>NW_027555625.1:263034127-263601627 GCF_003287225.1 Phascolarctos cinereus | reverse complement strand
ATAATCAATCCGGGGACCTTGAGTTGAGATTGAGGTTAATTTTTCTTAGCAGAACAAAGAAGCGTGATGCCTTTGGGGATCTGAAGGTGCAATATGTGTTTCATGCTTGTGTTTTTTTCCCCCCGAAATTGCAGTTTTAGGAGTCTTTTCTTGTTACTAACTAGGCGGCTGGTGTGATTTTTAACGGAGGCAACCCCTGAGAGAGAAGAAATGTAATTTTGAGCTGATAAACAGCTAACGGCCTTCAATCAACAATTTTAATAGGAAAAAAAAGTCACTTACATGATGTGACTAGAGTTAATGAAAGTGTGATCATTTACCTTATTTATTTTTAAACACACTTGGAATAATTTTTCCCCGTGTTGTAACTGATAATTAACAGCCCAGTAAACTTTTGAATGAATGGTCCCGTCATTCAGCACCATCTTCTTCTTGGCAGCTTTTGCAGCTATAAAAGTTGAGACTTTGTCATATTTTGGCTAATTGGTACGGGGGTCATTATACGATTGAAAATCTACATGAAAGAGCCTTATTCAATTGTTACCTGAAGCATTTGCAAGTAGGGCCCCCTGGCCAGTCACTCTACTAGCCCCCCATCTTCTAAAGGAAAAGGAATCAAAATATGTATATTTCTTTGTCTCTCTCCACTATCTTGTCAGGGCTGTTTTACATGCTGCCACCCAATGTTATCTTTTATTTGTGTCAGGAGAAAGGATTTGACAAGTTCAGTATACAATGTTCATTTGGCAAGGCAAATTTTTCATACCAATTTTGAGTAGGAAATGAAACTATCTTTCAATAGAATGAGTAACATCATTTTTGGACAGACTTATTATGAGAAGAAGGATTGAAAAACTTTATTTCCCGGCTAGAACCTGAAAAGGCTAATGCATTAGAAAACAAAAAACAGAACAAAACCCTGTAGGGTCTGATTCTTCATCCCTTGGTTGGGGAAATAATAAATTACCTAAACTGGTTCCTGCCTGCCTTTCCCCCAAATTAGAAAAGATTGTCCTTGCTTTCTACTAAAATGACTTTGCTTCAAATCCTGTAAGAGCACTCGATTTTGAATCATAGGATAATAGCTTTAGAGCCGTAAGGGACCTGAGAGATCATTTTGTCCAATCTCCACATTTCACAGATGAGAAAAGTTGGGCCAAGAGAAGTGAAGTGATTTGCCCAAGGTCACAGAGGTAGTAATGGTGGAGCTGGGATTCAAACCCAGGTCCTCCAAATGCAAATCAAGCCTTGAGGGATCTGAACTCGGATCCCAGTCCTGGTTTTCTGGTACCTCTATAACCTTGGGCAAAGCTTTTCCTTTCCTCTACCCTCAGTTTCTTCATCTATAAAATGAGGGACTTGGGCTAGATGAGTTCTTCTGTCTCTCCTTGCTCCAAATCTGAGAATTCTATGAACTATTGATGATTATGTAACAGTTTTCTGTGTTGGTTAAGCAAAATATTTAATAATCACCCACATTTGCAGAAACTGTAAGCAACACCATTCACAAGAAGTGAACTTTCCTCACATTTATTCTCTACCACTGTTTACCTAAAAAAAGAAGACAATCTTAGCCTCCCTGCTACCCAATTCATTGGAGGCAGTGGTTTACGGTGACATTTTTCTTTCTTAAAGCAAATATTGACTCACCATGGGGAAATTAAAACTCCATTAGACATCGCTACATTGTACAGCAGGCTCCATTACAGGAGTCTAGCTGCTATTAATTGGTTTCTTCCTCTGGAATAATTCAGGGAAGGAGGGGGGGAAAGGGAAAAGAGAAGATAGATTTAAATTGTAATTTCTTAAAATGACACAATCTAAGTTGCCAAAGGTGATCATCATATGGTTATTAATCTAAATATAGAGAAGAATCAATCTAAAAATGTAATGTATTTAATAATATAATAATATAAAAAGCCTACAGTCGAGTTATTTCTAGACTATAGCGAGTAATTCTAAAAGCAAAGGTGGGTTACAGTCTAGCAGATTTTTCTTAGGTAGAATTTCCTTCAGAGGATCCCAAGCTCTGCATTTTTTTTTTCCTGTGTTCTGTTTTCCTTTCCTAGAACAAATATCAAGCTGCTTGTTTTGGGCTTCTTTCCCCCTGCTCCTATGAAAACCCTCTAGATACGCTGGTCTGCTCACTTTCTCCAGAGCATATCTCACCCTCTCTCACCCCTGCACCTTTATTCGTGGTGACCCTATCCCCATTCCCACCTAGAACAGCACATTGTTCTCTCCTCTCTGCTTAGCCAAGGTCCAGACACTTTCTCTAACCACTCTGGGCTCCATTGGTTTCACCCTTTACTGAACCTATACCCCTTACTATCTCTACCACTTCATTTGTCCATGAATAACCAAAGAAGTCTGTGGTCCCTCTCATCTATGGCTGTATCCTCATTCAGAATTCTGATATACTTTAAGTTCTAGCTTGAACTGGCTGCTGAAACTCTCCTTGTTGATGTGGTATAGTTATAATTCCACATTCCTCATTCTGCATGGGCTTTTCTGGTTAATTTTTAGGGGACTGCCTCTCCCTTACTACTGGTCCATGCTCCCTGAACCCATGTTTTCTCCAGGGATGTGATTGTCCCAATTGGCCCTTTGTTTGAAAACCCTATGTAAACCAGGGCCCATTGGAGTTCTGAGCCTTTGACTGGAGAGTGCATTCCCTCCTCATGTAGGCTCCCACATGGCATGGTGCCCCATGGGATGGTGGTGGTAAGGGAAGCCACATACAACTCTATTGCCAAAGGTGATCGTCATATGGTTATTAATCTAAATATAGAGAAGAATCAATTTAAAAATATAATGTATTTAATAATATAAAAAGCCTACAGTCGAGTTATTTCTAGACTATAGCGAGTAATTCTAAAAGCAAAGGTGGGTTACAGTCTAGCAGATTTTTGACTGAATTTTTGTACTGTCCTATGCTGCTCTTGGATGCAAGTATCAACAAATCATTCTAACCCATCCCAGTGTCACTTGATATCTATTGGTGCATTCCCCCAGTATCTATCCTAAATTTGTGTGATAGGCCATTAGTCAAATACTACCTTGTGTTCAATCCTTAACTGTTATCCTATACTTGATTTTGATGAATCCAGGTTTTCATTGATTTGGGTCTCTTTCATCAATGTAGACTGAATCTCCTCTCTGCTTTCTTATCTTGTGCAGTTTGTGTCCAAGCCTTTATCCAGGCCCTCCATAGATGATCTACCCAATGTGCTAGATGCTGCCTTCCTCTGGTTCTTTCAATGTTTCATGGATATCATGAGTACAATCCTCAGGCTGTCCCTCTCTTATCCTTCATCCTCCCTACATGACCAAACCTTTTCATCTTCTGGTTACATGTGTCACGTATCTTTATGCCATGTCTTCCACGCAAGTCACCATTGGTAACCTCCTCGTAGGCAACACACATCTTTCCCTTATCCTTTGGGCCATCTGCAATTTTAATTCTTCTTATATCTTGGTGTTCCAAGTTACCTCATGATAGAGCATCACTGGGAAAATATTGGTATTAAAAAGAGATGAACTTTTGTAGCAGGGAGCAGCTTGGGATCAATGAAAAACACTGTTCAATTTCCCAAAGGCCATCCATCAATCAACAAGGGTTTATTAAGCACCTACAGGCCAGACTCAGTGCTAGGTGCTATAGATAAAAAAATACAATAAATGAAACAAACCGTATTCATAAGGAACTTAAATTCTAACAAGAAAGACACTAAGGACAGATATGAGAATATGCAGAATAAATGCAAATAAATATAAAGCACTTTGAGAAAGAGGGAACTAAAGGAGATGAGGGGGTCAGGAAAAAAGGACCCCTATAGAAGGTGGTATTTGAACTGCATCCTTGAGGAAGAGAGGGTTTTTAGGTGAGGAAAGAGGGCATTCCAGGCATGGAGTTGGGGGAGCCAATTCAAAGGTACAGAAACAGAAGATGGCATACTGTGTGTATGAGGAAAGAATACGTATCCAGGTCAATTTCTTCATATTAAATTCTAAGCCCAGCTCATTGTCTCTCTGAAACCTCTTTCCCAGATATATGTATTGATTGACTAATTCATTGGGCCGTCTGTTCTGCCGCATGTCATAATCTTGATGACTTTTATCCATTTTGTTTTTCCAGTGCTGATGACCAAAATAGTCTCCCTCCTAGGGGGAGCCCAGTATTATTATTTTATGTTGTTTTCTAAATGCTTTTCAGTTATTCAGCTTTTTATGTGCTTACGTCTTGTTTCCCCAACTGGACTGTAAATTCCTTAGGACTAGGGACCATGCCTTATATTTCTTTGTGTCCCTCATAGCACCAAAAACACAGCTTTGCATATAGTAGGTGCATTCTTTCTTCAGGGTTCTGTGGCTTATATCTGAGAAGAGCATTTCAGGAGATGATGTGGCATATCCAGAATGAATGAATGATAATGGTCATTATGATGTATATTTTTACTTTTGATGCGCAATAGTGCGTTGTAGAGGAAAAGGCCATAGACTTCAATTAAATAAGCACTTATTAAGTTCCTACTGTGTGCCAGCAGCACTGTTCTAGGTGCTGGGGATACAAAATTAAAAGGAAAAAAATCCCTGCTTTCTAAGGCTGACATTCTACAGAGTTTGTGAGGAAACAACATAGTTACACAAATGCAATTCAAATCAACCAACATTTTAAAGCACTTACCATGTGCCAGGTACTATGTGAAATGCAAAAAATATATAAAGTAAATAAAACATGATCTGGGACTGAGCAGGGAAAGCACCGACCATATAGTGATAGACTGAGTGATATTCAGATTATCTGGATGGTCAGAGTCCAAACTCTGGCACGAATTAGTTGTGTGACCTTGGATAAGTCTTTTTGCTCTAGGCCTCTAGTTTTTTCATTTTTAAAATGAGGGGGTCCAACTAGATGACCTCTAAGGAGCCTTCCAGCTCTAATATGCTATGACTTTATGACTTAATGTTCTGAGTATTTTATGCTAAGTGGGCAGCCCCTAAGATAACCCAAAGCATTTTACCTTCTCCATCCCTCGGTACTCAGAAGCTGGACATCTTGACTTGGTAGTTTCTGTTGTATTTCTCCCTCAAAGGACTTTAATTAATCCTTTTAACCTTGCAGTGAGGTAGGAAAGTAATACTTCAAGACAACTTAATGGTCTTCTATTTTGTGCCAAAAAGAAAAAGAAAAGAAGTTGAACAAAGAAGTCAAGCACATCAAGTAGGGCCTTTCTGCTTCTCAGTGTTACTGCTGTTAGGTTGTTTTATTTTTAAACCAGAAACTACTAGGCCACCAGCTACAGGGTGTGTTCTGAAGGACATTGAAAGTCTTCCATGCCTCCATAGCTCCCATGCAGTCTGATCTCCCCACATCCCCCCATGCCACCATTAATCACAGCCCCCTTTGGGCTAAGATACTGAGGTGTTGGATTTTTTTTAAATTAAGCCATTTTTATCCACTTAGGGAATGTGGCATAAGATAGGTCATTTCATTGGTTCATAAGGATCAGAGAACTAGATCTGGAAAATACCTCAGAGGCTGTCTCTTCCAAAATCCTCATTTTACAGAAGAGGAAACTGAGGCTCGAAGAGGTGAAATAATTTGCCTGTGGTTACACAGGCAATAAGTTTTGATGAAAGCAAGGGTAGAAGAAAGGGAGAGAGCTGGTACAGGAGGCAGTGCCCAGGAGAGGAGGCTTAGAGGCAGGGGATTGTGCCAGAGGGGAAGACCCTGGCAATCAGGGTACAGTTTCTAGATGCCTGAAGATGGAAGTACCGGAATGGGGAAGGATGGGTTTCAAACTCCAACTTCACTATTTTGCATAGAGCTGACCTTGCTGATGATTATTTTGTCTTCTTAAACATCGTATTGAATCATTTACTGAGTACCTGTGGTATTAGAGGGTCTGCACTAAACCTGGAGAGTCTATAGGCTTTGTTCTCCAAGATCTGATATTCTTAAAGGAGGCCAGTAGACTTGAACTTATCTTAAAATGTTTCCTGAAATGGACAGATTTCTTGTTAAGACTTTATTGTAGCTTTGGTTACAATAATAACGGTTTACGCTTGTATTGAATTCAGTTCAATGTATCATCTCTTCATATTTCCCAGTGCTAAGCGTAATTCCTGGCACATAGTAGACACTTATATAGATTTTTATTGATTGATTCATATTATATTCAAAGCAGTGTGCTAAGTGTTGGGGATACAAAGACAAAAATGAAAGAGTCGTGCCTTCAAGGAGCTTATGTTCTGAGATATAACATATGTCTATATGTAATAAATGCATATACATATGTGTGTTTATATAGACATATGTTATATATCTCTATATATCTATATTACATATATGCACAGATATATAGAGATATAGATATGCATATATAGCTATGTTATATCTATCTATATATACATTATATATCTATATACATATACAAATAAGTATCATAGAGATTTTATGTCTATATTATGTATAATCCATATTATATGCTTGTACATTTCTGCATACATACATATATGTATATTATATATATTTGTTGTTGTTGTTGTTAAGTTGTTTCAGTCAAATCCAACTCTTCGAGGCCCCATTTGGGATTTTTTGGCAGAGATACTGGAGTGGTTTGCCATTTTCTTCTTCAGCTCATTTTGCAGGTGAAGAAACTGAGGCAAACAGGGTTAAGTGATTTGCCCAGGGTCATGTGCCTAGTAAGTATGTAAAGCAAGATTTGAACTTGGGAAGATGAGTCTTTCTGACTTTAGGCCTGGCATTCTCTCCACTGCACCTAGCTGCCCACATCCATCTATCTATCTATCTATCTATGTGTGTGTATAATATATATGTATGTGTGTAATGCATATATATGTAATATATATGTACACAAGTGGGTGTATGTGTGTGTATGTATGCAAATGTATATATTACAAGGAAAATTGATAGGGAGAGAGCACCAACAACTGGCAGATACAGGAAGTATTTCCAAAAGGGACAACACCTGAATTGATCACTTAAAGGAGGCAAAGATTCTAAGATGCAAAGATGAGGAGGCACATTCGAGGCATGGGGATAACTTGTGTGCATAGAGAGAAGTAGGAGGTAGAGTATTAAGTTTGGAGAGCCATCCAGTTTGGCTGAAGCATAGAGTTCTCGAAGAGGAGTAGTACGAAATAAATCTGGAATAGGATAGATAGTGCAGGTACTTCAATACCCCCTTAAGGAGTATATTTTATCCTAGAGGTAACTGGACATAGCACTTTATGGTTGCAATAACTTGTCACATATTTCTCTAAATTAAGGATTCTTACTGGGGTCCACAGACCAAGAATAGAATTTGGATGGGAAAAAATTAACATCTTTATTTTCACTAATCTCTAACTGAAATTTAGTTTCCTTCAATTTAAAAAAAAAATTTTAATCAGCAAAAATCCACCTTCCCACCAAAAATCCCACACCCCACACCCCCCTTCCCCACCCACATTGAGAAAGAAACAAAAGCAAAATCTCTATTAGAAATATACATAGTCAAGCAAATACATTTCTGATTTGGCCAGAGTCCCCCCAAATGGGTTGCATTTTAGTCTTTGAGTTCTTCGTGTCTCTTTCAGGTGATGGGCAGCGTGTTTCATCATGAATCCTCTGGGATTATGGTTGCTCATTATACCAATCAGAGTTCTCAAGTCTTTCAAAGTTGTTTGTCTTTAAAATATTATCATTGTATAAACTATGCTCTTGGTTCTGCTCATTTTGCTCTGCATTAGTTCATGCAAGTCTTCCCAGGTTTCTCTGAAACCACTCCCTTTATAATTTCTTGTAGTAAAATAGTATTCTTCACATTTATATCCCATAATTTATTTAGCCACCCCTCAATTCATGGGGTTCTTGACACATTCCAATTCTTTACCACCCCAAGAAGCTTTAAATATTTTTTTTACATCCTTAGAGTTTGTTGCTTAGGGCAAATTCCTCTCTTAATCCACCCTCTCTCTTATTCCCTCCCCTCCACTTGCCCTCCTATTTCTTTTTGGAGTGAAATGTATCTGTAAACCTCAAGTGAAATAATTTCCGCTAACCTTCCTCAACCTTTCCCCACTAGTATATTCTTCTTCCCCTTTTCCATTCTTCTTTTTAAGATCATCATCACAACAGAAACACTCTAAGACCCTCTGTCTAATTAGATTCCCTCTATGACCCCTGATGATGATAGGGTTTAGAAAGGACTCATGTATCATCTGTCCATATTAGAATATAAACAGTTTATCCTCATTTAGTCCTCTATGATTATTCAGTCATCTTTATTTTTTTCATGTTTTTGTTGACTCCTATATTTATAATTCAAAGTTTCTATCTAGCTCAGGTTTTTTTTTTTATCAGGAAGTCCTCTATTTCATTAAAGATCCATTTCCCCACTGTAGGATTATACTTAGTTTTGCTGGGTAAATTATTCTTGGTTGTAAGCCTACATATATATTTTTTTGTCTCCTGAAATATGATAGTCCAAGCTCTCCACTTCTTTAGAGTGGTAACTGCTAAATCTTTTGTGGTCTTGACTGTGGCTTCTTGGTACTTGAATTCTTTCTTTATGGCTACTTGCAATATATATTTTCTTTGCCTTTGAAACTCTGGATTTTGGCTATGATGTTACCAGGAATTTTCATTGGAGATTTCTTCCTGAAGGCAACCGGTGAATTATTTCTGTTTTTACTTTGCCTTCCGGTTCTAAGAGATCTGGGAAGTTTTAAAAATGATTAAAAAAAAACCAACCTAGGTTTTTTTTGAGTCATGGCTTTCAGGTTACCCCTGTGATTCTTAAATCATCTCTCCTTGATCTGTTTCCCAAGTCAATTGTTTTTGTTAGAAACCTTAAATTGTCTTTTTTTTGTCTTTTGACTTTGCTTTAATTTTTCTTATTGTCTCATAGAGTCATTAGCTTCTATTTGATCCATTCTAATTTTCAGAGAACTTATTGCTTAATCAAGGTATTTTTAGCCCTTTTGCTAAGCTGTTAATTCCCTTTTCAGTTCTTTATTCCATTTCTTTTCTAATGTTTTCCTCTTGTGCTCTTATTTCATTTATTAAAACAACATTTTAAACTTTTTTAGATCTTGCTTTATTTCTTTAAAGAATTTTAGTTGGATTTGTGCCTAAGCTGTGTTTTTCTTTGAGGCTTTTGTATATAGGTGTTTTAGAGTTATTCTCTTGTTTTGGGTTTGTGTCTTGAGCATATCTGTCATCACAATTGCTTTTTATGGTGGGATTCTCTTTTTGTTGGCTCATTCTTCCAGTCTACCTTGCCATGTTGAACTTTATATTAGGGCCAAGATTTGTGCACATCTGCAAGGAATGTCTGAGTTTGTCCAGCTGCTGTTTCTTGGAGGATTGGGTGTTATAATATTCCAGGATACCAGAGACAGCTCGGACTGGAGACCTGCAAGCTTTTGGTACTCTCCAAATGGTCTGATCCAGGTCAGAGTATGATTGCTGTCCCCTTGGTCTGAGCTTTCTAAGTTCCTATCCTCAGTTTGGGTTTGAGCAACAGGCTTGTGGGCTTACTTCCATGTGGGGTTGTAGTAGATTGGTGATGCATTCAACTACTTTCAGTCAGCTGGAAATCTTTGTTGGTTCAGAGGGACAGAACTGAAGGCTGCCCTTTGGCCTGGGATTCTTGCTCTGGTTATTCTTCTGCAGGTTTTGGCCTGGGCTAGAAGCTGGGACTGAGTTCATGCTCTCACAACGGGGGTTTAAGCCACATAGTATTTCATGCTTCTGAACTTCCTCCTTGCTTGGTACATAGCCTAGGTCTTGGGACTGTTCCTCACCCTGAAATGCCACCAGCAGGCACAGGTACCTTCCTCAGTCTGCCCTGGATTTATGACCTGGAACTGAGCAATGAGTGACAGAGCCACCAGCTGGCATCCATTCCTGCTCTCTACAAATTTAGGCCCCTTTATGCTGAATCTAGGATTTCTTGCCCTGGTGCACAGCCTCTCTTTGGGCTGTGTATCTATGCTCCTGGCCAGACCCCATTCTCTCATACCTACAGACACCTCTCTGTCTTCCACTGCTGATCTGGACTGGGAAAAAAATGACTGTATGTATGGACTTGTATTTTTTCTTGGATTTCTTGATCAGGATTTGGTTTGGTGCATTTTCTAGATCTGTTTGGAGGTTAGGGGGTTGGGGGAAGGAGCTTACAGTACTTCTTCCTCCTACTGACCCTGCAGGACACATAATGACTTAGTTTTAAAATGTAATATCTGTATTTTACTGTATTTTTATTTATTTTGTTAAATATTTCCCAATTACATTTTAATTTGGACCCAGTAGCACTTGAAGTGTTATGGGCCACATGTTTGACATCTCTGGTATAAGGTAGTGGTCCAAACCCAATTTTTTACAGTATGTTTTCCAGTTTTCTCAGCAGTTTTTAAAAATCAAATAGCAGTTTTTTTCTGGGTTAATTTATATTTTCCACTTTATCAAACACTAGGTTATTGAGTTCCATTTTTTCCCCCGATTCTCCTTTGCTTACTCTGTTCCATTGATCTATTTCTCTTTCTTTTTTAAACCAACAATAGATGGTTTTGATGACTGCTGCTTTATAATATAGTTTGAGGTTGGAAAGTACTATCCCCCTTTAATCCCTACTTCTTTTCACCATATCCCCTTGAAATTGTAGATAGTTTGTTTTTCCAAATTAATTTTGTTATTATTTGATCAAGTTCTATAAAAGTATCCCCTTGGCAATTTGATTGGTGTAGCATTTAAAGTATAAATTAACTTTGGTAGTATTGTTATTTTTATTATATTGGCACAGCCTAGCCATGAACACTGAATATTCCTCCAGATATTTAAGCTATTCTTTATTTCTTTAAGGAGTACTTTGTAATTGAATCTATACAAGTCTTTTGTATGCTTTGATAGACTGATCTCCAGATATTTTATGCACTTTGTATTTATTGGAAATGGGATTTCCCTTTCTATTATGGCTTCTAGTGTTATATAGAAATGCTGTTGGTATTTGAGAGTTTATTTTGTAGCCTGAAACTTTGCTGATGCTATTATTTCAATTAGGAACTTTGATGATTCCCTAGGATTTTGCAAGGATATCCTCATTTCATCAGCAAATGGGGATAGTTTTACTTCCTTTTTTTTGTGTGTGTGCCTTTAATTTCTTTTTCTTGCCTTATTCTAAATTAATCTTCAATTCAAACTTAAAACATTTTAATTTCAAAATAAATTTTCCTTCCAAAAGTCAGATGTAACTGTGTGTGGCTGGTGTGCACCTGTATATTATGTATGCACTCAGATGAAATCCATTCATTGGTGTCTCAATAGAGAAGAAGCAGAATTTCCCCCTGTTCGATTTTGTGTAATTGCTTTATCTTATTTTATTTCTTTTATAGACAACCTGTGTTCCACTAAACCCCAGAGTTCCATCTAGGCATTGGGACCACCTGGTGAAATCCATGGGTCTCTTTTTGGTGGGGATACCAGAGGGAGTGGTGTGTAGAGGGTTTGGGGAGGGGTGACTTTTTTGTGTGGGGGTCAGCCCTTTGATTTGAAAATTTAACAAGTAATTCCAAATGGGGACTTAAAAACCCGTGATCTTATCTAGCATGGGTATCCTATCAGATGAGGCTCTGTGCTCTCAGCGCAAGGAGCACAAAAGGAACGAGGGTGAACACATGGCGGCTCTGACTAGAAAGAGCTTTTCTCCAGAGGATATTGAGTTGTTTGATAAAGCCCAATATTACGCTTGAATTATGCCTGAATGCTGAGAAAGGACATTGTCAAAGGGCCCTTAACATGGCCAGCAGCGGATCCCCTTTCTCCTAACCCCTTTGGTGGTGACGTTTTCGGCTGTAATGACTTGGTATTGTATTTATAAGCCGACAGAGTAATCCAGGGAGCAGCAGGAGGGGCCCAGCCTAAATAAAGCTTTACAACATCACTAATTAAAACAAGCCTTCCTCTCCCTAGGTTGGCTAATGAGATAGAAAGGGAGAGGGTTCATGAAAATGTTACCATAAGGATCCTTATTTATTTAATTTTTTAGCATCCATTTGAGGGTATTGAGAAAAAAGGGTTGGTTTTTCCAGGAGGTGAAAAGATTTTCTCCCTTGACCGATGCTGAGAGCAACTGAAATAGATACTTCTGTAATGTGGGTGCTTCTGTTATCGAGTCCTTGCCCAGAGCAAACTCCCTGGGCAGGGTGGTCATTTTTTGGTTTGAACTGAAAGGAAGATGAGAGAAATCTGCATCCCTTTTTAGGAGATTTCTCCTCAAGTCTGAAAGGTCTGTTTGCTCCAGGCCTGTGTGGTCAAAATAGATTTTCCAGATATGTGGAAGATCAGTCACTGAAACTGAACAGCATTTGAAGAAGTTAGATCATAGTGATCTAATAGATGCAATATTTATCCCATGAATGCTTCCTAGTTCTGTTAAGATGATAAGAATTCAATTAATATTGTATTTAATAAAACCCAGCATGACCTAACCTTTTAATACCATCAGAGTATCCCAGGATCCTTTTCCTCAGTGTCAGTCCCTTCACTTTGTTCCCTGAAATGCTTGATAATTCCAACTAATGAATCCCATCAACACCAACTGGGACATTAGATTAGTGAAATAAAGTAAAGAATCACCTTAGTGCAGGATTTGGCAAAATGGGATTTTTATGCTTGGTGATACTGAATTGCCTTTGCTGAAACCATACTCTGGTGCGACTTTGTGTGATGTGTGGGCTATTACAAATGATAGCTAGAAAGGCCTTGAATAGGACCTAGTGGCAAGACAGAGCCACGTTTGTCTCTCAAGGAACAGACAAACCCAGTGCAGAGATGCTCATCTCACCAGAAAGCTGAACAGAACACAATGCATTTTTTGGCCCCAGCAACTTGAAAAATTTGAACTAAAGTGCAGATGGATATGAACTGCCATAGTATTTGAATGACCTCTCCATCTTTTGAAGTTGAAATTTTAAAAAGTTAAATCATGTCATTGTTGGAGAATTTTTATAATTGTTGGATCCAACAATTCACCAATGAATAAAGTTGTTCGGAGAATGATTAGGTGGACACTGGTTAACTGAGGTAGTGAAATGAAGGGGATGGTATTATTGATTAGATAGTATTATGCCACCTGGTATTCAAATGACCACTTAGTTCTAACAGTTAGGCAAACATTTACTACTGAAGCTTCAAGGGAAAGAATGAGTAATTTAAAGTGTTGTTTTGTTGTTGTTTTTTCCGGAGCTAAGGTGTCACATTTGACATTTGATTTCTAACTTTGTTCTCATTTGTATCTTGTTCCCCTTTCCCCTCTCTGCAAATGAGATAATAGTGGTAAAGCACTTAGCACAGTGCCTGATGCATAGTAGGCACTTAGTAAATGCTTGTTCCCTTCCTCCTTTCCTCCTTTTCTCTTCCCCTCCTCTCTTCCCTTTCCTTCTTCTCCTCCTTTCATCTTCCTCCTCCTGCTGCTTCTCCTTCCCCTCTTCCTTCCATACCTTCCCTTCCTCATCTTTTTCTTTTCTTTCATTCTTTTCCTTCTCCTCTCTTCCTCTGCCATCATCTTCATAATTTTTTCTATTTAATAGTATTTTATTTTTTCCAATTAAATGCAAAAATAGTTTTCAACATTCATTTTTATAAGATTTTGAATTCTAAATTTTTTTCCCATTCTTCCCTCCCCTCCACCCTCCCTAAGATAGCAAACAGTCTGATATAGGCCATATATATCATCTTCATAAATTAATATTATTGATTTGTTTATTGGTCCTAGGGCTATGGAAATACAAATCCTTGCCCTCATGGAGCATCTAATTCCCTCTGTCATCAAATTCTGTAACTGGGGAGGCAAGCCAGATAATTTTTTTAGTGACAGTTAGAGACAGCATATAAATACCAAATAAGGGTATAGGCAACAAGGAGAAATAACTGTATCCTTGGGTTATCTCCATGAACATAGGTATCTTCTGGGATCAGCACTGACTGTCTAGGCTTTTTGAACCAGGGTCACTGAAACACCCATTTTATTGTCATCATAATTATCATCATCCCCAGCACCAGATAGTATCAGATCTGATAGGAGTGTCTTACTTGTGGTTTTCAAATAGGTGGATTAAGAAGATCAACCAAATAAACCCAGTTTGCAAAATATTTCCTCAGAAGTAGAGAAGGAAAGGAGGCTTTGAGCTAGATATTTTCATGCAATTCTATTCCTTATTTATGTAGACACGGAGATATTTCAGTAAAACTGCACTCAAATCTGAGTGACAAGGTATCTCTCTTTGCAGTGCAAGGTGTAGGGACATTGTGGTGATGTTGACAGCTTTTTTAATGTAGAGTTGCTACTCCATTGAAATACTGCATGTTGGTATTTTGAAAGTGCAAGATGACCCATTTATTAGCTGTGATTCAGACAGAGATTACATGCAAGGAAATACAAAGGAAGAAGGGCATATTTCTTCTGGCTCCTATAGGCTTCCCCACCCCCTTCCTCTGTACCAGAGAAGACATTTGAAAAGCAAGTGAGTTTTAGGCAGCAGAGTGGATATATTTCCATTGAAATCACAGTGTTTCTTCAAATCACAGGACAAAGTTATCTCTTTGCCCCAGTCATGATTCATAGAGGGTTACCACAAATTCTATATATACGCTTGTGAAAGTCATTCCAGGATTCTGGGCCTCAATTTCCTTATATGTAAAATGAAGGAGCTGGTCTTAGTGGTTGTAATACCTGCTAGTGGGGAGACTGATGCTGTCTGACACCAATGTGGTGAGCCTGTGGGAGGAGCAGGAGAGGTAGGCCACCAGGCTGACCAGGGAGTGGACAGTGGTTTTGAGTCAGACACAGAACAGGACAATGCTCCCATGCCAATTAGCAGTGGGGTCAAGCTTATGTATGGCTGGTGCATTTCCAGCCTGCGTGAGAAAAGGAAACCTAGCCTAAAAAAAAAAAAAGAATGATAAACAAATGAATAAAATGAAGGGATTGGACTGGATAATAACAATTCATATTTATAACCTGACCTTTTTTTTTGGTCCAAACTTGATGTATAGGGGAATTCTCTAATTTGGAAAGTTCTCCCACCCATATAGATCAAAAACTAGTCTGTAAATTATAATTTTTGAAAATTGCCTATGGGGCAGCTAGGTGGCGCAATGGATAAAACACTGGCCCTGGAATCAGGAGGACCTGAATTCAAATATGGCCTCAGACACTTGACACTTACTAGCTGTGTGACCTTGGGCAAGTCACTTAACCCCTATTGCCTAACCAAAAAGCAAAAAAAAAAAAAAAAGAAAAAGAAAGAAAGAAAATTGCCTGTGACACTGAGAGGTAACGTGATTTGCCAGTGTGTGTGAGTCAGGCTTTGAACCCAGCTGTTCCTAACTCCAAAGTTAGCCCTCTTTTCATTTTTACCAGTGCTTCTCACTCTTTATAGACACACATTATCTTATCTGATCCTCTGAGCCCTACAACAGTCTTGTGATGTAGGTAGGTATATTATTTGTCCCATTCTCCAGATAGGAAATGGAAGCTCAGAGGTTAAAGAATTCATCTAGGGTCATATAGTTGGTACATATCAGAGCTGGGATTCAAATTGAAGTAAGTCCTTACTCCAAGTCTGGTACTTAATTCCACCAGATCCAGCTACTTCTGGTTCATCTCTGAGGTTCTTTCTGCCCTTACAGACCTGTGATTGTTAGAATAATTGCTAGGATTGGTAAAATGGAAAGTGTTGAATTTGCAGTCAGAGGACCGGTGTTCAAATTGTAAGGATCAAATTGTGACTGCTAATAGGAATTTGAACAAGTCATTTCCATTCTCTGGACCTCAGTTTCCTCATCTTTAAAAAAAGGGAGTTAGACTAGACAGACTCTTTTAAAGAGCCTTTAGAGGTGTACACTCCATGAGCCCTTCAAATCCAATGTCCCTCTCATACAAGCAGTATAGATTGAGCAATGTGCTCTGTGTAACCAATGGCCTGGAAAATTCAGGTCTAAACACCCTCTTTTACTCCACTATCACGTTTTGGGTCCTGACTAGTCTGGGCAATTGTCTAAATTTTCTACTTCATTTTGCCTGGGTTGACCTGAGCTCAGTTACTGGAAGCTGATTCTTCCATGTTTTGCAGGGTATATAAAGTCATCCTTATGAAAGGGCAGTTAGCAACTTTTTTCTAAACATGGGCAAAGCCTCCCCATCTACTCACTTGTGGTCCACCTGCTTTGTACAACCCTGGCTGTATCTGGATGGAGGATGAAATCATGTTCATTTCCTCATTGGGCTAGTTCAATGCCTCATTTGTAGGTTAACACTGGAAATGAAACAATCCAATGTGTTAAGCTGTCTTTTCATGGGACAATAATTATCATATTGAATTAATATGTATCCTTGGGTAAGTCACAGAAGTTATGAATCAAGATAGCAGTTGGTTCCATGTATAGAAAAGGTGGCAGTTTTCCTTTCTTGGAAACTTAACAAAATGTTCTTCTTTACATGACTCATAACCACAGCCTCTGAAGGGCAAATGTAAATAACTGCCTTGAAAACAGAGGGGCATCTCCCATCCATGTATGGCTCCTAGACACATCTATGAGACAAGTCCTGGCATCTGAAAGCTACTACTTTTGGACTGTAGGTGTAACTATGATTTCTGAGGTTTTGTCCATAGACCCTTTATATCAGTGGCAGTTCTGCTACCATTTCCTGATTTTATTAAATGGGAAACAGCAGGTGTGCTGAGACTCCTTGTATGAGCCATGAATATCAACAAGTGCATGGTTCCCAGCCTGTTCTTTTGCGTTTGCCACAGAAAGCATCCTTTTGCCTTACTCCCTCCCACTTCCTGAAGACTGTCAGCCCCAGAATCTTAGGAGACATTGACTTGAACTGAATGTTCCGAACAAAAGGGGAAGTCAACGGAAGAAGAGTATTTGTGAGGATAAGTCAGTTCATATGGAGCTTTCCAACCAAGCAAACTTAAAGCCACCTGCAGAATTACCAGGGAGACAAATGCCACATCTGGAAAGATATCTGCATAATCCACAGCTTGTCATTTGGGCAGGAAGTGTTTTTTCTCCTTTGAGATTTTGGCTAATTATGGGTTGGGTGCATGCCAGGAAAAAACAAACACATATATGCACATGCACACACATGCACCGTCACTCTAGAGCATAGGGTTTCAATAGGAAACGGCTAGCAGGGGCCAACAGTGTAACTCATTTGTCATATCTAGGTGCATAGCTCCTAGGCTTATTCTGCACAAGGTTTTGCCACCCTCCTCCCCCAGAATACCCCCCCATTTAAACAAAACAATAAGCCAGACGTAGATGATCTGGGAATGCTATTTTTCATAATGCAGGAATATTAATGGCTCTCCATTTTACTGAACAGAGAGTTTTCCCAGTCCAAGGAAAGGCAAAGAGTCTATCAGGTTTAGCACAAGTGGTATAGGCCAGAAGGCAATAAGAAAGGAAAGAAGATGGATTTGTTTTCCTTCTTTTGACCTGAACCTGTCCTATGGAAATCAAGAAAGATAGTTCAGGGTGAGGCAGAATGAAAGAACACTGAAGAACAAAAAGAAAAAAAAAGATTTTTTGATCTTAGAACTAAAGCCATAAATTGCACCTTTCCCAAATATACAGGTGAAGAACTGGTGGCCAGAAATAATTTGCAATGTGATTACCCTCTTATGAATTCCTGTAGGTAGAGTCATGATGTAAAATTGTATCCCTCAAGTTTCATTCAAGTAGACCAATTGTAAGCTTCTTTCTGGAGGTCAGGGTATGTTTCAATATTATCTTCGTATCTTGAGTGTTTAGCACTGTGCCTGGCACATAGTCAGCACTTAGTGGATATTTGTTAAATCAAATTGAATTTCATCTTTGTTGATCATCTTGTTGAGAGGAAGATAATTGGTGGGAGAGAAAGAGGTTGAGATTGGAGTAACTCTTTAAAATGTTGCTTGGTTGAGGAGTAAGTTGGTGCCCAGTGGTGTGGAATCAGGAGGATTTATTAGCACCTACATTTTTCTTAACTAGATGGAACTAAATGGGTCAAATTGTTTCTTCATTTTCTATTCACAAAAAACAAGTTCAAATATTCCTAAAACAGCTGCCCAGACAACAATTGTAGCTATCATTTATATAGTACTTCAAGGTTTGCAAAACACTTTATGTATTATCTCCTTGATCCTCCCATCAATCTTGTAAGATCGTTGTTATCAGTATTTCCATTTTACAGATGAGGACACTGAGGCTGAGAGAGGTGAAGTGACTAGCCAGCCATCACCCAGCTTATAAATATCTGGAAGGATTTGTGGTCTTTGACTCCAAGTCTAGTGTTCTGTGGACTGTGCCACCTAGCTGCCTCATCCAGTATCCTCATGTACTAACTAGTTTGTGTTGGGACTTTGCCTAGGACTGCTCCTCCAGACATAATTTACTTACTCCAGCATCTCCCTGGAAACACAGCAACCCTTTCCTCGCTCTCAAATGTGCAGCAAACTATGTCATATATAATAGTGTATAAACCTGACAATGAGTCCCCATCAGATCCAAATAAATATTCCACCTAAATCCAAGTTTGGTGTGTCCTGAACTAATAACATCTCTCAATTGTTCATTAAGTTACTAATACAACCACAACACTCTCATACTCCAATGGATATGTGATCTTTTCGTTAAAGGTATTCCTTCCCACGATGATTTCCATCTATACACGCATGCCTATGTGTGACCGTTCTCCAATGTCTCATTAAAAAAAATAAATGAATTCAAGGGGGGAATATGATAGCAGTGCTGTGTTCAAGTATTTGAAGAGCTGTCATGCAAAGGAGGAATTAGATTTATTTTCATTGACCTGGGAAAATAGAACCAGGAGCAAAGGGTGAAGGTTGCAAAGAAGTCATTTTAAGTTTGATATTAGGGAAAACCTCCTGAAGAATTAGAACTGTCTAAAAATGGAATGGCTTGGCTTGAGAAGTGGAAGTGTGGAAGAAGAATATGAATGACCATTTTTTGAGCGGGTTATAATGGGGATTTCTTCTTGTATAGGTTGGACTAAATGGCTGGTGAGGTCCCTTCCAACTTTTAGATTCTGTGATTCTTCCTGTGAGTCCACCACAGGGCACTTGTCCAATATGGGGGAGGGGTAAGGTAGTAGTGGTGAGCTTGGGGTGGGGTCTCCTCACATTCTCTTGCTAATGTGTGCCTACCAGTGGAGCGCAGACTCTTGCTATGCTGGGGTGGGGGGCATGGTGAGTGCTCTTTACTCCCCCTTGCCTTCTCAGATGAGACCAAGTTCAAGTCTCAGATGGAAACAAATGCAACATCTTCAAAAAACAGAGTAGGATATATTTGTTTGTTGGAAGGATGAATTTCTAGGATGCTAATCAGTAAAACAGTCCCATTTGTCTGCCCCTTATATTTTCTCTGTACCTAGAATCATAGTATCTGCCATCACACCGTCACCAAATAGTCAGTGATGTTAGTCATATGCTAAAGGAAAAGACTCCCTTAAGGATACAGTAGGTAGCAATAAGGTTATTTGTGTAATAGCCATCCATTTTGTTATGCACTAAGCATTCTGCTTTGGGATCCAGGTGGTGTTAATGTAGACATCATTAAAGGGCTTCGTTCCATACTGTGGCTTAATTAGATGACAACGTGGCTGACTGCAAGATAACAGTTGCTTCCTTTTCTAGTTTAACTTTTCATGTTAATTTAGAATAGAGGAGATAGAAATACCTCTTAAAATGTGGTGGTTAAAGGACATTAGCATCTCAAAGACAGAAGGGACCTAAAAGGTTATCTTGTCTAACCTGAATCTGAGAAGGATGCCTCCCTACACTCTTCCTGACTAGTGGTCATCCAAGCTGCAGTGGAAGTTCTCCAGTGATGAGATATTCCCTACCTCAATTTTGCTTTTGGCCAAGTCTGATTGTTTGGAAGTTTTTCCTCTGCCTCTCTGCAACTTTTACCAAACGCTCCTAGTTTGGTAAATAATACAGATTTAATCCCTTTTCCATAAATACATAAAATCTACCATCATATCTCTGCCTCCTTCACAAAGTGGTCTCTTGTCTAGGCTAAATATCTCTCCTTCCTGCAAACCTACCCTCATATAGCATACTCTCAGTCCTCTCCAGTCCCAGTTGGACTTCTGTAGACAACTCTGAGTGAATTGGGTGAAGCTTGTTCTACATTGCCTTAGGCAATGTGATCTTGAGAGAGGTTGTGGATTAGGAGGAGCTCAGTGGCACTAGCATTCCCACCTGAACAGTGAGTCTGCTGTGTACATTAATGCTGCCACTAAGTCTGTTTCCCCAACTCCCAAGGCTAACTAATTAGGTTTCTCTATCCTGACATGTGTAGGGTACTCCTGGTTCTTATGAAATTTTTCCCTCTTCCCTTAATCTTGTATAAACCATTAAAAAAATCCCTCCCTCCTTGAAAAAAAAAAGAGATGGACTGGTCACTTGTAAGAAGAAATGGCAAAAGGAGGTTCTTTATCATCTGTGCCTAGGAAGGAGCCATTATTATTGTTATCTTGCAGGGAAAATCAAGTTAGTTCGTAGAATTCAGAGCTGGAAGGGCCTTAGAGATCCTCTAATTGAAATAATTTTTCATATTGGGAAACTGAGGCTTAGATAAAAGTGATTTGGGGTCACACAAGTAGTAAATACAACATCTGATTCCAGCACTAGGGCTTTTTCACTACATTATTATTGTCCAATGAACTTTTGGTCAATGTTGACACTCACTGATACTACACAGAGGATTTTTCTTTCCTTTACGTCCAGATATGGCTAAAATAAGTCCTCCTCGACTCACACATCTGAAACATTATGTTAAATTCTGGGTGACACATTTTAAGAGAGATGCAGAAAAATTAAAGTGTGTCCTGGGGAGAATGGTCAGGGATCCCAAACCACATAATTATGAGGAATCAGATATGTTTAGCCTGAATAAGGGAAGATTTATTGGAAACATGTGGACATGAAAACATGTCTCCTTGTCATAGACATGACAAAGTTTCAGGTGGAAGAAGAGCCTAGTGAAAGAATTCCTTCATTAGTTGGGGGTTGGATCAGATGATCCCTAAGGTCCTTCTCCATCCCTAGCATGATCTGATTATACTATTCTGGCATTAAAGTTCTAATCTATTGAAGGAAGAAATGTGTTCCATCAGCTTCAGACATAATGCAAGGAGAAAAGGCACTAACCAACACAGTGATGGAAAATTCCATTTCTAGCAGAGAACATCTCTTGTCCTTATAGAAAGGACTTCCAGCCTGGAGGGTATGAAAGAAGGGCATGGAGCTATCCCCTGCCCCCGCCCCCAGGCCTATATCTTGCTGAGCATTTTTTATTGATTTCAGAAAGGAATCAGAGTCCCTAGGTGGGATGCGGAGCAGCAGGATTAACACTGGATTTTTTGTTGGTTTTGGCTCAATTATCTTCCTCGTCTTACTACATTTGTTTTTGTAATTTATATCACTTTCCTTTAGAATGGTGTCCCTCACTGAATTCAGAAAAAGTGGAACTGTTGTTTTAATAGATTGGAATTTTATCAGCCTATGTATTTGCACCAAAGCATAATAATAATAAATTATGATACTAATAAGTAGGTTATCCAGAAGGGCTGTGGTGGCACTCCCCCCTTCCCAATAATTGATGCACATTCTTTGGAATTTAGGGGTGTCATAATTTATCAGGGTTCGTTTTCCCATCCAATTTGAGGCAGGGCAGCTGTGTTTTGTAAGCAATAAACTCTCCTGTTGTATTTCTTAGCTAAGCAGAGAAAAGCATTCTTATTATTTTTTCCCCAGTTTCCCAGTTATTACTGCAGCATCTGGTAGCTTCTCTATAGTAAAAGGTTTGTCAGTATTTCAATTATAAACCCCAATTTTCAGGAGGTCTATAACTCTTCTCTTTTAAAATCTGATCAGGCTGAAAACTCAGTATATAGCCTGTCATCCCAGGAATGTGAGTGTTTTTAAAGAAATATTAAAAACAGTGTAAATCAGTTCTGCTTCTTTCAAGGTTAATGATAAAAAACCTTTTCCCTCCTTCTTCACATGCATAAATATGAAAAAGAAAAAAGTAAAGATTTTGCCATCAAGATTTCTCCCTCATATGCAAAGATACTTCCACTCAGCCCTATTCTAATATCTCACTGTCATGTAGGTGATGCTGAGGTCTTGGAGGCTAAATTTCTGTAGGTTCTACCATGCTGGAAAGGATTCAAGTTTAGTTATAACAACAGACAGCAACTGCTTTCCAAGGATCAGTCTAGCTAAGAATGGAGAGGCTGGTCATTAGTAGGCTGGCCATGTGACAATTAATTTTTTTGGCTATGGTAACTTATGTTGCAAAGAAAAATTTAAATAGCCCTCAGTCTCATGCAGCCCTCTTCCACTTTAGCAGTAATGATGGCAGAGCTGGGGGAAAGGAGGAAGAAGGTGCTCCAGACCATCTATAAAAATTAATGTAGTGAGACTATCCTCTATATTCAACTTGGGGGCATTGTTTGTCTCCAAGGGAGGCAAAATAGGCAATCTCTAGCCTTTTCTCCTCCCACTATTCTCCAATGCGGACTTTAATTCCTGCTGGGAGGGGAAGCTGGTGGTTGAAGCCCACTCTGCTCTCCTTAGAGTGAGGGGATACCAGACTAGAATTATATCTGTCTGTTCCCTTAAATACTGTTAGTCTAGGGGATGTGGTTTTCAGGTTCAATTTAACTACCAATTGCTATTCATTAATGGAGGAAGTAGGACCCAAGTTTTATATCCAAGATTTGATTCCCTTCCCACCAAATACCACTTCTACAATGAACACACTTAGCAGAGAGCAAAGAATCCTACTGATCCAAGTTAATAGCAAAAAATAGAAATTAAAGAAAGTATACATAAGAGAATATATACCAGACAATACAGAGTAAAGGAGTTCTTCTGTTGGGAGTGAGCCAACTCAAGCAAGAGTGAAAGTGCTGGATCTCACCAATGTAATAATCTGGGGATAAAACGTAATGGAGACTGCTGGCTCCTCTCCTGTTGACTTCTTCCCAGAATCTTTTCCTTCAGCAATCCTGAGTGGGCATTGTGCATCTTCTCTCTTGAAGCTGGAAGCCAGAAGTGCCTGAAGCCCAAAGAGACTGAAGAGATTCTCAAAGAGGCTGGAGAGTGATTTGAGGAGAGAGTCTCATACTATTGGGCTTTGGGACTTGAGTTACATTTACTTAGCTTTCTGTACTCTGAATATGAGAATAGTGGTGCCGTATCCTATGTACACCTATGTAAGAGGGCCTCATCTAATGACCGAACAGAGGAACATACTGCTAGAAGAGCTGAGCGGTGTCAATTTTTTGACATTCTAAAGAAAGCCAGAAGGTAGAATTGTTAAGGAGAAGAAGTGAGATCAAGAATGTCATCAGAGATGTGCAATCAGGAAAAAAAAAAGATAGACTAGTTACATGGCAGTAATAAGGGATAATCCCTGATCTCTTGTTATCTAGGCACTGTCAGAAGATCCAAGTGAAAGGTCTCAGCATGCTGGGAATGAGGGGGACCCCACTGTGGAGAATTTACAAGAACGTATGGGCCGAGAGCCCAAACTGGCCCTCATGAGTGGCATTTGAATTATTGGAGGAAGTATTAACATGAATGAGCTCTACTAAGGTATCCAACTATTCACAAGTGGGAAAATTGAGTTTCTCTCTACTGAAACTTTTCATCTGTCTTTGGGATTTCTGTACATAGTTGGAGAGAAACAGTTTATTCCAATAAGTGACCCTAAAATATCTCTTTACATGGGTACCTCCTTTTACACTCCTCATATAGTGCTTGGTTTTATAATTCTATAATGTATTTATTGTATAATATTACATCATACGTTATGAATATTTAAATTACATCTATCTGTATTAATGTCTTATCTCCCTACTAGACTTTAAGCTTCATAAAGACAGGGATTATATCTTATTTAAATTTTGTTTCTTCCCCTTTCCATCCCCACCCCATCCTCCAGCATCTAGCACCCTGCTTTACACACAGTAGATGCTTAACAAAATGTCCATGGTTTATACAATAGACATATTTCTGAAATTTGTATAGAGCTTAAATTCTTGCAACATCAATCATCTTTCAAATGTAACTTTCTGCTTCAAAGAACATGACAGTGGATTCTGTGCCAAAATGAAGTATTCTTTTGTAAAGTAAATGATCATTCCAATTCAATTCAACAAGTATTTATTGGACACTGACTATGAACAAGGCACTATGCTAGGCACTGGGGGTACAAAGACAGCTATGAAGAACTCCGTGCCCTTAAGGGACTTATATTCTACTCTGGTTGGGGGGAGGTGGATTCAGGGCAGAATAACATGTAAAGAAGCACATATATAGAAAAATATAGAAATAGGGCCTGAACCTGTGATTTCATTGGTATATGGAATTTCCAGGTAAGGATACTTTCTCTACCAATGCAAGTTGGTACCTACAACTTAGAGTCTTAGAGAGATGCCTAGAGCATTAATTTATAGGTAAAATGACTTTCCCAGGGTCACATAGCCAATGTGTGTCAGAGGTGGCACTTGAAATAAGATCTCCTTGACTTTGAGGCCAGGTTTCTAACCATTACACCATACTGTCTTTCATCTACAAAATATATTCAGAATAAATGCAGAGTATTTTTTAGGGAGGAGAACTAACAGTAGGGGAGTTATCAGGAAAGGCAAACCAAGGAGGTGGCACTTGAGCTGTGCTTTGAAGGAAAATAGGTATTCAACAAGAGAGAAATGAGGAGGGAGAGCACTTCTCTCAAGTTTGGGAGGCCAGCCTTCACAAAGTGACGGAGATGGAACATGAGTGTCCTGTATAGGAAATAATAAGTAAGATCACTTTGGCTGGAAAACAGAATGCATGATGAGGAATAGTGTGATCAGTCTAGAAGGAGATGAGAGTGAGACTGTGAAGATGTTCAGATAGAGAAGTCAGAGAGAAGAGTATATTTTGTCCAAGAGGCAATTGGAAGTCACTCACGCTTCTTGAGCAGGCCAGTGACATGATCAAACCTGTGCTTCAGGCAACTGTATGGAAAATAGATGGAGGGTGAGAGACAGGAGGCAAGGGGCCAGATCAAGAGGCTATTTTAGGAGTCTAGTGAGAGGGAATAAGGGCCTGAACTAGGGTAATAGCAGTGTGGATGGAGAAAAGGGAATAGTTATGCAATAGGAGAAGGGAATAAGCATTTATTAAGTGCCCACTATAGGCTATGTGTTGTCCATGTTTACAAGTATCATTCACTTGATCCTCACAACAATCCTGGGAGACAGAGGCTATTATTCTCCCCATTTTGTAATTGAGGGAAATGAGGCAAATAAAGGTTCAGTGATTTACCCAGGGTCACCCAGGGAGGAAGTGTCAGGGTGAATTTTATCCACACAGAGATGGTAGTTGAACTCATGGGAATTGATGAGGTCACCAAAATGACTTAAAGAGAGAAAAGAAGAGGGACCACAACAGCCCTGGGGCATACCAATATAGCGGGTGCATTACACGGGTGATGGTTCATCAGAGGAGACTGAGAAAGAATGGTCAGGGAAGTCAGATTAGAACCACAACGGCGCAGTGTCACCAAAGCCCAGGGAGGTGAGAGTATCTAGTAGGAGGGAATGACCAACTGGCAAAAGCTACAGAAAGGTTAAAAAGAATGAGGACCAAAGGGCCTTTGGATTTAGCAGTTAGGAAACTGCTGATAATCTTGGGGAGAGTAGTTTCAGTTGAGTAGAGTAGGAAGCCAGATTTCAAGGTATTGAGAAGTGAGTGAAAGGTAAGGATATAGAGGAAATGAGTATAGACAACTTTTTCTAGGAGTTTTAAAGGTAAGAAAGAGAGAATACAGTAGTTAGCAGATTCAAGGTATTGGTTTTTTTTTTTAAAGATGGGGGAGATCTGGGTATGTTTGTAGGCAGTAGGGAAGGAGCCAAGAGATAGAAAGAATTTGAAGATTTTAATGAGAAAGGGGATGATCAAAGGGGTAAGCTTCAAGAGGATGTCAGAGGGGATGGGATCTAGGGCACAGGTCGAGTGATTGGCTCTGGCAGAAGGGCCACTTCTTCCCCTGAGACTGTAGCAAAGAAAAGAGTGGGGGGATGATGTTGAGGGGACTAATTTATGTGTTTGGATTATTATTTTTTATTTTGATTTTCCTTAAAGCTAGCAGACCTATATTTGTAGCCCAGGACCAATATTGTCCCTGCTGCCAATTGAACCAAGGTTGACTGCCAACCTGGGTGCCACTGGGTCTGGTGTGCACCGAAGGTGGAAAGGTCTACTTATAAAGCCAGTGTTTGGTTGCTGTCCATTGCTGACCTAAACTAATACTTGAAGCAATCAGTTGCAACCAAGTGATTCCTTCAAAGATCATCTGGATATGTGTATATGGAAGAACCCCAAAGAAAGTGCTTATTTGTAAAGTATCCACATGATATTGGGAATCTCAGAGACAGCAGTAAGAATCTCAAATGACCACCTAAAAGAACTCTATGCTAGTTAATGCTTAAAGTAAATTGTGTTTGACCATTCTGATTTTTTTTCACCAGAAATCAACCAATTAAATTATGCAAAGAATTGTAATTTAGGATTCATGGCTAAGTGATACCTTAGGAAGGAGAGAATGACTCTTTTATTTCCTTTTCCAACTCTGACTTAGACCTTTCTTAAATCTTTGTGTAAAACTTGACTATAAAATAATAACAACAATAATAACAATAGCTAGCATTTATGTAGCACTTTAAGATATGTGAAGCACTTTACAAATATTATCTCATTTTATCCTCACAATAATCCTGGAAGGTAGGTGCTATTATTATTCTCATTGTACAAATGAGGAAACTGAGACAGACAGAGGTTAAGTGACTTGCCCAAGGTCACACAGCTAATAAGTGCCTGAGGCCATATTTGAGGTCAGCTCTCCTAACTCCAGGTCAAGCACTCTATCCATTGTACCACCTAGCTGCCACCAATGGAAGCATATGTCATTGCCACTTAGTTCATTATTACTGATCTCAAGCATCCTTATGAGCCACTCTGCTTCACTGAGTCTCAGATATATTTCAGTACTTCATTGGATATGCTTCAGTACTCCAGTGGGGTGAGTACTCCCTCCAGTAGTGTAGATTGCACCCCCTTCATGCCCTTTCATTCCATGCAAAACTTGTTTATATGTTTCTGTAAATCCTACATGAAGGAGATACCCAATGTGCTGGAATTCTTCCTTTGACTAAAAAAAAATGCTAAAATATTATTACAGAAGGCACTCAGAGAGCATTTATTAACTAAAGGCATGTAAGTCATCCAAGAAAGTCATATCAAAATAAAGTAGAAAGAAAAATAATAAAGTATGCGAAAGATGGAATCTTGTACCATGTTTGAAATACTTGTGCCACTTGAAACCTAACTAGATAGACTATAAGCTCCTTGAGGGCAGAGACCTTATATATCTTTGCATCCCTCACAGTTTTTGCACAACATTAGGCATATTGCAGATGCTCAATAAGTACTTATTGGAAGGAATTAAATCTCTTCAGTTGCATATTTTTCTCCTTCCTTATAGAGCTCAAGAACCCCAGAATAATAGTAGTACTAGGGCACAGGACTATTTAATAACAAAAGCTCATATTTATCGTAACCTGGACCCACATGAATTGCGGTGTGTCTGAAAGCTATCCTTGTTTAAGACATGCTTTGAATCAGCGTCTACTCAAAAACCACAGCTTATCAGCTCCCTCCAGTGTTCCTTTTTTCAGACTAACCAGTTGTTGTTGAGTAGTTTCAGTCGAGTCTGACTGTCAGTGATCCCATTTGTTTTGTTTTGTTTTGTTTTGTTTTGTTTTTGGCAAAGATACTAGAATGGTTTGCCATTTCCTTCTCCAGCTCATTTTACAGATGAGGAAACCGAGGCAAACAGGGTTAAGTGACTTGCCCAGGGTTACACAGCTAGTTAAGTGTCTGAGGTCAGATTTGAACTCAGGTCTTCCTGACTCTAGGCCCCAAGTTCTATCCACTGCACCACCTAGCTGCCTGAGACTAGCCAGAGGATATCTTAATTCAAAGCAAAAGAATTTTATTTGAGATAAAAGGCAAGATGAACAACAAAGTGGGAATATTCCTGGCACCCATTCCCAAAAGAGCCACTTATTCCTTACAAATATCTCCCAAAGGAAGCTGCCTCCATAACATAGCAGGCACAGCATACAGTAAGTCACCATAAAGCATTAGATATGTCCATACCATAAGCTGCTCCTGCTGCCTACACACACAAGCAGAGGGAGAAGGATGCAGGCAGCTAACTTACAAATAGGTAGCAGATTTTAGGGTCTGCTCTGCTTTCACTAGGTTCTCATTCTCACAGAATAAAGAACGCTGGTCTCTATGGGCTAAGCATTCCAAGCCACTTTCTTCTCTGCTGGCCTGATGCCTTCCCCGATTTATATTAAAGTTCAGCTTGAATCTGTATCACAAGTCACTGTACAGTAGTGGGTGTGTGTGGCTTCCTGGGACAGTGCTGCAGCCTAGGGAACAAGGAACAAGGAACTGTCCATTGTTGCTATGTCTCTATTCCTTTGTTCAAAACTTACCTTTCCCCTCACTCCTATTTTCTAGCTTAGGACTCTCAGAGCCACAGAGGTTCTTAGTGGTGCAGAGAGGTGAAGGGTTTTTCCATGTTACCAAGCTATTGCATAGATTTATAAGAAATCTGTTTTCCCAAAGGAATATACCCATTCTTCCTTACAATACGATGCTTTAAAATTTACAAAGCAGCACTTTTCCTCACAACAGTCCTAGAAGGTAGCTATTATATTATTATGCCATTTTACAGATGAGGAAACTGAGGCACTGAACATTGATGTGACTTCACAGAATCCCAGAGTATGAGAGTTGAAAGGGACTTTACTGACCATCTAGTCCAAGCCTTACCTGAAAGGAATCCCCACTATACCAGACATGAAAAGTGATCATCCAATTTTTTTCCTGACATTACCTAAATGTACCTCTTGGCAATTTTTGTCTGTCCATTACTCTTAGTTATGCCCTCCGAGGCCAAATAGCACATGTCTAATCTGTCTTCCACATGACAGCCTTTCAAACGCTTGAACTTCCCCATTGAGTCTTGCCAAGGTCACGCTACTAGTAAGTGGCAAAACCAGAAATGATCCCAGGTTACCTGAGTTTTTCTACCATACCATCATGCCCCCATTCAAAGCAGTGTGCCCTAACAGGCCATCCCTTGAAGACTGATTTACATTTCTTCATAGTGGGATATTTGGGGAAAAACCTTGCTTGGTTTTGTCTCTTCTCTAAAATGAAGTAGCAAGGACTGATTCCATGCTGCAACACAGAAAATTTCCTTGCTACCTTTGGGTAATTTGCATTTGGGATATATGTAAACTCTGGAAACCTTGTATTGTTGACCTAATGTTCTAAAAATAGATCCAGATTGCTTTGTTGGACTTATCTCACTTCAAAATAGGGGACATTTTCAATGGGCCCTGTAACTAATATGAAGCTAGGTGGGGCAGTGGATAGAGCACTGGGCTGGGAGTCAGGAAGACCCAAATTAAAATCCAGCCTAAGACATCAAGCTGTGTAACTATGGGCAAGTCACTTAACCACTATCTGCCTCAGTTTCCTCTTTTGTAAAACGGAGATAATAATGGCACCTATCTCCCACAGGGTTGTTGTAAGGATCAAATGAGACATTTGTTAAGCACTTTGCAAACCTTAAAGTACTAAATAAATGCTATTATTATTATTATTATTATTATTATTATTATTATTATCATCCAGTAGCACAAGAGGAAGCCATTGTGTCTTCTGTGTAGAGAGGTAGACAAGGAAAAGATAAGTACATTGATGACATATCTTCTTTGGTGAATATTTTCCAAATGTCACAAAAATTTGATCTGGCAGGGTTTTCTAACCATCAACCCATCCTCTTTCCCTGCAGAATGTAAACTCCTTGAGGGTAGGACAATTTTCATCCCTATAAGTGCCCAGTGCCTAACACAATGCCTAACTCATAATAGGCACTTAGTAAATGCTTATTAGTATTTAGTACTAATACTTAGTAAATGCTTATTGAATTAAATAAAATTTAGCTTGTTGGGTTGCTACAGTTTCTGAGTTCGAGGTTCCTGGGACCTCTGATGTAGGTAGGGGAGGAAATCGGAAGTGGTTACGAAAGACACCACTTATCTTACAACACTGATTCTTTATTAATATAACTCTTGAGATATTTTCTGTGTTCAAAATCCTGGTCAACTGCAACCTGGCTTGGCAGACAAGACTTTGCCACGGCCAAACACAGAAAAAAACAGAGATGGCAAGGAGATGGGAGATGGTACCCAGGAAAACCAGATTCCCACAGCCACCTTGCCCCAACATCAAAGGGTCTAGTCTGTTTCACCATCTCTCCCTGTTTCCAATATAGAACAGCTCTATAGCTGTAGAAGAGGCCAGCCGAACAGACAAGAGAGCAAATGTTCTCAATCCTTCTCCTTGCTTTTATTTGCTGCCTGAAGATGCTTCAACGTGAAAGAGAGGCTGGTGCATGCTTAGGGTTCAGCTGCCCTGACATCCTGATAATGGTAACATAGCTCAGGCTAGAAGTGTTTCACTCCGTAATTCTAAATGTTTCCATTTGTATTAGTTGCTTTATTGGAGGGTTGGCCAAAATGCAGTTAGACTTAGGAGCATCTGGAGGTTTCTAAGAATTGTCTTCTGACAAATAACGTGGCTGCATCCATTCATTCAGTAAACGCTTATTCAGAGCCTTCATGAGCTTAGGACACTTAGGCAAAGGGGAAATAGAGCTTAGACAAAATACAGCCCCATGGCTCATGGACCTTACAGTTTAAAAGGGAGATAAGACAGACGCACATAAATGACTATCATACACAGTATTATGGAATCCAAGGGGTGGAAAACAAAGAGCTATGGAGCTCATAGAGGGGAGGTCTTAACCAACAGAGGAAGTCAGGAAAAGCTTCATAGAAGATGAGGCATTTATGTTGCACTTTAAAGGTCAGGTAGGAATTTAACATGTGAAAGGGAACAGGAGGACTTTTTTAAGCACAGAAAACAGTTTGAATAAAGATATAGAAGCAGAAAAAATCAGGGGCAGAAGGTAGTTGTTTGGCTACAGTGTGGAGCTCATGGATGGTGGTAGAAGTGGTGGAGATTAATAGTAAGAGATAAAGCTGGAAAGATAGGTTAGGGTCAGATTTTAGAAGGCTTCAGAGTGCCAGGCAGAGAAATTTGAATTTTATTTGATAGGTAATAGACAAAAGGAGTCACTAAGCAGATCTTTTGCCTAGGGATTAAGACTGGAGCTGCTATTTCACTGGTCTGGGAACTCCCTCTACTCTGCAATTCAAAGACTTAGAGGTTAAATGATTTGTCCAGGGAAACACAGCTAGAATGATTCAGAGGCAGGACTCGAACCCAGGTCTTCTGGCTTTGAGGCCAGCTCTCTGTCCCTTGCGATATATGCCTGCTGTGTTTTGGCAATGATATGAAAAGTAGATGATGATGGTTGAGGTTGTGGAAGGGAATCTGGAATAGACTGTTCCAGGAGGGTGGTAATGAAGGGTCATAGCAAGGAAGAATAGTAGTGGGAATAGAGAAAAGGGAAGAATGTGAGAGATGTTGAAGACACTGGCCTTGGTAGCTGATTGGATAATGAAAGATGGGAAAGAAAGGGAGAGTCACAGATAACTCTAAGGTTTCAAATATCAGAGGCTGGGTAAATAGAGGTGTCTTTGACTGAGCTAAGAAAGGTAGAAAGAGCAGTGACTTTCAGGGGAAAAATAATAAGCTCATTTAAAGATGACAACTGATACCTGTGGCTAGACAGATGAACTTTGAGTTGTTTGCTCAGTGTTGATGGGTTAGTGGTGAGACTCCTTTATTTGTATATATGACATGGCTATGTGTTGTGAAGGGAAAGCTAGGTGGCACAGTGTATAGGGTGCTGGGCCTGAAGGCAGGAAGACTCATCTTCATGAGTTCAAATCTGGCCTTAGACACTAGCTGTGTGACCCTGGACAAATCACTTAACCCTGTTTGCCTCAGATTCCTCATCTATAAAATAAGCTGAAGAAGGAAATGGCAAACCGCTCTAGTATCTTGGCCAAAAAAACCGAAACAACTGAACAAAAATATATTTTGGAATCCAAAGACTTGTGTTTTAATACCAGCTCTACAATGTACTATCCACGTGACCTTGGGTGAATCACTTACCATTTCTGGGCCTCAGTTTCCCCATCTGTAAAATGAGGGATTGACCTAGATAATCTCCAAGGTCCCTTCCAGCTCTAAATCTATGTTATTTTCTTTTTTTTTTTTTAACTCTCCCCCCCCCCCCAGCAAACCAATCAAGTAACTGGGCTATATAGGAATCCCTCCCAGGGCCTTGCTACTTAGCAGGTGCTCAATAAATATTTGATGGATTGACTGAAAACATTAACTAACTATCCATAGACTCTAAGTATAACAAATTTGCAATGAAGTAACTGTTATGCCTTATAAACATGACTGTGGTAGATGTGCCTTAATTCACACCTGGATTCTAACGTGGATTTTTTTTGGGGGGGGGCAGGACCTATAATCTCATTCAGTGTAGAAAGTCCCTCCACCAAGGCAGATCAACAACTATCTGTAACTTACAGTCTTTTTTTTAAAAAAGAATTTTTATTGCTATCTTTTGTGTTTTATATCACTTAGACTTCTTATTGCATTCCTTTCCTTCTCTCTCCCAGAGAGCTATCTCTTAAAGTAAAGCAGACCTGCACAGCTTGCAAACTTCTTCAGGCTGTAGCTAGATTAGACTAGAGACACACTATGGTTGGTTGACACTTGACAAACAGGAGAGTGCACAGTGGCAACCTTACATTTTCTGTGGTCCATTCAAAATCCTTTAGGACTCAGGGCCATATGTTGTGCAGACCTGTAATAAAGCATGAAAAAGGAAAGAAAAAAGTTCCACAAACCTAAACAATATGTCAAAAAAGTTCAACATTATATGCACTATCTCACACTACTAACTTTTTCAAAGGAGAGAGGAAAGGGAGAGGGGGAAGTGTTGTATCATACCTTTTCTTTGGGGGCCAAGCTTGGTCACTATAATTTCTCAGCATTAAGCTTTTTTTTTTTTAGTTGTTCTTTTCATTTATGTCATAGGTTTTATGCATATTGTTTTCTGGTTTTGTTACTTCACTTTGCATCAGTTCATATAAAACTTTCCATTCTTTTCTGTATTCATTGTATTCATTGTTTCTTACTGTACAGTAATATTCCATTACATTCATATAACTTAATTTATATAGCCATTTTCAATCAATAGACATCTGCTTTGTTTCTAATTCTCTGCGACCACAAAAAGTATCCCTATAAATATTTTGGCGTATGTGGGGTCTGTTATTGACCTTCTTGGGTTATATACCTCATAATGGAGTCTCCTGGTAAAAGGTTATGGACATTTTGGTAACTCATAGTCTCTGAAAAGTGCCTAAGAGATTAATTAACTTCCCATGGTTATATAGCTAGCATGTATCAAAAGTAGGCCTTGAAACCAGGTCTTCCAGACTCTAAATCCCATGAGCTTTCTACTAAGCCTCTCCTTCCCACGTTAGTCTCTATGAAATCCCAGGATCATAAACTGAAAGTAATGGAAAGGAGCGCCAATCCAATCAACTGACATACTGGGAGTTTAATGGATTTTTAATCCTATTTTTAAGACCTCCATAGAAGAGTAACAACTTTCTTGGTAATTATTCCCAATGCTCAACATCCTTTCTCATAGCCAGCTTGCAAATACTTATCATACTACAATTTAAGACCACTTCTTCTTTTCCCGTCCTTGGTGGAAATCAGTTTAAAGGCTGATGGTGGGATACATTGATAATTCAAACAAACTTCTTGATTTTGCCATCCATCCGTCATTTGACTAGTTTATATTCACAAGGAATCATGTTCAGAGCTGGGGATATAAAGATAGAAATGAAACTGTCCTAGTTCTCAAGGAACTTACATTCTGGGGAGGTGGGAAGAGGAACATCTGTGAAACCAGAGACTTTTTTTTGGCTAGGCAATGGGGTTAAGTGACTTGCCTAGGGTCACACAGCTAGTAAGTGTCAAGTGTCTGAGGCCAGATATGAATTCAGGTCTTCCTGACTCCAGAGACTTTTTTTTAGAAGCTTATTGAAATTTTTGAAATCTATTTTTAGTCCACGTGTTTTCTTTATTTCTAATCAAAACAAATTGTTTGGGCTTTTTTAGCTGTCATCTTGCCAGCTACTGTAGTAATTTTGAATAAAACATCAATTTAAAGAAAAAAAAAGAATGAATTAGTGTGTTTCTTATGTTCCTCACCTGGTTCAACACCCTAGCTAATCCCCAGTCTCTTCACCCCACCACCCACATACCCCACTCCATCCACCTTTACTGTATTATTTGTTCAGCAGCAAAAGGAACCTTTTAAGAGTGCTCTCTGTTCCACCGACAACACCCTCTTTGGAGGCCTAGGGAGAACTGGGAAGCCTGAGAATCCTGCATCAGTTCCTCTAAGTCCTTAGTGATCTTGTGTAGATGCTCACACGCATGCCTGGAAGGAGACTTAGAACCGTTTTAACTGACAGGATACAGCACCTTTTGTAAAAAGGGGGGGGGGAGGATTAAAATAGAGATTCTGCTAATATTTTCCACTGATAAAAGTGCAGCAAGGAACAAGCTCAATTGTGTCACTCCCTAGTTTTTCATTTGTGTTTTTGTTTCATGCCTCAATATCTTCCTCCAGCTGCTCATGTCTCCCTTTCCTTCTCCTCACTTTGATCTATTAGTTTTCCCCAGAAATGGGGTTTATAAATCATTGTAATGCAGCCCTGGGAAAGATGGTGCTTAGTGCAGGGAGAAATACATTGCAGCTAACAGCCCCGGCAGGGAGGAAAACTCTCGCCTCGTTGCTGGGCTTTGGCGACAGGTTACTGATGGTATTTGTTTTTTATGTCTGCATGCGTGCCATCGGGGGCAGGGCCGCAGGGAGCGCTCCCTGAGCCACCTCTGTAATATTTCAAACCTCCTTCTGCAGCCTCAAACAAACTGCTTCTGGCTTTCAAGGAAGCAGAGAGAGAATGGAAAACGAAAAGACCCTAGTATAACAGATGGGAGGGGAGGCTAAAGCAAGGGGGGTTGGGGGGGAAGGTGCACTTTCTTCAGTTCCCCCCTTGGATGAAATTGTCTCATAAATATTACCATTTTTTTCTCTGGCTGCTCTAAACCAAGCTGAGCATTCCTCCACATGCAGATTTCACCTAATTAATCTGGTCTTCCTGGATGGTGATCGTCAGGTCTAACTCTCCTAGGGACAGTTAGGAGTCTAACAGCTTTGATCCTTTCCCATTGAAGCGCTGGTATCTCTCCAGTCTGGTTTTATGATCCCATTTTCTGTGATGCACATGAAGCTGCTGAGACAGGCTGGGCTTTTGGCTCGGGGCCCCTTCTGAGCTACAGTGGGCCTTGAGGAACTGAGCTAGACCCAGGATGGAGCAATGAAAGATCGTTCCCGGCCTTAAATCAGGATGTAAAGGCTGATCCCATTCTCTTGAAACCAGGCAAACTTCCACCCACTCTGGTCACTTGGCAGGCTTAAGTCCTACAGGGCTGCAGTATTCATAGAAACCTTTAGCGTTCTGGTATTCTAATTTGTATCATATGTATCTTCTTAATTCTTGTCTCCCTATTTATTAGACTTTAAGTTCCTGGAGGACAGTGCCTTATTTATATAAGTATCTACTCCCCCTCCCTGCTCCAAGTACAGTACATTACACAGAGTAGGCAGTTACATACTTGATTTTGGCTTATCGACTCGCCTTCCTTCAATGACTTCAGTTCAATCCAGTCTGTGTCTATATATGTCTATGCAGGCCATGTGAAGTGATAATATCTGGTGAATTGGATTGTATAGATAAACCAGCTCAGTTCTACAGATCCCCCACCCCCAATCCTTCCATATTTAACTTCCTAATCCCTGCTTTCTTCAGTATCAGGACTTAAGTTAATATACCTTATTTCTCCATTTTCTGTTGCTGGTGTAACTGTAAACTTACTTCTAATTGTTCCCTTTATTCTGTGAAAGAGGATGCTTTTCTTTCTTAAGCTAAGTAAAGGGTTCTTAATCTTTTTTGTGTCAAGTGCTTTGCCTAAAACAGAGGTTTGATGATGTCACACACACACACACACACACACACACACACACACACACACACACACACACACCATGCAGTAAACCCCAGTAGCTTCCTATTGCCTCCAACAGCAAATGCAAAATCCTCTGTCTGGCATTCAGAGTCCTTCATAACCTAGCCCCTCTCCTTCCTTTCTGGTCTTCTCACACCTTAATTCGTACATCCCTCACACAGAAACTATTGCTATTTATATTCACTCTGAGCCAATCAGGGCCCAAATAATTACCAACTGAGGCTTGGCCTAGGCTATTGTTGGCCAATCAATGAGAGTCGGAGTGATTTGGGTTTAAGGTGTGGTCCTTAAGAAAAAAAGATTTCAGTTATCAAAATTTATATTCCTTTGGGCAAAGTACCTGCAGGTAAGGGTATGATACCCTGTGTGGACAGAGGGAAAGGAAAGAGAGAGAGAGAGAGAGAGAGAGAGAGAGAGAGAGAGAGAGAGAGAGAGAGAGAGAGAGAGAGAGAGAGAGAATGAAAGAAAAAGAGAGAGAGAATGAAAGAAAAAGAGAGAAAAAGAAAGAAAAAGAAAGGAAGGAAGAAAGGAAGAAAGGAAGAAAGAAACAAAGAAAGAGAAAAAAAGAAGGAAAGAAGGAAGAAAGGAAAGAAAGAAAGAAGAAAGAAAGAAAGAAAGAAAGAAAGAAAGAAAGAAAGAAAGAAAAAGAGCGAGCTGTTGCCCAACTGACCAGTTCCAGTGGGGTCTCCAGTGAAGCAGCCCCTATTTCTTCTCACAGAGGTTGTTGTTTGTCCTTCCTCTTGAAGAGGACCATGACATCAGGGATATGATGCTATGAACTTGCGAGTGAACTGGATTTAAGTGAGAGAAGGCTGGGCAAAGTCACCAGCCTCACTTTCTCCTGCGGAGCCATCTGGGCCCAGGTATGGATCAGGATGACTGGAGATGACCCATGCTCTTGGATCCTGTGACACTGGCCTCCAGGCTGTTACGTGAACAAGACACTCCCTTACTTGGCTCCAGGCATTCTCTCTGGCTGTCCTCCAACCTTCTCTCTGACTGTTGACTTCCCTGGCTTCCTTTAAGTCCCAACTAAAATCCCACTTTCTACAAGAAGCCTTCCCCACCCCTCTTAATTCCAGTGCTTTCCCTCTTTTAATTATTTTATATTTACTCTGTATATAGCTTGCTTTGTATAAATTTGTTTACATGTTATCTCCCCCATTAGATTATAAGGTCTTTGAGGGCATGGACTGTCTTTTGCTTCTTTTTGTATCCCCAGCACTTAGCACAGTGCCTGGCATATAGTAGGTACCTAATAAATGTTTATTGAATCGTTGAATTGAATGGACCCTGTTTGGTAATCTAGCAAAGCCTGTGGACCTTTTCCCAGAATAATCTTTTTAAATGTGTAAAATAAAATGCATAAGATTATGAAGAAAATGAATTATAGTGAAACACTTCTCAAAATATATATTTTTAAAATAAGTTCATGGATGCCAGGTTCAGAATCTCTGGACTGAGTCCATACAGCCAAGTGAAACTGGAGAGTCGGCAGTTACCACTGAATGGACTGGAACTGTGCTGACAAGATTCAGCAGAGAAAAATTAATCCTTTTAGGGTTGTGTCTTTTTACTCCTAAAGGTTGTCCTCTGAAGAAGACTGAAGCAGATGAAAAGAAATCTGTGTGAGACCGAAACATCAAAAAGTCATTAGGAAGCTGAACTCATTCTTAGGCTTATATGTTTCCTGAGTATAGCTATGAGTCGGCATGTTGAAGGATCCAGAGGAAGAGACTTCCTTTGCAGTAAAATTTAAAAAAATTATTTCCTAGATTACTTATAGCTAGCCATTGTACTTCAATAGCTGAATATTAAGCTGATCCCAGAATCATCTTGTCTAGGGGTCTAGAGTTGTCCTAGGTCTCCATAGATTTTGAGGGATAGTCAACATGACATCTAATCATTTTAGCTCAGTAGCTGGTGTTTTCAGTAAACTCTAAGCCAAATTACAGGTATATGTCACATTCTTGCTGCTAATATATTGCTTGTATTTTACTATTATGATAAGTAGAAAAGAAAATACTTAGGCAGCACCGATGAGGGGTATTGTAGGTAAGAAGACCTGTGTACAAGTTTCCAGAGTCCTTACCCATCAGTGTGATTGCTACTGTTTAGGATTTGGCTATCTATCTAGGAAGGGGAAGAGAATGGATGGAGGGGGTCGGGGACCCCGGATCACCACCACCAGGTGCTGTCCTATCCCATTTATGACTCATCAAGTGCTCACCTCCCACTTTAAGCCTTTCCGTAGTTTCCTTTAAAATCTTCTTCTCTGTACTCTTACTATTCTAATTTGTAACCAATCCCTATGGTCACACTCTGCTCCCTCCCTTTTCTTTTTATTCCCTTAATTCAAAAGTTCTTAACCTTTTTTTGTGTCCTGGACTCCTTTGGCAGTTTGTTGAAGTTTATGGACCCCTTCTCAGAATAATGTTTTTAAATGCATAAAATAAAACACATGGGATTACAAAGGAAATAAAAAATATGGAAATATAGTTATCAAAAATTTTTTTCAAAATATTTTTTAAAAAACAAGTTCTGGACCTCAAGTTAAGAATCCTTGCTTTAAAAAAATGAAAAGTTTGGGGGGCAGATAGGTGGCACAGTGGATAGAGCACCGGCTGTGAAGTCAGGAGGACCTGAGTTCAAATTCGGCCTCAGACCAAACATTTGACACTTACTAGCTGTGTGACCTTGGGCAAGTCACTTAGCCCCAATTGCCTAAAAAAAAAAATGAATGTTTGGCTTGTTAATGTGGGCTCTAGTTCCTATATCCACAGCAAATTTGTTGATCTAAAATCTGCTAGATAGATTTGTTGTTGTTCAGTTGTTTGATTTGTGTCTGAGTCTTCATAATCCCATTTTTTCAAGTGATCCAAAAGTAACTTTATTAAAATTATACATTTTTTTCTTTGAGAGAGACATTTTACTTTAAAAGTTCAGTGCACAATACTGGCCTAATGATTGGCACTGTACATGACAAATTAAACAAACAGTTGCAGATTCATGCATTAGAGAATCTTGGTGGTGTTTTTTTTTTTTTGGCAAAGATACTAGAACGGTTTGCCATTTCCTTCTCTAGCTCATTTTGCAGATAAGGAAACTGAGGCAAACAGGGTTAAGTGACTTGGCCAGGGTCACAAAGCTAGTAAGTGTCTGAGGTTAAATTTGAACTCAGGAAGATGAGTCTTCCTGTTTTCAGGCCCAGCACTCTGTGCACTATGGTGCCACCTAGCGGCCCTACGTAGATAGTGAAGGTCTAACTGTACTTAAAAACCTCCAGGAAACCCTCCCCAGTCATCTAGTTCTCCGGTACAGGGCTGTGCGCTACAGTGGGAGGATCTCAGGGCTCAAGAGCTGGTGAAGATATGGAAGTAAAGAAATTACTGTACCCAGTTCCCTGCAGGTGCTCACCACCTGAACTTCCTCCACTTCCATTGTCACTATTCTTTGCCAAAGAATTTATCCATTCCTCTTTCTTCTGTCTTGTTCTTGTTTACTACCATGCTAAGAAACAATTTTGCAACTAGAGCATATATGTGTACATGCACACACGCAGTCACGTACACATGCATGTGCCCTTGTGCACACATGCATACCCTTTGAACTGTCACAAAGTAAGTGAACACCAGCCTGAGAAGCAGGACATCTGAGTTCTATTCAATTCCCTGTCATTCGTTATAATTCTGTTAGAGGTGGAAGGAATCTTAGTGACAGCATCTAGTTTAACACTCCCATTTTACATATTGGGAAAATTGAGGCCCAAAGAGGGGAAATGACTTGGCCGTGTATGTCCTTTGCCTTCTCTGGACCTACATTTCCTCAACTGCTTAATGAGGGGGTTGGGCCAGATGTAGCTATTTTTTTCTTTGAGGTCTAGACCTGAGATTTCATTGGTGTAAAGAATCCCTAGCCAGGCAATGCCCGTACCCAGTGCGTTATCACGCATTGATCTGCTCTCCACAACCCTGACAGGTTAAGTAGCTTTGCCCACAATGGCACAACCAACATGTGATTGAAGCAGACCTTGAATCCAGGTGTACCAGGACTCCAAGGCAGGCCTTATGTCCACTATACCGTGCTGTCTACTACGTGCAAGATGCTATCGGTTCTTTTTGATTCTAAATGGCCTCTTTCCTCTCTAACTTGTACAAGGAAAACCTGCAAATGCCCTCAAGGTTTTTTTTTTTTAAATGCTTACTATAATTTTTAAGAAACCAGAGCTACAGGAATGCAGGGGCAGAGGAGGGGAGGAATAACTGTGGCCTTGACTCACACAGACAAAGCCTTCTGTTGGGCCCCACGAAGGAAACATGGCTGTCTTTAACAAAGCACTGCCCCCCTCATCCCAGTAATTGCCTTGTTATTGTCATTGGTATCATTGTTCATCGCCTGGTCCCCAGAGGAGCAGTTGTGCCTTCACTAAACCAATATCTCCCACGACAGCCCCCTGCAGTTTTCCCTTTGCTGTCCCGCGCTGAATAAATTCTCCATCCCTGTTTGCTGAATGATCATGAAGACATGATTAAGACTCCAGATTTATGGCTTCCTTGGCCTGGAGGAATCACACAGCTCCTGCTGCTAGGGTTGGCCCTGACTGGCTGCTGGGGACAAGGGGAGGGAGAAATGAAAAGAGTCCAAATGCCAGAGGGAAAGCTATGCCAGAAGCTAATGCAATGTACACATTAGCAAAATTGCCACAGATGCTGCAGTGCCACTCAAAGTATCTTTAACTTGTCTTGTTATTAGCCCAGAGCCCAAGTGGGCAGCAGTTACCCCCTCCACCAATGGGTCCTTCTCCACTGGGCTTTCTATGTGTGGGTTTTGCCCGACCTTTAAATGGGAGGCTCTTTGCTTGTGTTTCTTCTCATACATATGGCATCCAGAAGCCATATCTTGCACCCAGTTACTTTTTAAGTATTGCTCTTATGTGTGCCTGGTTTGTTCCTGACAACTTTGTATTGTATTACATTTTAAGAAGTCAAGATATCCCCAAAGATCTGGCAGTGATTCTTTATTTACTGAAGTCAAGCACTGAACTTTCTTGGGTTTGGTGGTCTGGTTGGCACTGAGGGAATGCCTAGGAAGAGGCACCTGGGAGAAATTATTTATTCCCTATCACCTAAAAGATCAAGACCAAACTACTGCGAAGGGAAATGACTTCAGAAAAAGTCCGGGAAGATTTATATGAACTGATGCAAAGTGTAGAGCAGAACCAGGATAATAATGTATACAGCAACAGCAACAGTGTAATGATTATCACCTGTGAAAAACATAGCCACTCTTAGCAATACAGTGCTGCACCAGGACTCAAAGGACTCATGATGAAAAATGCTATTCACCTCCAGATGAAGAACTGATGAACTCAGAGTGAAGATTGAATTTTTTTTCCCTTTCTTTATTTTTCTTATTTTTTTTTTTAGAACAAGGCTAATGTGGAAATGTTTTGCATGACTTTGTATAATGGGTATCATATTTCTTACCTTCTCAGTGGGTGAGGGTGGAGGGAGGGAGAGAATGTGGACCTGAAAATAAAAATTAAATTTAAAAGAAAAAGACCAAACTGCTTAGCTTGGCATTCAAGGCACCTTCACAATGTGGTCCTAGACCACCTAGTCTACAGGCCTATCTTTCACTAGAGGCAGTATGGTAGAGTATATTGAACTTCAGACTTGGAGTCAAAAAGACAGGTTCAAATTCCACCTCAGATATTTGCCAGCTGTGTGACCCTGGGCATTTCACTTAACCTCAAAGGCTCAATTTCTCCACCTCTCTTACATTGCTATCGTGAGAATAAAATGAGACAATGTAAGTAAAATGCTCTGGAAATGTTAGCTAGCATTAGTATTGCTTTGAGCTTTAGTTTCCTTATTTTTGGCCTTGAACAATCTCTTAGTTACCTTCAAGCCCTAATTCTATGAATTAATGATCCTTCTCCCCTGCACAAGTCCTCTGGTACAGTCAATTACCATAAGTCATCCCTACCTCTATACCCTGTGCTCAATCTTCCCCCTTTGCCCAGAATACTTTAATCCACTCATGCCTGCTTACTTGAGATTTTCCCAGAGATGCATCCTTCAAGGCTCAGCTTAAGTTCTACCTCTTCCATGAAGCCCTCCCTGACTATCCCATTCCATTATGAGTTTTTCTTCTTGCTCCCTTTAAGACTCAGCTTAAGTAACACTCACAGTTCACTGACCTGTCTACCTGTTAGGGGTCTTCCTAAATTACTTATATTTTCTATTCACTTACCTGAATACATGCTTTTTTCCCCTTATAGAGTATAAGCTTCTTGAGGGCAAGGACTATTTTTTTTCTTTAGGGCATTTAATAAGTGTTTGTTGAATTGAACTCCTGTAGCACTCACTGTCTGTAGCTCCCACTGTTTGTAGCCAGAGTCAGGACTTGGGGAAGAAAAGGTAGGCATTTACTAAGGTTATAATATTGGGGGAGTACAATGAGAAATACATTATAAATGCTTGAAAATTCTATTCTATAGATATATATGATATCAATTTGCTTTTGTCACAGTAAAGGCCTAGGTGGTGCTGTGGTTAGAGCACTGGACTTGGAACCAGGGAGACCTGAGTTCAGATACCTACTAGCTGTGTGAGCCTGGGCAAGTCACATAGTCTCTGCCTCAGTTTCCCCACATGTAGAATGGGTATAATAATTGTATGGTTGTTGTGATAACCAAATGAGACAATATTTGTAAAGCCCTTAGCACAGTGCCAGGCACTTAATAAATGTTTTCTTTCTTCATTCTTTCCTTCCTCAGTGAACAAAATTAGAGGCGGGGGTAGGAGGGAGCAATTGTGATCTCCCAATGCAAGTAAGGTACAATGTTCAAACCGTCCTAGGATGTCCAGATTCCTTTTCCCAGCTCTGTCTGTACCTCTCATTTACTGTTCTTCATACCTGCCTGATGTTGTCAATTGTCTTTTCCTGAGAGTATGGCCTATTTCTCCAATTAGATTGTAAACCCCTTAAGGACAGAGAAGCAAGCATTCCATTGCTGGTACACCCTCTACCTTTCTCCAAGAACATCCAGTACAATCCTCTGTAAAGATTTGTTGGTAGTGATGGGGGCTAAATGCTAGCGAGGTGTCTATGGAATCTGGAGTAAGAGTCCTCCCCAAGATGCATGCCCCACCCCTGAGCTTCCTCTTTTGGGAGGCTCTGGCTGAAAGAAAAAAGAACACCTCTTAAGGGAGAGGTGAAAAGGGAGCAGCAGTCTTTCTAGGTTGCTCCTGGTACTATTAGGAAGGTGAAGCTAATCCAGTCAGCAGCAGCCTGTTTTCATTAAGTCAATCCAGGCTGGGGGGTGCTGACAGTGCGGAGGATCTGTCATCGTGAAGAGTAAGTAGAAGTCACATCAGATCTGTGCAGACAAGTGAGCCCAGGCCTGTGGATGAAAATGTATTTGCAACACTTAAGTGGAAATCAAAAGTTACCTTCGAGGCCAGAGCCGAACAAGCCCTGGAAAATCCCTGCTTGCAGAGTAACACTTTCTGTCAGATTGCGGATGCAAAGTATTTTTCACCATATTTTCTGTCGTCTGGGAAGACGGTTGTCTAAAGGGGCTCATTAAAGGCAAGGAGAAAAAACTCACTTGTCTTGGCTTAGAAGAGACCTGAGCTCAGGCCTACATCAATGTCCAAGGATAAATTCTAACTCATGGAAACAAGAAATTTCCTAAATGTTTCGAGCTTTTCAATTCTTTAGTTATGTGTGCATGTGTTTCTCTTTTTTGGGGGGAAGGTGTAAGAGAAGGTGGTTGGAAGGTGGCAGGAATAGATAGACATATTCGCCTCATTTTGTGTATCACATTTATTTTTGATAAAATTATTTCCTATATGTTGAATACCATTTCTCCATTTACTTTAATTATAAAATTGGAGACATGCTTCTCACATTGAATTGTATGGCAGAAGGGAAAGGGAACAAGGGAAGAAGCATTTATTAAGCACCTGCTGTGTTCTGGCACTGTGCCAAACTTTACACATATTATCTTATTTGATAAGCACTTAGCACAATGCCTTGCACACGATAGGCGTTTAATAAATATTTATTGATTGATCCTCACAACAACCCTGGGAAGTAGGTTTTATTGTTATCTCCATTTTATAGTTGAGGAAACTGAGGCAGACAGAGATTAATTGGCTTGCCCAGGATCACACAGCTGGTGGCAGGCTGGATTTGATCTCAGGTTTTCCTGATTCCAGACCCAGTGTTTTAACCATTGTACCACCTAGCAGCCTCTGCTGGTGAGAATGTAACAACCACTTAAAATAGGAATATTTGAAAGAAAAAAATGTAATTTTCTGATGAAAAAAATGGGATAGTAACTTCATCTTTAAAAGAACAACAACAATGAAACGATGGCAACTCATCTGAGCTGACAGCACTGAGATGAAAAGTTTCTTCAGCATCCACTGCACCTCACCTGGAGAGATACAGCAGAAGAACACACAGGAATGTGTTCTCTGGCCTATTTCCCAGTGCTCTGTGGAAGCTGCTCCTGCATTTGAGGAATACAAAAGTTTGCTTGGTGCTAAAAGATCTGATGCAGAAATGCTGCAGAAGCATTGATTCAGAATACAGAAGAGAAAAAAATCGAAACTATCCCAAAGTGGAATGTTCCTTGTTCTGGAGTAGGTGGCTTCTGAGGTCCCTGGCAGCTATTAGAGTTCAGGACTATGACTTGGACTGTAATTGGAGGACCTTGGCTACAGGGATTCATAGAATTTGTAAGTCTACATGTACCTCACATGAAGAAAATCTGAAACAGAAACAACTGAACTTGTAAACTGCTAAGTTGGCAAGGCGGTGGGGGTGGGTGGGGTTGAACATTTGTTTTTCAAAGAATCCTTTGCTTTATAAAATAACTTGGCACAGTGTTCCTTTAATTAGCCAGCTTATTCGTTCTTTTCTCCCCTCTCCTTTTTTTCTTCCTTCCTTCCTTTCTCTTTCTTTCTTTCTTTCTTTCTTTCTTTCTTTCTTTTTCTTTCTTTCTTTCTTTTTTCTTTCTTTCTTTCTTTCTTTCTTTCTCTCTCTTTGTCTCTTCCTCCCTTTCTCCCTTTCTCCCTTCCTCCCTTTCTCCCTTCCCTTCCTCCCTTCCTCTCTTTCTTTCTTTCTCTGTCTCTCTTTTTCTCTTTCTTTCTTTCTTTCTTTCTTTCTTTCTTTCTTTCTTTCTTTCTTTCTTTCTTTCTTTCTTTCTTTCTCTCTTTCTCTCTTCCCCCCCTTCTGGTATATTTAAAATGTATAGCATTATCCTAGAAAAAGCACTGAATGTTGAGTCAATGGTAAAGATCCCTCCCTGCTCTACTACTTAGTAACTGTAACCTTGGGCAGATTACTTCATGTCTCTGGCTCTCATGAAAAAATAGCTTTTGAGCTAGAAAGGGCCTTTGAGGCCTGTCTAGACCATACAGATGGAAGAAACTGAGGCCCAGAGAAGAGAAGTGACAAACACAAGGCCTCACAGATAGGGAGCATCACGGATGAAATTGGAAACAAATCCGAGGGTGCCGGGGCTTGTTCTGGCAAAGTGTCATGTCCTAGTTTACTTCTACGTAAAACAAGGAGGCTGGACCAGGGGATCTCCAGGCTGCTTTCCAGCTCTAAGGCTCTGATCCTATAACTTGACTACGCACAAACAACACACCCTTCTAGCAATGCCTGTTTTGTAAAGCAGGACTCCTTCCTTGAATGGGATGACGGGGAGCACTTTTACTGTTACCAGAGGGACCTTAAAACTGGGTAAAATGTGCCTTCTGGCCATGTGTATTGAAGCAGTTTGTTGACTTCTAAGTCCTGTAAAAAAAATCAAATTCCTGTGTGAGAAGATTTACAACAGGGGTTCTTAATCTTTTTTTGTTACCTGGATCCCTTTGGCTGTCTGGTGAAGCCTAGGATCCTCTTCTCAGAATAACATTTTTAAATGCATAAAATAAAATACATAGGATTACAAAGGAAGCCAATTATATTGAAATACAATCATCAAAATATTAAACAAACAAAAAAACAAATTCAGGGATCTCAGCACCAGATCTCTTAGTTTAGAGGTTAGGTGTTGAGAAATTGAGGCTGGTTAATGCTATTGCTTCTCCCTGAAGACAGTGGTAAACACCACTAGGTTTGGGGGACCCTTTCCTTCCTACTTCCCATCTTTATCACATCCTATCAATATGGCTGGCTTGATGGCAGGGGAGCAGAACAGATGAGTTCTGGAGGTTAGAGGTCCCTTCTACCTCTGTGACCATGATTCAAATGAGACTGTAATGCTGTGATGTTACTGCCAAGGGTCTAGGAGCTGAGGACATTTTTTCTTTAAGCACCAGCGTGTTAAATTCTCTGGTGCAGGCACACTGTCAACCCACACAAATCACTCATGTATTCTAGTATGTGTTTGTGCCTTTCCCCTGCACCCTTCAAAATACCAACGGGTTGTAAAATGTGCTGGCCTTTTCTTTGAATTACAAAGGCTCCCCTAAACCCCCAAAGTACCTTCCCCTTTCTCTCAAACTATTTTAAATACCCATAGCTAAAATGCTGGTCTTTACTGTTTAAATTACTATGTGACTGAGCTGAGAACCTCACCAGGAAAAAAAAATGATCCTATCTTGTTAAGAAGAGAGGGGAAAAGCCACTACTTTCATGTGTTGTAATGAGGTCTGTGTAATAGGCCTGTGTGTCAGGAGGGCCAAGAGACAAGACAACAAGCCAGGAACAGTGGACTTGTGTGGGAGCAGGGTCTGTGCAATGCATGGCAATATCTTTCCCGAGTGCCTTACAAAAGAAGATAAAAGCAAGATAAAAATATATTCCATTTCCCCCCCTAATCTGTAGTTTTCTGGTGTTAGCAAGGCTTATAAGACACATGCTCCCAATTAGCTGCTCCTCTTAATCTAAATGCTTCATAAATTATCTCCTGCGCTTGTGGATTATCACTTCATAATGCGAGTTAGCATTTAAATAAATAGCTGCGGTGTAGAAAATTAGAGAGGTTTACTTCTGAGGCTCCGGCATAATGAAGGAAAATACCACAGCAGCTGAACAGGGGTTGGGGGAGGATATGAGGAGACATATAGGCGCATCTATATTAGCCAGAAATTGTGCATTATTTGCAAATACTGCTCACTTTTCATTGGCTTCCACATTACCCAGGCAGGCTATTTTTTTTCAAGGTTCATTAATTTACTGAGTCTATAACATAGAGCAGAAAGGAACCTTAGAAATCATCCAGTCTCAGCCCCTCATTTTGAGGCCCAGGTAGGTTAGAATCCTGGAAGGTTAGAAGATTGGAATTTCAGAATCATGGATTATAGGTTAAAGCTGGAAGTGTCCTTTGAGGTCATCTAGTTCAGCTTATACATTTAACAGACGGAAAACTCAGGCCCAGAGAGGTACAAGTCCCTTACTTAAGGCCATGAGATCAAGTTCAAAAGCAGGGCTCATTAATATCATTTGTCCATGCAATTTTTATAGCCTTCTCAGAAGCCTAAACAGTTCATTGGTCATTGCATCTCACAACCAATGTCCATGTAACGAAATTCCTATCAAAGATTCCCAAAGTCATCTCCTCACTTCTGTACTGTCTTCATTTACAAATTTTTCTCTGCAATGGTGTTGAAAATAAGTAGTTCCAAAAAATGCTTATGTTGAGAGATGCAATTAGTACAAAAGTTATATTACGTTAGGCTTTTATTATATGGAGCTATGTTTTAAGAGAACAGGATTTTACCCTAGTTTATATAGGTATATTTGAAGTGAGTACTAGATTTGGATACCTAGATTTGAGTCCCAACCCTTATTGTTTGGCTGACTTTGGGAAAATTACTTCATCTCTGTAGGCACCAGTTTCTCCATGTATAAAATGGGAGGGGAGGAGGATTAGACTAGATCATCTTTATGGAACTTACCAGCTCTACAGCTATGATGAAACCCTGTAATAATTAACCGTGTTATAGTCATGTTATGTTTTAAATAACTTTCTGATAAAAAGAGTAACACTTAACATTTATATAGTGTGTACTTTAAAGTTTGCAAAGTGTTTTACATATAAAGATGGCCCCCCAAATGTGAACACTCTTTGGTTGTTAATAATTGCTATGTTTATTCATTTAAATTTATTTTACATTTATTTTCTGAAAAAGAAAAGATGTTACAGAATTGTGGGTTGATAAAATATATGTACTTTTTTTGGACACCCTCTATTTCATTTGATATTCACAACAATCTTGTGAGGTAGGTACTACTATTATCCCATCATACAGATAAAGAAACTGAGACTCAGAGGTTAAGTGATTTACTCAATGTCACACAACTATTAAGTGTCTGAGGTACGATTTGAATTCGGGTCTTCCTGGCTTCAAGTCCATCATTCTACCCCACTACTACACCTAGCTGATGATGACATAGCCATTTGCCTACCCTCTAAGAACAATTTATGATTTCTGTCAAGAGGATGGGAAACAGTGGTGATTTTGCTTATTTTCACTACTGTAAAAATATGTTTCCTACTACTTTAGGAAACATAGCAGGAGACTTGGTGGGGGGTGCTGCTTGGTCATTTAGTACTTATTTGAAAGATTGTTAACTGTAATATGATAACAAATGACTAAAGTTAAATGAACTCTAATTGAACTTAAATGACCTTTCCACAAGGGGATTTAGTTTTATTAAAGGCATCCATATGCATATTCATGGTACAGGCAGACACATATGTGAATGTTCCAGTCCCCTTACCGATGCTGGGATTGATCAGTTTCAGGCACTTTCCAAACTCAACTGAATTAAATTCCGTAAGCATTTATTAGTTGCCTAAGAATTCCAGATGCTGTTCTGGAAAGGCAAAAATAAAAGGCAAAAATTAAACATTTTCTGCCCTTAACTACTTTGTGTTCTTTTGGAGTGGGGAGATGAAAAGTGTCTGTAACAGACACATAAATACACAGTATATGAAAAATAAATATGGTCATGGAAGTGGGAGGGGGGGTTGTGCTAACAAATGAGGAGAAGCAGGAAGAAAGGCCTTTTGTTCAAAATGCTTTTGAACAGGACCCTGAAGGGAAGTAGGAGTTCCAAGAAGAAGAGGTAAAGAGAGAGGGCATGATAGGTAGGGGGGACAGCTTGTGCAAAGGCCTGAAATGTCATGCAGAGGGCACATCAAGTAAGTCAGTTTGTAAGATAGTGTGTACGAGGGAGAAATAATGCATTGTCAGCCTGGGAAGATAGGTTGGAGCCATATTGTGAAGGGCTTTCAATGCCAAACCCAAATAGTCTAATGAAATGTCTGAAGAGTCCTTCCCCTGCCAGAGAAAATGGTCCAGAGTGAGGTCTCCAGGTTAGAGTAAGACATTTCCAGCAGAAAACATGATTGCTACTTTACTCTGAATGGAAGGGATGAGATGGTCCTCTTGTGATAGGACAAGCAGCTAGCTTAGATAACCAAAAACCCAGATGGGAAGACAGGGATCATAGAAACAGAGCACACTGGGTTGAAACAATTTATGGTTATTTCATGGTTTTCTTTTTCCTAGAAAAAGGAACAGAATGTCATGAGAGCAGGTTCACATTGCATTTGGTTAGTGAGTTGGTGAAACTGGAATTGTCTTCATGCCCCTTTCTTTGAATGTCTCATAATCCCATGCCATGTAGTTTCCTCTTCCTTTTGACATTTCCGTTCCACTGACAAAGGAAGAAAACCTTGAGGCACAAACGGCCCTGAATGATGTTAATAGTCCTGGTATACCTTGTATTGGTTCTCCCATTTAGCTATTATGAGGTCTATTACTTTCCCTGAGGGTTGGTGGTGTGGGGATCCGGGGAGGGATTGTAGAGGGCCTATGAATTTGGATGAGGAAACAGTTAAATTTTAATTTTCACTAACCTCTAATTGAAATTGAGCATTTTCCTTCAATGATTTAAAGACAGTCTTCTGAGAAGAGTACATAGGCCTCACCAGAAGGCCAGCGCGGGTCCATATGCACAAATAAAGGTTATTAATCCCTGGGTGTGGAAGCAGACACCTGTGGTCCCGGCTACTGGAGAAAGCTGAGAATAGAGTTCAAGCCAATCATTTGTTTATACTAAGTCCAGCGTAAATGTGGTGAGCCCCTGAGAGAAGCAGGCCACCAGAACGCCTAAGAAGGAACAAACTGACCCAAGTCAGAAAAACAGCGCAGGTTAAGGCTTCCTTCCAAGATGATCAATTGGGAGTGGGGCCATGAACGGCTGCTGTGGTCCTAGCCTGGGAGAAGTAAGGAGATCCAGTTTCCAAAGCAAAACAAACAAACAAAACAACACCAAAAAACCCAAAAACAAAAAAAACCCAACTCTGATAATACTACAGCTTTATGAGAGCCAAGTTTATTTCATTTAAGGGTTTGCTTCTTATGATGATAGTGATGAATATGAAAAAATCCAAAGCACAGTGCATATTTTTATTACATTTATGACCTGTATCTTCTATGTAAATAGGAATTTAATAAGGTCTTTAGGGTGGGCAAAGCAAATTTGGAATGACTTGTTTTTCTTCATATTTATACCTATATGGATTTTCATTGGATATTTTAAACTCAAGAAATGAAGGCGCCCCCCCCCCCGCCCTTTTGAAATGAATTATTCTCTGACTGATTTTTCTAATGCAGGAATGAAATGTGACCAAATAAAAGAGGATAGATATTGCCGTTCACATTAGATCAGGAGGTTTTGCCCCATTATGTAATGCTCTAAATCCTTTTAGAATGCTGTAAAACTGTTAGGAATGTAGAATTTCTGGTTCATAGTCCTTTTTTGTGTGTGTGAGGCAATTGGGGTTAAGTGACTTGCCCAGAGTCACACAGCTAGTGAGTATTATGTGTCTGAGGCTGGATTTGAATTCAGGTCCTCCTGATCTCAGGGCTGGTGGTCTATCCACTGTGCCACCTAGCTAGCTGCCCCTGGTTCATAGTCTTTAGGACACAAAAAGAAGCATGCATTTAAGACTGACATGGGTAGGGATGTTCTAGTAGGTCGTTCTGAGCTAAGAATTATTAGATAATTACTAAGTTTGTTACTTATGGGTTTGAAGGGCTCAAGGCTTGAATTTAGACTCCCAAACCTATTTCCAAACCATTTCTTCATTTGAAGCAGGTAGAATAATAGTTCAATCAGCTTCCAGTGAAGTCATTCAGTTCAATAAACTTACTATGGACCAGGCAATGCCACAGGCCTTGAGAAGGCAAAGGTAAAAAAGACACAGTTCCTCTCAAGGAGCTGCCAAGCTAATGGAGGTGGGGGAAAGTGGCAAGACACATAGGTAAAGTGTGGGAGGCTCTGGGTTCAAATCTTGCCTCTGCATGACTTTGGACAAGTCACTTAACCTCCCCTCAGCCTCAGTTTTCTCATCTGTAAAATGAGATGGCTGGACTAGATGTCTTTTGAGGAGCCCTTCAAGCTAGATCTGTCATCCTCAGCATGATACAAGGGGGAATTGTCATAGTAGACAAAGAGAGAACCAAACAGAATGCTCTGAGAAAATCTGAAGAAGAAATCACTTGTAGCTAGTTTGGAATCGGAAAAGATTTCATGGAGGGGGTGACCCTTGAATTGGCCTTGAAGGAAGAGAAAGATTTCAGCAAGGCTAGAGATGGGACAGAAGGAAGGTCCAGACGTGGGGGTGGGGAGTTGGGCTATGCTTTTAAAGAACAGGGAGGTGAGGTAGGGCAGGATGAGATCACGCAACCCCTAGAAGTCGGTTTGGCTGGGATGTAGAGGGGGTGAAGAGAAATAGAGTGAAATAATGATAGAAAAATAAGCCTGGACCTAACTTTGACAGTAGGTAAACTGAGGGAGGAGCATCCAGAATGCCAAGAGAAGCTGTTCCCCTCAGATAGCGAAAGTGAAATTAGATCTGGCTGCTTCCATCTTTCCAACTGATCTACTAATCATATTTCTTCAAATTTTATATCCCTGACCCTTGTAAAAGGATTGCAATGAAGGCGTTTTTTAAGCTGCATTTTAATAAGTCAATATGAAAGCTCAAAATTATTTAAAGCTTCTTAAAGAGGATTATATATGATTTCTTGTGGGAATTCTGGAGTGTTGTATAGTAAAGATGTTCTGACCTTCTGAGGTTGTATTATATTAAAGCAACAGCATCCTTTTTGTGGCAAAAACTTTAACTGTTTTATTATTAAAATAGAGATTATTTGGTACAAGTGGTATTTGGTTATCTGCTGGAGACATTAGCTGAGTCTCAGAGCTTCAGTAGAAAGGAATAACACTTTAGAGTCTCAAAGCAAGATTTGTGACTTCTCTTTGCCAAGTATTCCCTGAACTCTCTTGCTTGACTTTTTTTTTTTTTGAATTTCGAAAAGTATAGAAGACTCCCTAAACATTGGGAACAAGAACCCAATTTGGGCATCAGTGCACCTGAGGAAACTGAAAAACCTTCCTAGATAAGATCATCCGTCCAGTACCTCATTTTTCATTGCCAACACAAACTAGATTGTCCCAGTACTGATCTTGTACTTGCAGCCTTATGATATCATTCTGTTCCCAAGCAATTTGTCCTCAAAGAGAGTCCAGTTGCAAAAGGAAGCCCAGGCTGGGAAGGTACAGTCTGAGGGGTAGTGCATTTGGTTGTGAGTACCCCTGCCTGTTTCCCGTAGCCAGAACTGTAATTCACGTCTCTGGGAATCTTGATCATGTATGGTCAAGAGGGAAATTCAGTAGAGCCAGGCAGGGAGAAAGGCCTTTTCCCCATCTCCTCCAGACAGGAAGAGAAGGGCTAATTATTATAGAGGAAGAACAAAGAATTATGCAGAATTAGGCCAGCAGTTGTCTCCAAGGGTTGGATCACCTTTGCAATCCCTGGAGACTTGAGGAGCTCAAACAGCGCCTGGAGCCATCAGGAGGATGCAGGCCATGTTGGGCAGGGATGGGAGGGTGGAGAGATGATGGTAATATTTGCTTCTGTACAGTGATGATTTGGTACCAGGATATGTTCAAGAATAGAGGTAAATGCCTTTCCATCTGTTCTGTGTCTTCCACATCTGTCACGTAATCCAATGGGTTACCTTTATTCTAACACAGATAATAATCCATATTCTAATTCCTAACTGAAATGCAGAAGATGAGCCTTTCTTTCTTTAGTGCTTTATTTCACCAATGGGGGCACTTTCTTCCCTGAAGCAGATCCTAACCCTTCCAATTCTTAGTAGACCTTTCCACCTGAGGCTGTGGCCAAAAATTCCATCACCTTGTGGAAAATCTTTTCATGATGAGCCTCTATACGTTTAGCTAGACTAGGATTAGTCAAAAAGACATATAGAACACTCCAGGCCTGTCCTTGAAACCTTTCCATCTTGGAAAGACCTGCCAAAGTCTGCATTTCATTAGAACTGCCTTCTAGATCCAGGTTTCCCTCCATTCTATGCTGAAGCATCACAGTCAAGCCTATGGGGATTTGCTCATGGTGATGGCAATGCTAGGGGGTTCATTCTTTAGATGGAGACTACATTAAATGATCCTTCAGGTCCCTTTCATCTCTAAGATTCTGTAATTCTTTGATTTTCTGAATGTAGTTTATCTCTTTACTACCTGTCCATAGTCTTAAACACTTTCAAAATATTCCTGAAAAATGACCCATTCTTTCATTGACTCTTCTATCCCCATGCAAAATGACATATATCTTGGTCATTTTGTGAGCCAAGTTAAGGTAGAAGGATAGTGTGAGGAGGGAGAAACAACTTGGAAGGGAAAGTAAAAGTTTAGGTTATAGATTATGGTTCACATGTAAATGTGCAATTTGGGAGTGGATTTTTTTTTTTGCTGAATGAGGGGGGGGAGCAATCATGTGCAATCATGTTAAACATATTTCCACATTAGTCACATTGTGAAAGAAGAAACAGAACAAAAGGAAAAAACCACATAGAAAAAAACAACAACAAAAAAGTGAAAATAGTATGTTTTGCTCTGAATTGACTCCATAATTCTTTCTCTGGAGGTAGATAGCATTTTCTATCATGATCTCTTGGAATTGTCCTGGATCATTGTATTGCTGAGAAGAGCTAAGTTTATCATAGTTGATCATCACAAAGTGACGTCACAATCACAGTGTTGTTGTTACTGTGTACAATGTTCTGGTTCTGGTCACTTCACTCAGCATTAGTTCACATAAGACTTTCCAGGTTTTTCTGAAATCTGCCTGCTCATCATTTCTTAAAGCACAATGGTATTCCATTACATTCATATACCACAACTTGTTCATCCATGCCCCAGTTGATGGGCATTGAGGGTCACATTATTTAACAGGTATACAACTGACACATTTGGAAGATGTTAAATTATTTCATGCTATCTTTCATTTTCCAAATGTTTAATTTTTTTGATGTCTTTTGTTTTTCATATCACCTTTATCTTCAAATATGTTCTTCCCCCACTTTTTGAGAAGGCAAGCAATATGATACTCATTATACATGTGAAGTCGTGCAAAACATATTTCCATATTCAAGCTATATTTTAAAACAATTGTGAGAAAAAAGGTGAGAATACTAAGACTTCACAAAGGAAATGGACCATTATTTCTGCCATAGACCTGACCTGAACCTAACCAGTCACTGGTATAAACTAAGTGTGTGTCTTCTATTCAGAGTATCCAGAGTATTCAGAAAATCCCCATCACTCTGACCATAATGTAAACAACAAAGTGCATGGTTCCAGCATGATGGTTTGGTATTGGAAGGTGGAACAAAAAAGGATGTGAATTTAAGTTCATGTTCTGTTAACTGCCAGTGTGATGTTGGGCCAATTATTTGCCCTTTCTGGGTTTCAAGTTCCTCATTTGTAAATGCAGGGGTTGGATTAGATTATGTTGAAGGCCCAAGTCATTGTACTTAGCTGAAGAAGAGATTTCCAACATGGTTTGGGTTGTGATATACCAAATAGATAGACAGAAAAGGCCACACCAAGTGGCCTTAATCAATCAGCCCTACTGAAATGTCATGAAGTAGGACTTGTTTTAAGTGGGCCAGCCAGTTGATGCAAAAGCCATGTTCAGTCTGATGGAACTTCAAAGGGAATAGATTTAGAATACAACCTGGAATACCTCTCATAAGCAAAACATCAGACTTATTGACTTTGTTGCTTTTCTCCAATACTTCAGGGTCCCCTGACTTAATAATAATAGCTTACCAGAGAACTGGAAACAAAAGCCCAATGATTAAGGAATGGCTAAATATGTTATGGCACAGGAATTTAAGGAGCTATTAGTACACTGTAAAAATAAGATGATGAATATAGAGAAGTATGGGAAAACTTACATGAAGTAATGCAAAGAAGAACCAGGAAAACAATACATATATACAATGACTGCAATAACCTAAAAGGTGGCTAGGTGGCATAGTAGATAGAGCACTGGGCCTGGAGTCAGGAAACCATGAGTTCAAATCTAACCTCAGACGTTTACTAGCTCTGTGACCCTGAGCAAGTCACAATCTCTGTCTGCCTCAGTTTTTTCAGCAGTAAAATGGAGATAATAATGGCAGCTAACTCACAGGGCTGTTGTGAGGACAAAATGAGACAATATTTATAAAGCACTTAGCACAGTGCCCCACACATAGAAGACAATAAATGCTTGTTCTCTTCTTCTCCTAAATAAAAAGAACACTAAAAAAATGTTAAAAGGTGAAAAAATGTAATTGTAATGTGAAATTGTAATGATCAAATTTGTCTCCAAAAAGAGATATGAAAAGGCACCCTCCCATTCTTCTTTTTGGAGGTAGGGGCAACGGGCGTGCAATACTGCACATGTAATGTCAGATATTTTTGATATATTGGCTAGTCTTGATGAGCTGTCTTTTATCTCTTTCTTATTCCCTGTCATAAAGGATATCTCTCTGGAATGGAAATGTAGGCAATATGAAATAAAAAGATATCAATAAAATGTATTTTTAAAATGGCAGCTCACATTTCTATAACTATTTAACATTTACAAAGTGATTTCTCACCACAACTCAGAGATAGTTAGTGCAAGAATTATTATCACCATTTTTTCCAGATGAGGAAACTGAGATTCAAAGGGGTTGAAGTGAATCGCCAAGTCCACACAGCTAGTAAGTACTAAAGTTGGGATTAGGACCCTGGTCTTTCCTGACTTCAAATGAAGAGCTCTTTCCACGATGCTTCATTGCCTTTCAACATCATCCATCTTCCCACCACTGGTACCAATCACAGCCTCTCTACACCTGAAAACAAATGTCTTTATAAGCCACTGCAGCAAAAACAAAACACATCATTGGTTGGCTAAACCTCTGGTAATGAGCATCTCTATCTCCTCATTAAATTGGGCTGGTCCTCAGAAAACAACGAGGCTCATCCTCAAACCCTCTCCAGCTAGGGAGTACCTGCCAGCCTCCACTGAGATAGCCTTTGAATCCCAGGGTGGCCTCCATTCCTGGAAGAGGTATCAGAGCAGCCCTCTACTAACATCTTCCTGAGCTGGCTTCTCAGGGATTTCCTTTATCCTCTGGTCAGTGTGACCCGGTCTCCTCTGACCAGGTTATGTTGCATAGGATGCCTTATAAATGTTACTTTTAGCAGAGTAAAATTTGTCCCTGAATAAGCAAAAGAACTTTGACAGCTTTGTGGGGGCTGGGTGCTCTGTGCTTAAAGGATATAAAAAAAAATAAGGCAAGGATAACATGCAGATCCCTGCAACGTCGGGCATGATGCCGGTTTGAGGTGACAACGAAAAGGCTAAGGATCTAATGAAGAAGAAGAAAGTGGGGAGCATAAAGACTTTCCTCTCCGGCTAGCCCTTTAAAACCAAAATGATAGAGTTCATTTGCATTTAGATCTCTTTGGCTCCCTCTTTTCATCTAAAGACAAATCCTCACAAAAGGCTGCTTAATTAGACCAAATTAGATTTCCGCCTAGTGGCTTGTCATTCATTACAAAATGCTGTTCTTTTTCTATTTTGGTAATTATAAGCTGGTCTATACCAGTTTGCAAGCATTCACTTCAGCCCCTAAGTATGACTAGCATTCATGATTTTGTGCAGAGAAGAGGAAAATTATTCAGTTGCACCAAATCTGTCTATTTTACAAGTTGGATCAAAATCATCAGTGGAGTCTTTTACAATAATGGGTATTCCCTTTCTTAATTCTTTAATGATTAATTGTAGTAGCACAGAGGTAGGTAATTTTCAGGACTAAAAGCTAAGTACAAACAGATTTCATGTGTAGCAATTATGCCATATATTTGAAATCTTTACCTAAGTTATACATCTCCATTCCATCTAAGAAATCTCCCATTAAATCATTTATAAGACATCTCCCCTTTTTTTCTGTTAATATCTCTCAGCCATCTTTTGCCCTAGGAAATAAGCACACATGATTATTCCTTTCATGCACTGGCCACTTCCTGTTAAATAAAAGAACTGGACCACCTCCTGCTCAAAGCTGAAGAGACAGAGGCAGAGGGGAGTGAGGATGGTGCTGCTGAAGGGATTCATTTGAAGTCAGATGAGCTGGGTAAAGTCCCAAGCTTTGCCTCTTACTACCTGTGTTACCAGCAAACCTCTCTGGGCTGCAGTTTCCTCCTCTTTAAAATGAAGGGATGGAGCCAGATGGTCTCTACAATTCCGTCCAGCCCTAAATCGATGACCCTATGAGCCTTTGTCCTTCTTCATGTAGCATCTGTTCAACTGCTCTACCTGTTCAGCAGCTAGAGCCCTGGTTTTAGAAGATTGGTGCAGCTGATTGATATCAGGGTTTGAGCATTTTGCTAATGAAGCAAAGGTTTCAGGGTTCCATTGTGGGGGAATCTCACTTAACTGGGCCAGTGGTCACAACCTGTACCCTAAAGCTGGCCAGTTGTCTAATAACTGTCTTAACACAGGGGAGATTAGAAAATAGAGTGTGAATGATCAATGATCACGAATCTGTTCTCATTAGTAGAAAACCAACTCAAATCGTATTCCCTGCTGTAAGCATAGAGGAAGGGAAAGAACCTTTTATGTCATCAAAGAAGCAACATGGTACTTACTAGCCATGTTATCATGGGCAAGCTATTATATGGGCTGCATTTTCCTGATAGTGATAGTAGTAACATCTGCTCTCACATTTTTTTTAATAAAATAAATTTTATTGATATCTTTTGGGTTTTTTTTTAATATTATCAAAATTTTCCCTGGTATCCTTCTCTATACCCCCTCTCACAGAGCCATCTTATATAACAAATACTATTTTTAAGGAAAAAAAATAAGAAAAGGGAAGAGGGAAAAGATTGATCAATAACATCAAAAAAAATCTGAAAATATGTGCAATAGCCATATCTGTGGACCTTTCGCCTCAGTAAAGGGAGAGGGTGGGAGTGTCTTCTTATAGCTCATTTTAGGAGTCATTCTTTTTCTTTGACATTTTGCAGTACTGACTTTTGATTATATTGTGTTTTTTCTTTCCAATTTGCATTGCTGTAGTCGTGTATATTGTTTTCTTTGCTCTGTTTACTGCATCAGTTCATGTAAATCTTTCCATGTTTCTCTGTATTAATCATATGTCATTTCTTACCACACAGTAATATTTCATGACATGCATATACCACAAGTTGTTTAATCATTCCCCAATTAATGGGAATCAATTCTGTTTCTCTTTTTCTATTATAAAAAATATTCCTCCATAACAGCAATATTGTATGATGGTCAACTATGAATGACAGCTATTTTCAGCAATACAATGTTCCAAGACAATTCCAAAGGACTCATGATAAAAAAAATGCTACCCACATCCAGAGAAAGAACCTATGGAGTCTGAATGCAGATTGAAGCATACTATTTTTCACTTTATTTTTTTGTGGGTTTTTTTTTTACTTTTGGTATGTTTCTTCTTTCATAACATGACTAATATGGAAATATGTTTTACATGATTGCACATATATAACCTATATCAAATTACTTACTGTCTTAAAAAGTGGGGAGGTGAGAGATGGAGGGAGAAAATTTGGAACTCAAAATTTTTTTTAAAATGTTAAAAATTTTCTTTACATGTAATTGGGAAAATTTTAAAAACTATATATGAAAAGTATTTCTATAAATATTTTTATGTATATTGGCACTTTCTTCTATCAGTGGCTTCCTTGGAGGTAAAAGCCCAGTAGTGAAATATCTGGGTTAAAGAATATGGGCTTTTTAGTCACTTTATTTGCATAATTCTAAATTGCTTTCTAAAGTGGTTGTATTGATTCACAACTCTACCAGCAATGTACCAGTGTGCCTACTTTCCCACAATCCTTCCAACACTGACTATTCCCATCTTTTGTCATCCTTGCCAGTTTTTAAGGTGTCAGATTCTCACATTTCATTTCAATTTAATAAATGTTTATTATGTACCTATAGTAATAGGCCAGTATTATACTAGCTACCGGTGATATTAAGGCAACAAAGAGACAATCTCTGCCCTCAAGGAGTTTATAGTCTATTGGAGGAGGGGAAGAACTTGTAGAGAGAAAAGTGAATATATAAATATTACATATACAAGGTAGGTTCTGGGGGGAGGACTCTAACAACTGGAGGGAAGTATGGGAATGAGAATGGGCTTTCTGGACATGGTGGTATTTGAACTGAGCTTTGAATGGAGCTAAGGATTCTATGAGTTGGATGGGAAGATAAATAACAACTCATTTTAAAAAGTGACAGGAGAGAGAATGTCCCAGGCACAGGTGACAGTCTGTATAATAGTATGGAGATGAAATATTGTATATGGGGAATAGCAAGTTAGAGTGTAGAGTACTTGAAGGAAAATAATATGCAATAAACCTAGAAAGGTAGGTTAGAGCCAGATGGTGAATGGTTTTAAAAATCAAATAGAATTTTTATTAGTATTTATTAGTGTTTTATCCTAGTTTTTATTATTTTTTTATTCCATAGGTAAGATGGAAACTCCAGCTTCTTGAGCTGGGAAGTGGCATGGTCAGAACTATACTTTAAGGCTAGCAGTTTGACAGCTGTGTGGAGGCATTGAGAAGTGATAGACTGGAGGCAGGGAGACCAACGAGGAGGTTGTTGTAATTATGTAGGTGACAGGTGAGAAGGGCCTGAGCTAGGGTGGTAGTCATGTGAATGGAAAAAAAGCAGGGCAGATGAGAGATATATTGTTATATAATTAAATACAATTAGAAAGTTTTTGAATAAACAAAAGCAATGCACATAGAATAAAAAGAGAAGCTGATGGTTAGTAAAAACAAATCACAGCAAATATCTTTGATAGCCAAGATATTTAGAGAATTCATACAGACAGGAGGAACAAGAGCCATTCCCCAATAGGTAAGTAGTCAAAAGATATGAACAGACAGTTTTTAGAAGAAATGCAAATGACCAACAACTATGTGAAAGGATGCTCCAAAGTCCTGAGCATAAGGGAAAGACAACCCAAAACATTTTGGACATTTCATCTTGTATTCATCACATTGGCAAAGATCGCAGAAGACAAAAAATGGCGAATGTAGTTAGAGCTCATGTTTATATAGAGTTTTAAGGTTTGTGAAGCAAGATGTGCTTCACCACCTTATGATGTTAGGAGGGGAAAGTATTATTATCCTTCTGTGGATGAGGAAATTGAGCCTTAAAGAGGTTAAAAGACACAGCAAGTAAGTGTTAGAGTAGGGACTTGAATCTAGGTCTTCCATTTCCAAAGCCAGTGCTCTTTCTACTATGTCTTAAAAACTGAAAAGTACTGTCAAATGCAAGGGATATTACTTAGTCTTGTTAAGTCATTTTTTCAATCATGTCTGACTTTTCTATGACCCCATTTGGGGTTTTCTTGGCAAAGATACTGGAGCGGTTTGCCATTTCCTTCTCCAGCTCATTTTACAGATGAGGAAACTGAGGCAAACAAGGTTAAATGACTTGCCCAGAGTCACACAGCTAGTGTCTGAGGCCGGATTTGAACTCATGAAGATGAGTCTTCCTATCTCCAGGCCTGGTGCTCTATCCACTGTGCCTCCTAGCTTCCCATTACTTAGTCTGGACTTTAGCTAGTGTAGGAATCCTTGCTATAGTATCCCAGCCAAGTGGCTAATCAGATTCTGCTTAAATGCCTCTAATAATAGGGAGCTCTCTGCTTTACATGACAGCCAATTCCAGTATTAGAAAGGTTTAGTTGTTAGAAAGTTCTTTTGTGTTGAGCTAAAATCTGCTTCCCTGTAATAATACTACTACTACTACTAATAATAATAATACCTGACATTTGTATAGCATTTTAAGGTTCACAAAGAATGTTACATTTGTTATTTCATTTGAGCTTCACAATGATCCTATGAGATAAATACTATAGCTATTATCATCCCCATTATGCAGGTAAGGATACTGAGGCTAAGAGAGATGAAATAGCTTGCCCAGGATTCCACAGCTATCAGGTGTCGAAGGCAGGATCCAAACCCAGGTCTGATTCCATGTCTAGCACACTACCCCCTGTGCTGTGCTACTCTTATTGGTGCTAGGTCTACATTCTGGAATCCCAGAGAGGTCCTCGGTTCCTTCTTTCCCAAGACAACTCATCAGATATTTGCAGATGCCAATTACATATTGCCTAAGTGTATAGCTCACCCCCTCTGCTTGTTTCTAATTAAAATTTTCCAGCATAACATCTTGCATTAACTGATGTATCAAAACCAAAATACAAAAAAGGAAAATGGGATTTTTATCTCCACAACTTCTCTCCTCCCCCTCCCCCCCACCACTGGGTACCAGACACATCTTGATTAAGGTTGGGGTTTTCCAATATTTCTCATGAGATGGCCTCTGAGGTCTTTTTCAGCTCTAGATAAATGAACCTATGACTCATCTGTGCTACCTATGGTGGCTTCATTGACATACTTCCAATTAAAAGCTATGGGAATGAGTTTGCTGCATGTAAGTAGTTTTCTGTCCATGGTATACACAAACATTTCTAGTCAAATCTCTCTCAATCATCAGTCCTAGGTGTCATGCCTCAGTAGTTGTTCATGAAAATTTGCATCAATTTCACATGTTCAGGCCAAGATCTGTCCGGGGTTGGGGTTCCTTCCCTGTTCTGGAAACAGTCCTACTGTGCTTGCATATTAATAATTCAATTCATCCCTTGGTCACCTTGGTCCACTGATTCCTATGGTTCTCCTCTGTCAGCTCCAAGGACAAAAAACTGCTGAAGCTCCTTATCCTTCTTGCATCCCTCTTATGTGCTTAACATTAGAAAGGTCCCAGTGCATCAACTGACAACAATTTTTTTTTTATAATTTTACTTTGATATAAAAATTTTCATCCTATCTCTATTTTCTTTGCTTTATAGATTAAAAAATGTACTGTTGTCAGCTGATACAGCTTGGTCCTTCCAGGTATTTTAAATTCCAGGAATTCTATTAAGATAATATACACGAGACAATATATTGTTTTGCTTTGAGGCAATTGGGGTTAAGTGGCTTGCCCAGGGTCAGACATCTAGGAGGTGTCTATGGCCAGATTTGAACTCAAGTCCTCCTGACACCAGGGCCAGTACTCTATCCACTGCAACACCTAGCTACTCCCAGTATATTGTTAAAGTGAAGCTAAAATGGTTTTCCACATGCCATGAAGGCCTTTTTATTTTGTGTCCTTAGACCTGAGCTATACTCTGCCTAGGCCTCATTCATAGCCCAAAGCCAAGGCAACTGGTAACCATTATGCTAGACCCCTTCTATCCATTCATCCAAGTCTCTCCCATCCTTCCAGGCTTAACAAAAGTCCTTCCTCCTACACCAGCCTTCCCTGACTTCTTGCCTGCAATGATCTTCCCTCCTCTGAACTCCCTGTATATATTGTCTCCACCATGTACATATTAAACATAGGTTGCCTTAGTAATATTTCATACACATTTCCTGTTTACCTAAATACAGGGGAAGCCCCTTAAGGGTAGTGCTATTGTCATGTATTCCTCAGTATCCTCAGTGTTTAACTTAGAACCCTACACATAACAGATGTCTAGGAAATGTCGTTAGTTGTTTTTTAACATCCGGGGATTCATTCACCCATTCACCCAATAAACATCTCAAGTCTTCCACTTGATAAATGCTTCTTGGATTGGACTGGATTTTAGAGCAGTGTTCTAGGTGCTGGGAGATAAAACAATCCCTGCCTTCATGGAACACTTACAGTTTAGAAGAAGGATATGACACAAATACAAATAACTATAATATATAACATTATATGATAAGTGCATTACATAGTTGCTAAACCAAAGTGCTGAGCAGCTAAGTGGGGTAGTGGCTAGAGTGCTGGCTGGACCTGGAGTCAGGAAGACTCATCTTCCTGAATTCAAATCTGGCCTGAGACACTTACTAGCTATGTGACTCTGGGCAAGTCGCTTAACCCTGTTTAGCTCAGTTTCCTCATCTGCAAAATGAGCTGGAGAAAGAAATGGCAAACCGCTCCAGTATCTTTGCCAAGAAAACCCCCAATGGGGTCACGGAGAGTCAGACGTGACTGAAATGACTAAGCAACAACAAAGTGCTAAGGGGGAAGGAGACTTGCAGGAGACTCAGGGTAAGTGGCCCTTGAACTGTGACTCAAAACATAATGAAGATGATTATAGAATAATGATTTATTTGCAAAAATGGTCCAACTGTCCATTCAACAATACCTGTACAGAGCCAGCACAGAGTAACCCAGTAAGCCCCCAAGGAAGAAACCTGTCAGAGTCCTGTATTCCAGCCTCCAAGCTTTGTCCTAGAGTCACCACCTCCTCTCTCTGTCTCTGTCTCTGTGTGTCTGTCTCTCTCTTTCTCTCTCCCTCTCTCTCTCTCTCTCTTTCTCTCTCTCTCCCACTCATCTTTATTCACAGGCTTTATTTTAGATCAATATCCTCCAGTCTTGCTATGCTGACGGGTCAGCTGCCATTTTGTGTTAAACTCCTTCTCATTTATTACAATATCACTGTTTTTTATTGACATAGAAATAAAACTTACAATCAATGAGATATTATGAAATATACATCAAAAAAAGTCACTGGAGCTGGCGTTTTCATCTGTACTCAGGAAGGAACAAGGGTTTATCGAGGGAAAAAACCCCACACTGAACATTTTCCTTCACTATTACATGCTGCGATTTTCAATGAATCTATAAAGAAATTGAAAACATAAATAAGGTAACGAAAGAGAATGATCCTTGCAGCTGTCAAAACTTAAAACACATCAGTTCCCCTTTGATTTCTGTTTTAAGTTTTGAAAAGTACATAGATCATTCTTTGCCTTCTTTATTTCAGGGAGCTTCTGCCATGAATCTACTAACTGTACTCATCTGGGTTTGACCCTTGGTAGCCGATGGGATCGACTGACCAAATAAGCATGCCATCTATTTCTCATGACATTCAAAAGGGGTGTCACTTATTCATTCAACCTTCTTTGCAGTCTAAAACACTATCCTTTCCCCCTTTGGGTTCCACATCAAAGGGAACTTGAACATATTTCTTCCAATTACTGCAATATAGACTGCAGTGACCATTGGAAAGAGCCATAGAAAGACCAGAACTGGAAGGGACCTTAGAGACAATCTGGTCATAAGATCATAGATCCAAAACTGGAGGAGATCTCAGAAACCATATATAGTACAACTTTTAATTTCATAGATGGGGAAACTGAACCACAAAGAGGAGAACTGACTTGCCCATCATACGAGAGATGATTAAGTGGTGGAGCCAGGACTGAGACCCAAGTCCCTTGTCTCCCAGTCCAATGGCTTTTGTTCCCCATTATGCTGTGCAAAGTCTTCCACAAATAAGATTGTGTAAATCAAATAAGAAACATAGATTAAAATGAAATACAGAGGTCTCTGAAATTAGGAAGATCCCAGGCTTTGCATGGGACCAAAATTATTACAGTTAGAAGATTTAATAAATTCCTATAAAACCAGACTCCCCTGCACTGGCCAGTATTCTTTGGTTTTTTTGTTTTGTTTTGTTTGTTTTTTTTTTCCACGAGGCAATGGGGTTTAGTGACTTGCCCAGGGTTACACAGCTAATAAGTGTCTGAGATCACATTTGAACTCAGATCGTCCTGACTTCAGGGCTGGTATGCTATCCACTGCACCACCTAGTTGCCCCTACTGGCTATTATTCTAACAGGCAAGGAAAGCTATGTATAGCAGAGGGCTTAAGGATGATACTCCCAGTTCTATAGGACAGATTTTTCACTAATAATCTGTACCAATTGCCTAACTTCTTTAAAGTCTTGCATCTTTCTTGCTATTTCTACTTGTTGAAATCCCATTCATTTTTGAAACCTACCTTTGAATCCATCTCCTTCATGAAGTCTTCCCTGATACCCCAATTGAAAGTGATTTCACCCTCCTCTGAACTCCCCACAGCACTTTGTATGCCTGTTTTGGCACTATTGTCTTGCATATTCAGTATCAGTTAGTCAGTCAGTATTAAGCACTTTCTATATTCCAGCGCCATGCTAAACACTGAGGATACAAAAAAAAAAAGGCAAAAGATAGTCCTTGCCCTTAAGCAGTTCACAGTCTAATGGAGGAAACAACAACAAAAAATATGTACAAACAAGCTATATACAGGATAAATAGGAAATAATTAACAGAGGGAGGGCACTAGAATTAAGAGGGATTGGGAAAGGCTTCTTGTAGAAAATAAGATTTTAATTGAGATTTAAAGGAAACCAGGGAAGCCACTAGGCAGAGAGGAGGAGGGGGAGTATTCTAGGTGTGGGGGATAGCCAGAGAAAAATGACCAGAGCCAAGAGATGGAGTGCCTTGCTCTTGGGACACTAAGGAGATCAATGTCACTGGATAGAAGAGTACGTGGTGGGGAACAAGGCTGGAAAGATAGGAAGGAGCTAGGTTCTGAAGGACTTACAAATAGAAGATTTTATATGATCTGTGTACTTATCAGCCCCCTACTAAATTATAAGCTTCCTGATGGCAAGGGGAATTCCTTATTCTGTTGTTTGTTTTCTTCTTCCTTGAAGAGGACCAATGATGTCATGATGTTGAAATCAAGGTACAGTGTGTTCTACTGTGGCTGGTCAGTCCAACAGGAGCTTGAAAGGGTCTGCCACAGGTCAGGCACAGAGTCCATTTGAACATTTGGGATGGAGATGTCTCTAGATTTGCTCATCGCACTTTTTCTTTGTGCTATTGCGATTTTGCTGACAAGATCATAGGCTCCCTTCGAGCCGCAACAGGCCTCAGCGGCCATCTAGTCTAATTCTTTCGTGGTACCGATGAGGAAACTAGGGGACTCAGAATCACTTGTCCAAGGTCATACAGCTGGTAAAGTACTGTACTGAACTGAACTGAATAGAAAGGAGCAGATTCCAAATTTCAACACAGGTCCCTTAGCTGTGTGGAATTGAATTGAGTAGAAGAGTAAGCAGAACTTTAATTTTAACACCAATCTCCTGGCTTTAAATCGAGTACTTTCCATTTTACCATGGTCATAGAAGTGCTAACAGATGTTCAATTGAATTAATACTTTCCAGTCTTGACCTGTGTATAGTGTGAAACTGCAAGAAATAACATTTCACCTGTATTCATCTATTTTCTTATCCACAGAGCAGGGAGAACTATTGGCTAACATACTTCATTGGGGGAGGTGAAATATAGGTGAATTCATTTTGGATGAACTTATTTCACAGCCTCTTCTCTGTTATTCAGACTCGTGTCTATACCAAAGATACAGGGAACCCAAAGAAGTAGGTGATTTAAAAAAAAATTCTCTTTGGGTTTGGGAATGCATTTTTTCTGGTAGTAGAAACATATCAACTTTCTTAATTCTGATTTGTTCAGGCTGGTTATTAAAATGAATTTGTCTCTTGTGGGCATATACCAGCTGACAGCAGTGGTCTTTAGAGCTGGAAGGGATCTTAGAGGCTGCATACTCCAACCTCTTCATTTTACAGATAAGGAAACTGAGGCCCAGAGAAATGACCTCTCTGGCCCAAGGCCACATAGAAAGTCAATGGATAAGGTGGGACGTCTCAATTTGGGCATCGTACTGGGTAATCTCTGAGATCCCTCCCAGCTCTTACAGTTTACAACTGTGCTAAGTGGCCAGGGTGAAAAATTTGTGGCAATGAATAACACTCAAAACAGATAAGTGGGAGTTACTTTCAAATCACTGCACCCAAATGGAATACCTGTCAATCAGAGTGCAACAGGTGACATGATTTTTGTATGCCCCCACCTCATTCTGGCAACCTCACAATAGTAGTAGCCCCTTCCTTCCTGACTAGGCTCTAGAGGAAAAGTTCCTGAGAGTTTATCCCCTGGGACAATGAGATGCCACCTGCAACTGACTCGAATATACTGATTTCCTTAAATGCCATCTTACTGGTTGTTTATTGTTTTAGAAGCCAAGACATGGTGTTTTGTTCCTTCCAACCTCCTCACATTTGCCTTCTTCAAAACATTGTGTGTTCCTTCCTCATCTACCTAAACCTGATGCTGAGTTACTGGCCCCCAGAGGGCCGCGGGAGCTCAGATCTGATGCATCCATGCACTTTGTAGCTCACCGCCTTCTCTGAATGTAATCAAACATCGAGCTAAGTAGCAAATAAATCTCTCGATCTCATAAGCTGCACAGCGAGATCATGTAAATGCAAATGAAGGACTTGATTTCAAGCTGTCGCAGGGGGGAAGGGGGAGAAAACGCTGGGCCCTGTCACTGCAATCACTCCACAAGGCAAGAGCCATAAATCAGCAATACTAATAGTAATGGGGACATGACAGGAGGCTTTACTGTACAAGGGAGGGTAATGAAAGTAGAGAGAACAGAAGGTAGTGGGGAAGGCACCCGGGGAAGCCGTGTGGGCTGCTCACTGACACCGACTGGCCTCCAGGGTTCTTAGGAGCACTAGCTAGAATGGTGGGACTGGCCTGCTGAAATGAACATTGTAGGCCACTTCCTAACCAAGCCAGGCTGTGGAATCCAGAGAGTACTGACCACCCAGGGAACTTCAAGAGAAGAGCTAGGATTTCAGAGAGTGACCTCCCTTTCAGTCTGACTGTTAGATCCTAGTCTCTCCAAATATCTTTTGCCACAGATTGTGTGTGTGTGTGTGTATATGTGTGTGTGTGTGTGTGTGTGTGTGTGAGAGAGAGAGAGAGAGAGAGAGAGAGAGAGAGAGAGAGAGAGAGAGAGAGAGAGAAAGTGTATATGTGCACAGGAGTATATATGTGTGTGTGTGACAATGTGAGTATGTGTGTGCACACAAATATGAGTGTGTATGTGTGAGAGAGAGAAAATGTGTGTATGTGAGTATATATGTGTGTGTGACTTTATGTGTGTGCACATGAGTATGAGTGTGTGTATGTGTATATGTAACCTTGGATCTAAAAATTTCATGTATAGCATTTCAGGTCTAAATATTCTCACTGGTCAACCTGGACCCTGAAGCTGGTCCCTCCCAGCCAGAGTTCCACCTCACCTCTCTGGTTGTGACTTGGTTTTAATGGTGTCCGTGTGGGAGTACATCAGTATTCCTTTAAAATATCTCTTTGCAGTGTCCAGCTGTCACTCTAACAATGCACTTAATTCAAAGCCTTCAGCTCTTAAGATGATACCAGAGGCTTTTGATACAAGAGGAGCCTTATTTTACATGATTGTTTATCTGAGCTTCTTATTATAGAAATAAATAAATATCCAGTATGCTAATAATGATCATAATTTGCATTTATATTGTGATTTTCATTCAAGGATCTTAAGTTGTTTTACAATAATGAATTATACGTTTGGTGCATGCACATTATGGTGTGTGCGCGCATATGTATGCATGTCTATGTGTCTATACAAATATTTTATTTAATATCTAACGGGCAGTAACTCTTCTGGAGTTCCATGTAAGAGGGTGCACTTATGGAATTCATGAGAGGGGAGGCTTTTCAATTGTCTCACAAATGTTCATTTAGCCTCCAAACAGTCATATAAGGTGGACAAAGTTGAGCAAGGGGGAAAGTGCTGGATTTGGAATCAGAGTATCTGGGTCTAGAGCCGATTTTTGCTACTTATGACCTGGGTGACCTTGGGCAAATCACTTCACCTTTCTGTCTCTCAGTGTCCTCATCTGTAAAATTAGGAGGTTGGACTTACTGGATTCTGAAGCGTTTTCTGACTCAAACTTCTATGACACTGGGATCCTATCTGGTTTTTAGAGAGGAGAAACAGAAAACCTATTAAGTGACCTTCTGCCCATTGGGATGAATAACAAAACCAGATCCAGAATCTAAGTATCCTGCTTCCTGACAAATGACTCTTTTATCCTTAGAAATAGCAACTTACTTACTTGTTGGGGGTTGAGGGAGAGGAGTATGAATTTAGGCTAGGCAAATTGTAAGTGGCAAGACTGCCACTTTCTCTCCTTTTTAGTACTGTACATCTATGTTTACCCTCTCACTCAGTAAACTCCAGTGGCTCCATATCACCTCCAGGGTCAAATATAAACTCTTTGCTTGGCATTCCAAGGCCTGCAATACCTACCCCTCCTTCTACCTTTCCAGTCTTCTTACACCTTACCCCCACCCCCTGCTACACTCTGTGATCCAGTGACACTCATCTCTTGATGTTTCTTGAATACGACACTGCATCTTCTGACTCTGGGCATTTTTCTGTGGCTGTCCCCCATGCCTGGAATGCTCTCTCTCCTCATCTCCACCTCCTGGCTTCCCTGGCTTCCTTCAAATCCCAGCTAACCAACTGACTAGGTAGTACAAGAGAGTAACAAATGTGTGGTGTCTGGCTCTGGTAAGGGACTGGTCCTCCTTTGCAAGGTTAAGATTTTTTTATATGTATACATGTGTGTATTCACACACACATATATATACCTATATAAAATACATATATGCAATTCAGATTAAAATAGAGTGATGCTCCAAAAGGCTTGGACCCTTTCAGTTCTGAACAATTTTAGGAGCAAGAATTTGTGCTAGGAGTTGCTTACATAGTAGGGGCTGGCTAGCAAACCACAATCCCTGAAAGATAGTTGCCCCCAAAGAAGGAATGGTCCTAGAAAACTAGGGTTGCCTTCTCTCTCTGGGTTAGCCCAACATTGTTTCAGATGCCTAATTTTCTTCCACACTGGGTAGTAAAGGGAGATAACTTGCAGAAGGTGCCCAGAGAAAATTAGGACCTCCAGGGACATAGAGAGAGATGGTTTTAATTAGAGCTGAGAGATGGGAAATAAGGCAGAGATGACATCTTAATGAGGTTTAATGAAGCTGTCTGCTGATGGGGACAGCTGTCACCCAGATCTGTATTCCAGCCAAGTGGCTTTATAACAGAGGAAATTTGTGTGTGTGGGGGGGGCAAGGTTTGGAGATAGCTGGGTGGGGATGGGACTGGTCACAATATTAAGCTGAGATTCTCCCCCCCTCAACATTTAGCAGTGGTACTACCCCAATCACTTAAAAAAACTATCCAAACTAACTGGAAATATATTTGTAGTTGCTTCTCTTTTCTAATTCCCTATCATGGTAAATGACAGTATGGCAAAATACCTTAAGGACCTTCCCTGGGATTTTTCACTGAGGCAAATGACTAAATCAGGAACTTGTAGGATTGAGGGTGGGGTAAGTGGAGGGGTCAATGAGTTGAGCCCCTGCTCCCAGAGCAGCCTACAACTGGAATTTATGGTTTGGCCTATTCTTAAAAATCTCCAAGGAAAGCACCCCTTTCCTTAGCCTCTGTGGGGGACGAGTGACATTACAAAACAGACATTCTATGTCTAAACACCTTTGGACCCATGAATGGTCTGGTCTAGGAGCTAGCTAGCCAGGTCCCCATATTTGATTGGAAACCATATTTCATCCCCAATGCAGTTTTAATCTTCTTGTGAGCTGTCAGTGTGGGCAGCTGGTTGGGGATCTGGGTGTTTTTGCCCAAGCTGTAATTTGTGACCTCATCTCCTCTGTTTCAGGGATATCAGAGTAAGGTTGCCATGGAAAAGCAGGTGACAGATACCATCAAGCCCCGATTTCCCTGGCGTATCAATGGCAACTAATCTCCAAAGTCTGTAATAACATGCTTTGCCCCAGACCTATAAATACAGGGAAAGGAGTCACAATTGAGAACTTATCACTCACACTGTACTTGTTAAACGGGGACTCACAAATGCAGGATTAGATCTACATATCATTTTCTGTGAGGTTTCCAGAAAGGGTGGTGATGTTAAGGAGTTTGGTTGCAGTTCTTTAGAACAGGTCTACACAGGCAAAGTAGGGATCTGAGCAAATAGCTTGTAAATTAAACCAGTATAGACACCCCATTTGGAAGATTCAAGCCCAGTTTTCCCTTAGCAGCAGGGTTTTGTTCCTGAATGTACTAGAGAATTGTCTCAATTCTTCATGTCACATTTTCAATTCAATTCAATTTTTAAAAAATATGTTGACATTTCTGTGTCCTAAGTATGGAGTACATATAAATGTGTTTGAGTGACATGGACCCTTGTCTCAGGGAGCCTACTGTGGGATGGGACACTAGGAAATACCTATAGTACACATATCTAAGTGCATGAGAAGGTACAAGCTGAGTGGCATGGGGCAAGGGAATAGTCCTAAGTGATGGTAAGAAAGAGAAGGAGGGGAAGTGCAGACTCCCTGAAAGAGGTCGCTATTGAGCTAGAGCTTAAGGATGCACTGGAATTTAAGAAACAGAGGTGCTGAGGGAGGGGAAAGAAACAGAAGGCCAGGAAACAGTGTAAGCAAAAGCACAGAGGCAAGAAAGGTGCAGGGTATATACAGGCATGGTTAATAATCCAATTGAGAAGTAATATAAAATTAGACTAGTATGCTTACTACTATAGGGAGGTAGGGAGATGATTATGGATGGCTTCAGTAGACAGAGCCAGCCCTCTGATAAGGCAGAGTTGGGAAGACCTGAGTTCAGATCCTGCTTCAGACACTTACTAGCCACGTGACCCTGGGCAAGTCACCTAACCTCCGTTTGCCTGGGTTTCTTCATCTGTAAAATGGAGATTAATCATAAAACTGACCACCCAAGGTTGTTGTGAGGCTCAAATGAGATAATAATTGTAAAGCACTTGGCATATGATTATTATTAATATCATCATCATCATCATCATCATCACCATCATCATCATGGAGAAGGGGACCCAAAGAAGTGCTATCCCAAAGTGACTCAGCATCAGTAAGCATTTATTAAGCACCTGCTCTGTGTGCCTGGCACCATGTTGGTATCTGGGGATATTTGGGCACTAGATCTGTGATTTTATTGGTGTGTGACCTTCCTCCAAAGATGCAGATTATAATTCATCCATGCCTGGCCCATCCCATGTAATTCTCATCCATGTTCTCCCAACAGTTCATTCTCACAGGAGGTCCAATCAGGCACTATGGCAAGTCTTGAGATACAAAGACAAAAATGAAATAATCCCTGCCCTCAAGGAGATTACATTCCATTTGGGAATACAACATGTACCCATACAAGTATATAGAAAATATGATAATTTTTTTCTTAGTGAGGTAGGCACTAATGAGAACTAATCTCCAAAATCTATGATAAAATGCTTGCTCTAGACTTATAAATACAAAGGAATCACAATGAGAATGTATCACACTCATCACACCATTTCATTTTTTAAAACGATCAAGCATTCACTTTTTTCTCCCACACCCTCCTCCCCATTAGAAAAAAAAAAAGAAAAACAATACTTTTGCAACAAATGAGGCTAGCTAAGCAAAATAAATTCCTATATTTTCCATACCCAAATATGTGGCTTGTTTTACATATTTAGTCTTTCACTTCTTGGTCAAGAGGTCTCACTATACATTAAAAATGAGATCTTCTAATGTTGAACTATGTCTACTAGGTTCTTTGCAGCCTTTCACTTGCTTATATTTAGCATTGGCACCCAAATGACAGAGGAGAAATTATATGACTGGATTCCTGGTGCAGCAGAAGCAGCTAAGGGTGATTCTGACATTTGGTTCTTCCTCCTTCCCTTTTCCTTCCTTCCTTCCTTCCTTCCTTCCTTCCTTCCTTCCTTCCTTCTTCCTTTCTTCCTTCCTTCCTTCCTTCCTTCCTTCCTTCCTCCCTCCCTCCCTTCCCAGAATACTCTGCTAGGTGTTGTAGGAGAGCAGCAGAACGTGGTATGAGTGCTGAATTTAGCCCAAGCTTTAGAGTAAGTAAGGAGAGATCTGAGTTTGAATTTAGCTGTCTGACCTAGACAAGTCACTGCCCTTTTCTCAGCCTGTTTGCTCATCTGCAGAATGGGGAAAGCAGTTGCATTGCCTACTTTGCAAGGTCATGGGGAAAGTGCTTTGTAAACCTTAAAGCTCTATGTGGATATGAGCTATCATAGATTCCTCCACGGGGCTTCCAATTTTGTAGGGTTATAAGACAGTAGTGCTTGACAAATACATTAGAGAAGTGCAAAACAACATGACCAATTTCCCTGGGTATAGATTTTTTTTCATTCTAAACCAGCAGCCAGTAGATTAAAGGCTACCAGAGCTGAAAGCAAAATGTCCTTCTGTGAAAGTAGTCTGCTCCAGAGTTTGTCAGTCCACCTCCAGGCTAAGAAAGCTCCCAGATGCCTCAGGGGAGAAGAGAGGGTTCTAGTAGAAGAGCCACATTTTAATTAACTTCCCCTGTAGTCACTAGAGAAGCTGGTAATTTTAATAAACAAAGGAGAAGACCAAGGCTTTGTCTTGGTGCAACAGTGAGTCATACGGAATGAATTCCAAACAAACCTTCACAGCAGAGACCTTCACAGTCCCAGAAACTTGGCTGCAGTCACTGCTCTGGAGAGATTTTTCATCAGATCACAGTATCTGGGATTTGAAATCGGCATCAATAAGAACAGAAAAAGCAATAATCATGAGGCTGAAAAGAGCCTAGAGGTGTCATTTAGTCTATCCCCCTGCCTCTAGATAGAAACATACAAAGTCAGAGCTAGAAGAGACCTGAGAATATAGGTTAGAGTTGGAAGGTATCTTCCTAATGCACAGGTCTGACCTTGTCACTACTCTAACATCTACAGCAGCTCCCTATTGCCTATAGGATAAAAGAAAAAGTCTCTATTTTGGTGTTTTTTGAAGGCCCTTTACACTCTGGCTGGGAATTTCTTTTCTTGACACATCTATTGGCTATTCCCGGATCCTTAGGACATAGCACAGGAAAATAAGATGATAAGAATAAATACTTTTTAATTGAATTGTCTGCAGAAAATAGGTTAGAAATGAGGAGAAGGGATCTTAGAACACAGTAAGATACCTTAAAACAATATCAGGGCTAGAGGGGAACTTGGAATATAAAATGTGAGTCCTTTGGGGAAAGTAGATTCTCACATCTCTACATGAAGGCCTTTCAGCTCTCATAGACTGAAACCTTCTTATCTCTAACCTAAGAAGGAAGTGGCTTTTCCCATCCGTAGCTCCCATTTCCTGTCTCAGAACTGATATTTCTAGCCAGCAGCAGGTGAGAGACAGTATACTCCCCCTCCCTGCCTCACCTCTCCCTGGCTCCCAGCATTTCTCCTGCACCCTCATCTTCCACTGCTTTTGCCTCTACACCCCTTTATTAGAAGTGATTGGGATGCATTGATTGATTGATTAGGGAATAGCTAAACAAATTATTGTATGTGATTGTAATGCAATATTACTGTGCTATAAGAAATGATGAATATGAAGAATTCAGAGAAGCATGGGGAGACACGAACTGATGCAAAATGAAGCGAGCAGAACCAAGAAACGCTATACATGATGCCTACAACAATGTAAATGGAAAGAACCAAAAAAAAGAAAAAGAAATTGCACACTGCATAATTATAATGACCAAGTTGGCCCTAAACAATCAAAAAAGTATACCTTCCTCCTTTCAAAAATTATTTTAATATCCATTTTATAAAATTTTGAGTTCCAATTCTCCAAATTCTCTCCATCCCTCTAGCCTCTCCTCGAGCCATTGAGAAAGCAATAGGATGTCATGCAAAAACATTTTTATGTTAGCTGTGTTGCAAACAAAGCAAGAAAAATAAAGTGAAAGAAGCGTACTTCAATCTGCACTCAGAATTTATCAGCTCTTTCTGCCTGCCTTCTTTCTTTGTAGAGGTGGGGGACGCCAGGTGTGGAATATTACATATTCTTTCAGACTTGTTGATCTATTGGTTTATTTTGCTGAAATGATTTTTCCTCTCTTTTTTATTCTTTGTTACAATGATGGTTTGAGGGAAGAGGGATTTATTCAGAAATGAAAGTGACGTGTAAACAAAATATCTATAAAAAGTTGTGTGTGTGTGTTTTTTAAGAGAAAAGTGACTAGATTGTTAATAGCAACTACAACCTGTGCGTTTTCTTCCTTACCTACCCCCTGTACAGATAAAAGTAGTTTCTTAGAGAGGAAAGTTATTTCTGGTCCATGATTGCCTCTCTAGAAGGGGCTTTTGTGGCCACATCCTTCACCCAATCTTTACTTTTAGCCATCATCCTCTTCATAGGATCATAGTTTTAGAGCTGGAAGGGACTTGAAAGAGCCAGGGACATCAGGAGTCCAACCACTTCATTCTACAAGATGAGGAAACTGAGAAACATCATCATCATGGAGAGAAGGATAGCAGCGTGGAAAAAGTGATGACTATGATATTGGGTGGTAGAGAGGAGGGAGAGCCTTCCAGACATGGGGGACAGCTAGTGAAAATGCCCAGAATCAGGAGACAGAGTGTCTTGTTGGAGGAATGGAAAAGGAGACCATTGTCACTGGATTGCAGAATACATGGGAGGTGGATAAATATTAAAGTATAAGACTGGAAAAGTGTATGTGGTAGAGCAAGGTGAAGCAGGTTATCAAGGGCCTTGAACACCAAACAAAGGCTGTAAAAAGTTAGTGATGGCCCACTGGCTCCCGAGCTAACCCTCTTGTTTATTGGTTATACATATTGCTTGGTTATATATATTGCTTGACGTGACTCTCAGTTCTTTACCTTTTCTCCCATTGCTTCCTCTGGTAGGCTGAACTTGGGAAGCCTCGGGAAAGGAGCAGTGCTCTGCCTGGAATTAATTTTAACTATGGACTGTATATTCATGGGCTGGATGGAGGAGTCCCAGAAGGTAAGACGGTACAAGTTTGCATGTTGTGGGGCATGTTGTGTAAGTCAAAGGATTGGACAGGAAGGCAAACCACTCTTCACCTAGCTGGTGGGTCATGATTATCCATTTGGCTGAGATGTGGGCAGCAGTGGGATAGGTCCAGCCAGAAGGGGCCAGGGTTAAGGATCCAGCTAAATAAGTGGTGCCTGTGAGTCTACAAAGGCAAGATATCAAGTCCAGAGAGGTTTCTTAAAGCTTGGAAGAACAGGCAGATAGCATGGGTCTTAATAGCCACCTAAATGTCATTCTTTATTTCATTTATTTATGCATTCTTTTTTTTCTTTCATTCAATAATGATTTGGGGGATCAGTGTGGTACAGCGCTTGAATTTGGAGGCATAAGGCCTTAGTTCAAATCCAGTCTCTATCTATATTACCCCTAGCAAGTTGCTAAACATCTCTGGCCTTCAATGTCCTCATATATAAAATAATGAAGTTGAACCAGATGACGTCTGAAGTACCTAAAGGCTCAGAATCTAGGTTGAGAGGAATTTTCCCAGTGGTACTTGCTCAGCTACTACTGTGAGTACCTGTGTTAGGGGTAGGTTATAATTCTTCTGAGGAGTTGACACCTAACTCAGAAAAGGAGAGGCTAGAAGCTTGAATGGGGGAGGAAGAGGTGCAATGGGGATCTGTTGGGGAAGGGAAAGAAAGAAGGAAGAAAGGACTTACTTTGAAAGTATCTTCGTTATTCTTTTGTCTCCCTTTCCCCATAGCCATTGGACACTGGAATGTTTTGAAACAGCAGCCCACCTCCCCACAGGCTATGACTCGGGATTTTATTGCCATGAACCGTGGTGCAGTCAAGGCTGGTCTGGTGACGGCCAAGGAACATTTTCTATACCGCCAACTCAATGATATACGCAGGAGTGACCAGGATGAGAGGCGTTACAAAAAGGACCAGTCGTCTGTCCCTCCAGATATTACCTATGGGATCCGGGCACGGTAAGGCCTGGCCTGTAACTAAAGCCCCATCCTTCCTTCTGGGCTCTATCCCACCTGTGGAATCAGAGCACCGGCCAGAAAAACTACTGAGGTGGTGATTAGTGGGAATATCACCTCAGGTTTCCCGAGTGAGTGAGCATAGTTTGATGTCTTAAAGAACCAAACAGTCTAAACTGCTAATATCTAACCATAGGTTTATTGATAATATGCAAACCACCAATGGTACCTATATTTCAAAAAAGAATACAAAGATATATGTGTCAGCTTTGCAGACCACTCAATTTCTCAGCTGTCACTTTGGTCCTCCGAGTGGCAAAAGTAAACTTGATACTTCCAGGAAAAAACAAAAAACAAACAAACTAGCACTGTCCAGAACTACAGGGTAGGTCCTAGTGGCTACAGTGGTTAGTACTATTTTATTTTCAAGAGGACAAAGACTGCTATAGCCTTCTTCAAATGCTCTGATATACATAAAATAAGCAAATTCTAGTTAGCCTTGAATGTACAGGTCGTGAGTAAGCTAGATCAAAATGTCCATAATGGTTGGTAGGATTCCCTCGGGAGAAGAAGTTCTAGCTGATTCTGCCTACCTCTCCCTCTGAATGAAGAGCCACGTCTCTCTTGACACCACTGACTCTGCCTTGCAGTGGGTGCTTAGCGCCCATATTTCCATAGGGTCTGAGAATACTTAAGGTGGCAATGACCTAATATTTTTTCTAGATCATACTCATGCTTTTACAAAGAGTTGTATCTCATCCACTCCAGACTGGGAAAGTCCCATTAAAAAATATAAAGTGCTGTTTGAGCTCTGAAGAATGACAGATCATCTCTCCTTGGGAGGATCAGGGAAGGTCATATGGAGAAGATGATGGTGTTTGAGCTGGGTCTTAAAGGATGTGTAGGTATTGTGTGGAGAAGCTAGAGTAGGGGTAAGGAAAAAAAAGGAATGAACAAAGACACAAACAGAATGGACAAAGAAGTCAGAAACTATCAGTAGGTTCCAACTAATCTAGTGTACATAAGGTGTGTGAAGATGAGGTAAGACTAGAAAGGTAGAATGAGACATTAAAATATTCAGATGTCTCTGATGTTTTAGAGTGGGGGGGTGTGGAGAATAGGCTTCCCAAAGGAAGCTTTGAACGCACATGGACTTGGGTTCATTCTTGCAGGAGGCTTACCCTAAGGAGAAGGAATTCAGGCTTTTTAATCATACTCTCTGGTTCTTTATGCCTCATCCCCATATCTCAGGGAAACTCTCTTAACACTTAGTTTTAGCTCATGTTTAGGGTCTCCCTAGAAGGGACAGTGTCCCTTCCAGACAAGCTATTCAAAGTACAAAGTAGTAGTATCAGATATAGGACAGCTATTTATTTCTTCCTCTATGAAAGAAATACTTAAAATACAAAAGATTAATAAGTACTTACTATGTGCCAGAAAGAATTCTGGATACAAAGGAAAGCAAAAACATTCCCTGCCTTTGAGGAGTTTAGTCTAATGGGGGAGACAACATGTAAACAATTATTTACATACAAAATATATACAGTGCAAATGGGAATTACTCTTAGAAAGAAGTCATCAGTAGTGGGGGCTGAAGAGGTAGGGTAGAGAAACCAAGAAACCATCTTCTGCAGAAGATGGAATTGAGTCATGAAGGAATCCAGGAGGTAGAAGTGAGGAGGGAGAGCATGAAAGGTTTAGAAGACAGACAGGGAAAAGGCATGAAGCACTCCAGTACAGCAAGAGTCTGCACACCAGAGCAAGAAGAGGGCAAAGACTAGCACCAGACAAGGAGTGGGAACAGGTGCCAGCTGGAAGCTTTGTCACTCACCACCAAGTTCCGGGTGACAGATCAAGGACAGACTGAGGAAGGGATTTGTGCCCAAGGGTGGCTCTCTAGGGGTAAGGAACTGTCCCTGGGCCTTCGGGTATGTACTGAAAGAGGAGAAATTTAAAAAACAAATAACAGCTGTGCAGCTTGGACCCCAGGAGCAGAGATGGGTCTGACTTGTAGCCCAGTCTGAAGCCTGCAGAGAGATAACCAGGGCAGGAATTCCAGACTAAAGGAAGCTTGTGGTTCTGTCACTCTGAACCAGCAGAACTGAGCAGTTGGTTAACAGGAGCTGAGTTCAGCAGTAGTCTACTGTTGCTCAAATCCAAACCCAGGTCAGGAACTTGCAGAGCTCAGACCAGGCGGCCAGTGATCAGACATTACCCTGAGTCAGATCACTCAAGAGCACTGATAACCTGCAGATCCCTAGGTTAAACTGTTCCTGAGAGCCTGGAATAACACAGTACTCAATGCCCCAAGAAAGCAGCAATAGGACCAGCCCAGAACTTCCCTCCAGAAGCTCACCAATCTTGGCCCTAACATCAAATTTGAAATCAGGATGAAGGCTGGAAGAATGACCAAACAAAAAAAGAATCCCAGCATCAAAAGCGAATAAAGTGGCAGGGATGCTTAAGACAAACCTAGGAGGAGAGAGTGACTCTCAAACATCTACAAGGAAAGCCTCAAAGGAAAACACAGCGTGGGAACAAATTCAACTATAATTCTTGAAGAAAATGGAGCAAAAGGTTTTTTTTTAAGTCTTTTAAAATTTTTTTTTATAAATGAAATGAGAACACTAGAAGAGAAAAATAGAAAAGAAGTAAGAGATATAGAAGAAAGAATTGGAAAGGGAATTAACAGCTTGACAAAACCTTGCCCAGACAACAAACTCCCTGACAATTGGAATGGACCAAATAGAAGCCAATGACTCCAAGTTAGAATATTAAAACAAAGTCAAAAGACTGGAAGAATGGAAGAAAATGTAAGATATCTCATAGTAGAAACAACTGACCTGGAAAATAGATTGAGGAGAAAAAATTTAAGAATCATTGAACTACCTAAAGTTCATGACAAAAATAAAGGAGTCTAGATATTATGATTTCAAGAAATTATAAAATAAAACTACCTAGATCTCTTAGAACTAAAGGGCAAAGTATAAATAGAAAGAATCTGCCTTTGACCTCCTGAAGGAAATTCTAAAATGAAAATTCCCAGGAACAGTACAGCCAAAATTCGGAGCATCCCATCAGAAGAAAAATACTTTAAGCAACCAGAAGGAAATAATTCAAGTATTAAGGAGCCTCAGTCAGAATTACACATGATTTAGCAACTGCCACTATAAAGGAAGGGAGAATTTGGAATATTATATTCCAAAAGGCAAAGTATATAGACTTACATCTAATAATAACTTACTTAGCAAAACTGAGTATAATCCTACAGGGGGAAAAATGGATTTTTAATTAAATACCAGACTTCTAAGCATTCCATGCAAATAGAGGAGTCAGAAGGAACATAAAAAGGTAAACACAAACAAAAAAATCAGTAGGGATGAAACAAAGATAATGTGCTTATATTTTAACATGGGGACACCATATGGACACATACACATACACACACATATACATACATATATATCTCATCCAAACCCCATCATCATCAGGGGCCATAGGGAGAGTTTAGTTAGACAGAAGCCCTAAGAAGTGAATATGTTATGTCTTGATGATCCTAGAAGAAGAATGGAAGAAAGGGGAGAAATATACTTGGAAGGGGAGAGGGAAGGGAAAATAAGGTTAGAGAAAATTATCTCACATTATTTGGGTACACAAGTAGAAGTCTATAAAGGTGGTCCTTGAACCTCACTCTCACCTGAATTGGTCAAAGGAGAGAAGAATAAACACACACAGTTGGGTACAGAAATACATTTTATTCAACAGGAAAATAGGAGGGAAAGGGGAGAAAAGGGAATGAGGAATCAGAGAGAGAGAGAGAGAGAGAGAGAGAGAGAGAGAGAGAGAGAGAGAGAGAGAGAGAAGATTAAGGAGATTGGTCCTAAGAAAAAATAAACTAAGGATGTACACAAATATTTATAGCTCTTTTTGAAATGGCAGTCTGAGGGGATGGCCAATTAGGGAATGGCTGAATAAGTTATGATTTATAAATGTGATGGAATATTATTGTACTATAAGAAATGGTGAAGAGAATAGTTTTATAGAAACCGGGGAAGACTTAGATGAATTGATGAGGAGCAAAATGAACAGAATCAGGGTAAGAATCTATACATTGACAATACTGCAAAGACAAATAACTTTGAAAGACTTATGAAGAAACTCTTCCTAAATGTGATGACCAACCATAATTCCAGAGGACTAGTGATGAAACATGTGATCCACCTCCTGATAAAGAGGTGAGAGATTCAAAATGAATAATCATCCACAATGTGTGTACACACACACACACACACACACACATATATACACATATGTATGAGGGTGTTTTCTTTTGGACATGGACAATGCAGAAATTTGTTCTGCTTGACTATACATGTTTGCAACAAGAGTTCTATCTTTCTTCTGTTATCAGTGGAGTAGGAGGTAGAAGGCAGATTTTTGCTGACAGAAAAAAAAAATTTTAGCAACAGCCTTGGATTCAGGAGGACCTGAGTTCAAATTTGGCCTCAGGCACATAACACTTACTAGCTGTGTGACCCTGGGCAAGTTACTTAACCCCATTACCTAGTCAAAAACAAAAACAAGAAACAAAATTTAATTAAAAAAAACAGTAATAGAAAAGTTGGGAGGAAGGCAGGGTTTTGGGGAAAAGAGAATGAGTTCTGTTTTGGACACGTTGAATTTGAGATGTCAAGGGCTCTTTGGTGGGCAGTCATGATCAGCAAGCATGACCTGGATGACAGTCCTGTAAAGGATACTGAGAAAGAACAGTCAGGTAGAACGAGAACAAGGAAAGAGAAGTATCATGAAAATCTAGAGAGGAGAGAGTATCAATCGAGGAGAAGGTGATTGACAGTGTCAAAGGCTGTAGAGAGGGCAAGAAGGATAAGGATCTCTGGTAACTTTGGAGAGAGCAATTCCAGTTGAATGATGAGGTCAGAAGCCAGACCACAGAGAGTTCAGAAGAGCATAAAAGCAAATGAAGCGGAGGCACTTATTATAAATGGCCTTCTCCAGGAGTTTAGTAATGAAAGGGAGGAGAGATATAGGATTACAGGTAGCAGTGATGTTTAGAGCAAGTAAGGGTTTTTGTTGTTTTTTTAAGGATAAGGGAGACCTGGATATGTTTATAGGCAGCAGGGAAGCAGACAGTGGGTAGAAAGATTAGTGAGAGAGTGGAATGATCAAGAAGGCAGTCTCCTGGAGAAGATGGATGAAATGTGTTCAAAGGTACATATTTATTGTGTTTTTCCTCTACATGATAAGAGAGACCCTACAGGAAGATATGTGGGCTTTAGGGAAAGGAAAATAAAGTACCCAAATGAAAAGTAAGCAGGTATCAAAGGAGGCAAATTTTACAATTATTTTGAGGGCCAGATCTGCAATTCAATTATAGGGATCCATGATCACTGCCAAGAAGAAAAGGAATCTTAAAAAAGTGATCAGATAGAAATAGATTCCTCCAGGTGGTTACCCTGATTTGGATGAGATACTCATTTGATACTTCAGGCCAAAGCTTCCTAGAAGACAGGAAAACTATCAGCAGGTCTCTTCTCATCCACTCTTTATGCATTTGCTCAATAAAGTATCTATAAATCTGATTCAGAAGTAGAACTAGTCTCTTCCCTTAGACGGTTTATACTTTGGCTGGCAAACAAGATAAACATAAAAAATAACCTCATGTGGACAAGTTTTGGAAAGGTCATTCTCTGAGAGATCAAAGGCTATGAATGAATGGTAAAGCATTTAAGTGCTTACTATGTGCCAAGCATTGGAATACAAATGCAAAAAAAACAAATTCTTGCCTCAAGAAATGTATATTTTAAGAGGAGAAAATAATACATGTAAGAAATTGTAGCCCAGGAGAGATATTTGGATTAAGAAAGTCACATGTATCATGAATGGAGCCATGGAGGGGTAATACCATAAATTTTAAGGTTTTCAAAGAACTTTACATACAGTATTTCATTTGATCATAACAACCCTGCAAGCTAAGAGCTATAGGAATTATTATTCCCATTTTAGAGCTGAGGAAACTGAGATTGAAATTAAGTGACTTACCCAGGGTCATTTACCTAGAAGGTATCTGAGAAAGGATTTGAACTAAATTAATCTTTTTGCCATTTAACATGGTGCTCTACCCACTAAACCATACTGCCTCTCTGAAAACAAAAACAAAAATAAAAACAAAACAAGCAAAAAAACTGCAATCGAGAGAAGTAAAGTAACATACTTGCCCAAGTCACAGGTAATAAATAGCAGAGCTGGGATTCTAACTCAGATCCTCTGACTCCAATTCCGTTATTTTTTGGTTTTGTTGTTTTTTTTTTTAAGAGGCAATCAGGGTTAAGGTTTACATAGCTAGAAAGTGTTAAGTGTCTGAGGTCATATTTGAACTTAGGTGCCCCTGACTCCAGGGCCAGTGCTCTATCCACTGTGCCACCTGGCTGCCCCCCAATTCCATTGCTTTTACCACCACCCACCTTGCTGCTTTCTGCACGTAGGGAACCCAAGAGCCTTTGGAATGGCTATGGTCTCCTTTCAGTCTAACCCCTACAACCGTCATCCAGGTAAGCAATGACTGAGGAGATGCTACCTGGCAGTTGCTTCTGCAGGGACATTGGCCCCTACCATCTAACTGAAAACCCAGGAAAGAAAGTGCCTATCACCAAAGTTCTTGGCCTTGTCAAATGGCTCAGCATCAGAAATGGACATGGTTTTCATCAGTGGGAATGACATCAAAGAAGATATGTTACCATCCATTTTGTGGCTGTACCCCAAGGATCATGGTATCTTTCCATCTGATTTGCAGCTGAAACCTCTTCTATGTGTTATCTTCTCCAGTGGAATGTGAACTTTTTGAGAGAAGGGAATGACTGACTTTCTACTTGTGTTCCCAGGGTTTAGCACAGTGCTTTCTACATAGTAAGCATTTAAGAAATGCTTTTTCATACATTTGTTCGTTCAAAGTGGCAGGCTATATATGCTGACTGACATAGCTACATACATTAAATAATCATTTCTGTTAGTCATAGTAATATTATTGTTTCCACATGCCCTAGTTCTTAAGGAAACAAAAATTCCTCACATGCCAGTGTTGATTGGGAAGGCAGTATTTCCAGGTAATAGTCACATAGGAGGCAGCAAGGGGGTGCAGCGGCTAGGAGTGAGGAAGATTTGGCTTCAAATCCAGCCTCAGACACTTACTAGCCCTGTGACCCTGGGCAAATCACTTAACCCTTGTCTGCCTCAGTTTCCTCATCTGTAAATGAAGACAATAATGGCATTTACCTCCCAGGATTCTTGTGAGGATAGAATGAAATAAAATTTGTAAAGTGCTTTGCAAAATTTAAAGCACTACATAAATGCTAGCCATTATGATCATTTAGCCTGGAGATTTCTATTTCAGCAGTAACTATTGCGTGCTCTTGGCTGCTAGCAACATAATTCAAATGGGGTTATAATCAGAGAAATGTGAACAATTAAAAAAAAACCTCAATAATGAAATACACACACCATGCATTTCTACCTGCTTTTTATTTTTGAAGAGCTTTTGCCTCTATTGTTTTGCTTTATTCTCATTCAAAGCCCTCTGAGGGACCATTGGTAGCATTATTATCCCCACTGTACAGGCAAGAACACTGAGGTTCACATGGGTGTTTTGACTCATAGGAGGTCGCATTGCTAAAGACATAACTACAGCCTAGATCTCTTGACTCACAGCCCAGAAATCATGCTATCCCAGACTACTGAGTGCTAAGGTATAGACACCTGCAACATTTTCAGTTTCTGTGGCTGCCTTTGCCCACTGCATCTTCTAAATCTACTAGGCTGCTTGAAAGGACATATATTATCATCTGGCTTTCAATATGAGATCTTAAATCGCTATAAAACCCATTGGCTACAAATTCTAGGAAAAGGGTGTGATGAAGTGCTGGCTCTATCTTCTGTGATAGTAAATGGGCTTTGCATATGCAAATTGAATGGATTTTAAAATGGTATTTAATGACAATTTTCGTAGCAGACATTAACATTAATTGCATCAAAATGAAACTGCTGCATTAGGTTGCTGTTAGCAGCAAATACCCCAGCGATAAAGCTTTATCTTTATCAGCATCAGCTCCTCCTGATATGACAGGGCAGCTCAGCAAATTGCAGGGAAAAGGGCTTTTATGGACCAGAAATATCCCCCAAAGCAGGCCCCAATCAGCATCAATTTTGCTTTATTTCTTCATAAATGGAGGTTAAATGGCTGCTGGAAAGCTTGGTTGGCCTGCCCAACTTTCCCCTACAAAACCACAGCCCCCGCAGAATTAATGGAAGAGGTAGGTTTAAAAAATAATCAGTCCTAGGCAGTGATGTGGCTATTACTTTAAAGTTATGGGGCACGGAGCCCATTTGCTAATGACCACCTTTTACAGTGCCTGATTGTATTTATTTCTTTACTTTAAAAGCATGTTAAAGACCAAATCATACCCACATTGCTGAGGAGTTAATGACACCACACCATCCCGCACCAAGTATTTGCGAAGTTCACTTTAAGTTTAGGTTGGTGATCACAGAATTGGAAGGGACCACAGGAATCATTGTCTCAGCCCCCTCATTTTATAAATGAGGAAACTGAAGCTCATAGAACGGAAAGGACCAGTGTAAATATTTAACAACCAGTTCATTTTTTAAAAATGTACACAATATACATGCAACATAGTTGAATCTGCATCATGAACATTTTCTCCATCACTTTAAGTCTAAACAGCCAACAAAACAATAAAGCTCTGATTTGTAGTATTTGCTGATTTTGGCACTGAAAATTTAACAATCAAGCTGCTAGAGCTGGCTGTAGCATACCTCTGAAAGTAACTCACTTGCTCATCAAGAGACAATTGTGGTATAGCATGGGTCAGTGTGACTTTGGTTTCAGTTCCACCTCTGATATTTATGTTATTCCATCTCACATCTCCGTGCCTTTGCATTGGCTGTCTCCTTGCCTGGACCTCTTTCCCTCTTGCTTCTGCTTCTTAGAATCCCTAGCTTCCTTCAAAGCTCAGCTGAACACTATCTTTTTTTTTTCTTTCTTTTTAGGCAATTGGGGTTAAGTGACTTGCCCAGGGTCATACAGCTGGTAATTGTCAAGTGTTTGGTCTGAGGCTGGATTTGAACTAGGTCCTCCTGACTTCAGGGCTGGTGCTCTATCCACTGTGCCACCTAGCTGCCCGTAAACACAATCTTTCAGAGGCGGATGTCAGCTCCCTGAGCTGGTAGTACCTCCCTCTAAGGTTACCTCTCAGCTTTTCTTTATGTACCTTGTGTACCATCTGTACAATGGGAGTAATAATATATGTCCTAGCCACCTTAGAGGGATGATATGAGGCTTACTGAGATAACATAAGGAAAGCATATTAGCCCTCTGGGAGAGATAGGTTGTGTTTTTATTTCCTTAACACTTTTTTTACCTTTAATTTTTTTCTCAATTTTATGTAAACAAAATTTGTAACCTTTTTTTTAAATTTTGAGTTCCATATTCTCTTTCTCCCTTTCCATTCCCCATCCTTGAGAAGGTAAGTAATTTGATATAGATTATACATGTGTAGTCATGCAAAACATTTCCATATTAGTCCTGTTGCAAAATAAAATGCAGATTAAAAACCCAAGAATAATAGGGAAAGTAAAATGAGTATGTTTCAGTCTGCATTCAGACCCCATCAGGTCTTCCTCTGGAGGGGAATAGCATGTTTCAGCATGAGTGCTTTTAAGTTGTCTTGGATCATTGTGTTGTTGAGAATAGCTAAGTCATTCACAGTTGGACATGGTACAAGCGTTGCTGTTACTATGTATAATGTTCTCCTGGTTCTGCTCATTTCGCTTTACATCAGTTTGTGTAAGTGTTGCCAGGTTTTTCTTACCGATGCCCAACCTTACATTGCTCCTGCTGGCAGCTCTGGGACTAGAATCTAGTGGGGGCGGCTCTCTGGCCAGCACTCGTTCCACTCTACCAGCTGCCTCAGCTAGGGGCCTTAGTTTAGATTCTGAACCCTGACACAAAAGAAACATCTTTCCAAAAGAGTCCTCTAGAACAAGGCTCCATAAGATAGCATTTACACTTGTGTTTGTGTTGACTTGTGTTTGTCATTTCCATAGCAAATTATTGTGTTAATTCCTGAAGACAAGGAAATTTCATGCTTCCCTCCTTGCATAGATCCACATGGTTCAATTAAATTAAATGAATATTTACTAAGCACCAACTGTGTCTGTGCATTGGAGGAGATACAGAGCTCAGTTTCACAAGATGAAGTCCTTGCCCTCATGGAGTACAGGGCTATGCCATGACACAAATAACCACAACATGAAATCAAACATGTTTTGTAGTTCACATGGAGGTCCAAACAAAGGGTAGTGTCATGTAGGAAGGGAAAAGGTCATTCAAGAATGGTTTAAAGTGGAGCTAAAGTCTGGCCCTTTATCCAAAGAAGGAAGATTTCCTAGACCAAAGACTCATAATGTTTTTGGGGGATCATAGGCTCCTTTGGTATTTTGGTGAAACCTGGATCGTGTCTCAGAATAATGTCTTTTTTTTTTTAAAGGCAATTGGGGTTAAGTGACTTGCCCAGGGTCACACAGCTAGTAAGTGTCAAGTGTTTAGTCTGCGGCCAAACTTGAACTCAGGTCTTCCTGACTTCAGGCCTGGTGCTCTATCTACTGAGCCACCTAGCTGCCACCAGAATAATGTTTTTAAATGCATCAAAAATATATAGGATTACAAGGGAAACAATTATATTGAGATGCAGTTATCAAAACGTTAAAACAACAATTTTATGGACCTCAAGTTAAGAACATGTGATCTAAACTAACAGTTTCCACAGTTTTCTTCCTTAAATAGTAGGTTGGGAACTGAATGATTTGGCTGAAGTCCTCCTATCCCCATTTTACTTGCTCTGCATAGATCCTGCCAAAACCAGTGAATTCATATTTGAGAAGGATATTTGGACCTTGGGTAGGTCAGCTGCCAGCTTAGTAATGCTGAATGCTGCCCAAAAGGCACACTGTGGCTCTGTGTAAGCAATGTCAGACAGCCAGAAGTGCAGCTATTTAAATAGCACCCCCTCTTAATTATTGATACATTTTAACAAGTGTTTACAAATATTCACATATCTCCTAGCACATCTTAATTGTTAGAGCTCTTAATTGGACAAGCATTGTCAATTAAGATACAGTCCAGGGGCATAGAGGGGAATAGGACAGCATATGGCAGCTTGTGAATTCTGGGAGCTAAGATTAGCTCTAACACCTTCTGTGCGCTAGGCTTTGGAGTCATCTTTCTTGTGTCTGCAGCAGTAGAAGACACCCCACAGTTATAAAGTAAACTTCCCTTTCCTTCCCCCAGTTAGCCTTGTCCTAGATATGGAACGAAGTCAGGAAGTCAGGAAGTCAGGAAGTAGTTAGAGTCTGATTTTAAGTTAAGATTGTGGGAATGGAGAGGAAAAAGTAGATCTTTAAAAATAACATTCATTTAACAATCTTTCATTCATCAATCTTTTATTAAGTACCTACTGTGTATGGAGTGCTGTGTTTCTGGGGGAAACACAGGACCTCCACCCTGACGGAGCTTACACTCTAACTGGGAAAATGGGACTCATACACAATTATATAGTACCTGTAACACAGACAAAGCATGGGCACAAATGCTACCCAAGTCATCCTTGAAATGAAGGGAACCCCAGTGTGGTACCTCTGGAAAGAACTCTGAATAAAGAGTCATGAGCTTGGATCTACTACTGACCAGTTATATGACCTACAACAACTGGGTCAGATTCAATGTTAAAGGTCTTACTTTCCATGTGACTAGCCTTTCTCTGGACCTTGATTTCTCATCTCTAAAATGGAAGGATTTGACTCTAAAGGCCCCTAACAGCTCTAAATCTGATGAACTTATGAGATTATGATCATTTTACATTTCAAAATGGGTTATTTGGCAATGAACAAGATGCCCTAAACAATTTTCTTAAGTCCTGAGAATTGAAACTTCATATTTCATTCATTCAGAAGAACCTGGTAAGAAACAAGATGCCTCACTATTTCATGTTATGAACCATGCTTTTGATCAGAGGGTAAAGCCAGCTTATTATATTCTTTGGGAATGAGGGTCAGAGTTGTACAATTCAACTTCAACATTTTTTTCCCCCAACTACACAAATTAGCCTGGCCCACAGGCCCAGACCCTGAAAGAAAAGCAGCTGAGAAAAAGTAAGAATTATAATAAAAATGGGCAATGCAGCTGGCATTGTACTTCTTTCAGGAACTGCTGCTTGCTGCCATCAGATGCATCATCAGCCTGACACAAATGTGAAGGATGGGAGAAAATTTTACAGGCTGTTAAAAAAATGTTTGCAGGCTGACAGGTTTTTTGAATCTATCTGCCAAGCTGATTTATTTTACAAATTTACAATAGGCCCATCAATCACTCTGGGTTCTTTTGTTACACTGTGAGCCAGTGGCCAAAAATCTGAACCACTCACCAATAAACCAAAAATAAGCCCCTTCCTAGAACTGTTCCAGAGAATGGAACAGAGAGCTTTCCAAAAGCAAAGCGAGAGAGAGAGAGAGAGAGAGAGAGAGAGAGAGAGAGAGAGCGAGAGAGAGAGAGAGAGAGAGCGAGAGAGAGAGAGAGCGAGAGAGAGCGAGAGAGAGAGAGAGAGAGAGAGAGAGAGAGAGAGAGAGAGAGAGAGAGAGAGAGAGAGAGAGAGAGAGAGAGCGAGAGCAGGTTTATTCCAGCCCTGAAACCTCAGCCAGAACCCAGAATGACCACAAGAGGGAGCACATACCTGCCTGCAGGACCTCTGGGGCTCACCCTCCAGGACCCATTCCCCAGAAACCCTGATGAAATGTTAATGTTTTCTTTAAAAGAGAACTGGACCTGGGCCCTTTCAGACTCTGCTGAAGCCAACGACCATTTGAAACAGGGAGGGTAGTTTAGATGAAGCTAGAGGTGCCGCACCTTGTTTGACAGATAGAGTTGTCTATCTGCTTTGGTTTAGTCAAAGTCCGGACTGACCTAGAATGAGTTTCATAGGAGATCTTGCCCACTTAGAGGGAGAAGTAGTGTGGTATAATAGAAAGAGTCCCAGAATTCGACCTAGGAAGCCTGGCTCAACTGAAGCAAGCAGTGTCTGTCCTTGGGCAAGTCATTCTCCCTGTTACTACCTCAGTTGGTAAAGTAAGGTGTTAGATGTTTTCCTCTGGCTTTGGCGTTCCATGAGTCTATGAGGAAAGCAAATGCAATTCCATTTAATGGGCTCAGAAATCCTGGGAACTCTTGGTGGGTAGGAAGATATCTCTGTCCCTTTTTCTACCCCTTCCCTAGGCTTCCCAGTCGCCCAGCTGTTCCCACTTCTAGCTCCCTCTGGCCTCCCCAAAGCAATGTTTTCCTCCCTGGAAGGCCAGCTTTGTTACCAGAGTCATAAAAAGGACATTTTTCATCCCTTCTCTTTTTTCCTTCTCTCTCTCTCTCTTTCCTGGCCTCAGACATAGATTTATTGTTTCCCTGATGCGTGTGGCATTCAGAGTGGGGAGGGGTCAGGGAAGGCGCTGATGGGACAATAATAGATAATACAGGCATTCCCCTGGGGCTTGTCCGGCTCCATACCCTATCCATCAGCAGCCAGCTCCCGTGCCAAGGTCAGCGCTAACGAGCCTCTGCTAAGGTCCCAGCCTCCCCCATGGGGCCCCCACCAATCAGATTGCTTGGATTCCCGCTCAGGCTTTTGATCTCTACAAGGGCTGCTCTCGGTGAAACGGCTTTTGCAACAGTGAGCCCTTGCTGGGTCTAAGCATCAGGAGTCAGTACAGGGTGCTCCATAGTCTCCAGGGCTCCTGCTTTCTCCACTAGAACCAAATTTTAAAAAATAATAATTTGGAAACATGTCTAGTCATTCTGAATCTCTGCATACTGAACGAAGGAGCACGACCTTAGTATATCTGTATAGCCAAAGTTAAGTAAAACACACACACACACACACAAAGACTGCTTTAGAGTGAGTGGATGTTTATGTAAAACTCTCTTTTTTATCTACTGCCATTAATTCTTGGTGATTTTACTGCTGTCACAACTCATACACCCTTCCTTTTCTTCCCACTGCCACCTAGTACAGGACCTCATTACTACTCCTAGAGTTTATCACAATAGCCTCCTAATGGGACTTCTTTCTTCTAGTCTCATCTTCCTCCAAATTAGACTATCAGGCTCCTGCCAGATTAATCTTGCCCATGTACAGATCTGGTTACATCACAAAAATCTTTAGTGGCTGCCCATCATCTCTCACCTAAAGCCCCAAATTCTTTTTCTGGCATTCAAGGCCCTCCACCATCTGCCACCCCCAAGCTTTAACTCCTGTTATTCCTTTCCATGAACTCTATGGACTAGCAGCCAAACCTTGGAATGCTCTTTGTTTTCCCAGCATTCCTTGGACTTTCCAGTCTTTGTGCATTTGTTCATGCCTTTCCTTATGCCTGGAATGTCTTCTTTTCCACTCTTTGGTTGCTGAATTTCTGCCTATTCTTTAAAACCCAACTCAACTCTTCTTCCAGGAAGTATTTCCTGATTTATACTGTTGGGAATGACCTTCTACTTTGGACCTCATGCAGTACTTTGTTTTATACCTCCCTGATATATGTAGATTGTTGATCATTATAGTTATTTGTGTATGAGCCATATCCCTACTCTGTAAGCTCTCTGAGTGCAAGAACCATGTCATATTCGAACCATATCTCCTTCAGCACTCAGCATTTTTCTCTGAACAGAGTAAGCACTAAATAAACCATAGAAGCTTGGAGTTGAAAGGACCTCAGTGGCCGTTCTAGTCTAATCCACAGCTGGACAAAGATCCTCTCCACCAACATCTACCATTATAACCAACAATTTGTCATGCATATTTATTTAAAGCCTACAGTGAAGGGAGATACCACTACCTCCAAAAGCAATCCATTTCACTTTGGGCTAGCTCTAATTGTTAGAATACTTTTCTTTGTTTTAGCCTAAATTTAATTCTTTGCAGCTTTCACTCAGTGCTCCTACTTCTGCCTTCCCAGGCCAGTCAGAACAAGCCTATTATCTCTTCAAATGAGACAGATATTCATCAGATTTTTTTCTTTTGTTAATGTATACCATTAACCCCTCCCCCCATGGGCAAATAAAACAACAACCCTTAAATAAAGCCTTCAATATGTACCTGTATAATCTGGCAAAACAAATTCCAACAATGACTATATCCGAAAATATAGATACAACCATTCTTAAAGACAGCTATCATGTTCTACCTCTCACTCTCCCCCAAGTCTTCTCTTCTCCAGCTTAAACATTTATATTCCTTTCATCAATCTTCATATGACTTCTTACAGTCCTGATTTCCCCCTGCTAGATGCTCATCAGCTTATAGATATTCTTCCCAAAATTTAGCAAGTAGAACTAAATATAGATATGGTCTGACTAGGGGCATGCTCATTGAATGAATGGATAAATGAATATCCCAAAGACAATCATACTGTGATTATGACTACTTAGTTCAGCTGGTGAGGGCACAGCTAGACAGCTAAAGTCAGAAGAGTAAATCCCATAGAAGCTAGTCTCTATCATTCCACTTTACGGCCTGAGACAGCTGTCTTGTACATGAATGCCCTGGGTCACAAAAGGAACTGACTAAGAGAGTATGGATGGCTTAGTCAGAATCTATCCCCAGTATTAATGACACAGTTCAGGGCACATACACCTTTGGTAGCATCTGCTTCACTATATTGGTGGTGGTGGTGGTGGTGGGGAAACAATTGATAAATCACTAAACATTTGATGCCTGCAGAACTCTGTAACCAAAATTATTGTTTTACTATCACATGAATTGACCGTGTTCTGCTTTATAGATCACTGGGTTTCATGATCTTTAGAATTTAAGTTGTGATTATTGCAAATTTTATAGTTATGAGTAACACAAAGGACAATGAAAAGATGCATGGCAAGCATAAGTAGGGTACAGTCTGTTGTATGGTTTATTCACTGGAAGTGGCATAAAAGACCTTGATGAAGAAATGGATGGCTGGAAAAGGATATAGGCCAGTCAAGGGACAAAAATCAGAGATAGTAGCTAGGCAATCTGAGAGCTGAGAGATATTGAAAGAACAAGAAGGATTCCAGGAGATATAGATGATTTGGGAAGCGATATGGACAAGAATCATACAGGATAAGAAAGGTTGGAGGAATTAGTCTGCATTAGTAATGGAAGCATCCACCCTAATGAAATCACAGATCTATCTAAACAACAGATCTGTTATTTTTGGGGGAGATTTAGAGTAAGATTGCATCTTGATTCTTATTAGTTATACCTTGTACTCTCATATCAGACATGAATCTCAAAATATTTTTATAATTTGCTGTTATCTGGAACAAACAGGCTTATTAGCACATCAGCTTGAAAATGTGTATGTGTGTGTTTACTAGTCCTTCTTAAACTTACTAATGGCATCATTTGAATAGTGGCAGTGGCAGTAATAGCCTGGAAGTAATACAATGCTAGTGGTGCACATTTCAGGTACAACTCAATGGTTCTGGGTACCTCCCTTCATTGACACAAGGTGCTTACTACCTTATGGAATCATCTATAGTGGCACCTTGTTGTTGATGAGGGTTTGATGTTAGGGAATGTTGTATATGTGAGACCGATTTATAATGAGTTCTTTCCATAAAGTAGCTTGGTAGATGATGTTATGCCAAATTTTGCTGTAGAGTAAGACCCATTGTAACAACATATATTTCCTGGGAATTTTCCATAGGCTTTCCCATTCTTTCAGAAGTTGCCCTCTATAATACTGCTTAGATTTACTCATTTTAGGAATAGGGATAGGGACAGGATCATTTGTACATCCACTTAATACTTTCTTAATGCTTCTTAAGATAGCCCACAGATTCATGGATTATCAGAGCCAAGAAAGGTCTTAGAACATAGAGTGTCAGAGCTGGAAAGAACCTTAGAACAGAATGTCAGAGCTTGAAGAAACATTAGAACACAGCATATCTGAACTCGAAGGGATCTGAGAATGAAGAATGCTAGTATATGCAGTGTTAGAAGTGGGACCTTAATGAGCATCTCCTGGGATCCATGGATAGATTTCAGGGAGTCTGTGACCTTGGATGAAAAAAAATACATTCTTAATTTCTTTCATCACAAAGTGAATTTGAGGGTATCCATCAATTATGAGTTAAAAAAAAACATTATTCTGAGAAAGGGTCCATAGTCTTCACTGGACTGCCAAAGGGATCTATGATACAAAAAAAGGCTAAAAACACCCTGATTCGGTATCAACCCTTCAAGTTTCTAGACCAGTCCTTGCACTTTGCAGATGAGGAAATTGAAGCTGAGAGCAGGGAGACTTATCCAAAATCATACAGTAAATTAGTAGTGCAACTGAGACAAGAACCTGTTCCCCTGAGCACCAATCTAGTGCTCTATACACTATCCTATACTACCTACCCCAGATTTCTAACTGAAATATAGGCAGCAAAGAAGCCTTAGATCCTACCTTAGAGCTTCATCTCCACTAGACATTTTCTTCTCCATGTTCCCAGGATCAACAGAAACCTAGGGAGAAGCCATATATAGAGAAATACTTCTCGTCATTTTCTTTTGGATTTTGCTCAAATTTTCCTCCCCAGGGAGCTGAAGGGAAGTGCAAGGCAGCATTACGAGAAAATTATATTTTATGTGACCAGCAGGTTTGTCAGTAGTCTGTTTGGGGGACTATGAAGGTATGAGTGCACCCATCCTTGGATAACTAGCAGAAGCTTCTTAGGAGCAAATTGGCCACGATCCCCTTGCCCTGCCTGCCTTAGGCTCCAACTCTCTGCAAGAGCTGCTAATTGAATTCACCCTAGTGAAAAACGTTAACAAATTGCAAATGACCTCTTAGATGAATTTAGCAGTCAGGAATTTGCTCCTATCTCTGCTTTCCCTCCTCTGTCATTAGCTTTTATGCTCAATCCACAAACAATTTTTAAAAATAACTGAAAGCCCAAGAGCCCCCCTTCCCTAATTAGCTACAAGAGCCACACTGGTGAGACTGGCTAAGTGCCTCAATTAACACCCCCTTCTCACTCCCAGTCTTGTTAAAACCGACAGGCCCCCTGGCCAGAAGGGAATAATTAAGGAGAAAGTGAAGGAGTGGGCTGTACCTGTCGGTGAAGCCCACTGGTCCACCTCCCTTTCCATCCCCCATTCCTGCTGGTCTATACAGAGAAAAATAAATGGGGGATAGAGTACCAACTCTTTCCAGTTAGTAATATCATAGCCAATGGTGGAGAGATGGTCTTAACTCAGGACTTCCTAGGTAGAGTTCCTGTGAACTAGAACCCTAAGAAAAATGTGGCCCAAGTCATTAGCACCTTCCTTATTATCAAGTTGCAACATATTCTTCTGCCCCTAAGGGAAATACTTCTGTTATCCTTGACACAGGAGCTGTGCCCAAAGCATCTAATCAAAAGACAAAAGGATTGACAAGTAATCCGGCAGTCAGGAGACTCCAAATGCTTGACTCCAATATTTATTTGTACCATGTACCATGGGTTGGTTTACTTAAGCTCTACAGGACTTGGCTTCTCTTTCTGTAAAATAGGAGCTTAAATACTAGTTTCTAACTAGTTTTGGGGAGATTTTATGAAGATGAATGAGATTTAATAAAAAAAATAAATAGATTTTAAGTGCCTACTATATGTCAGGCACTATGCTAAGCACTTTTAGAAATATTATTTAATTTGATTTTCACAACAACTGTGGGAGTGAGTGCTGTTATTATCCCCAGTTAATTGTTGAGGAACCTGAGGTAGACAAGAGGCTAAGTGACTCGCTGAGGGTCACACAGCTATTAAGTGTCAGCTGCTGGATTTGAACTCGTCTTCCTGACTCTATCCAGGGCTCTATTCATTGCACCACCTAGCTGCTTCTGATTAATAATTAATTATTTATAATGAATTAATAATGAAAATCTCTGTGAAGAGAAATGCCACTGAAATCCATGATATTACTGTTGCTTTTCCCTATGTGGTGTTTATGTCAGAAGGGGCCAGAAAGTTGACTTGTCTTTTGGTCTGAATTGACTGGTTGTCTTGGCACCATGTGTAACCTGTCAATAAAACACTAAGTCAAAGGCAGAGAAGGAAAATCACCAGACAATTCTGTACAGATGTTAGGTGTTGTAATAATTACTTGTTGACTTCACTTGACAAACATAGAAGACCTCTTATTAAGCATCTATCTTGTCCATCCATGACAATGGAAAGGGAAGAATGTCCCCACCCTTACAGGAGCTTGTTAACACATATTCATTTCAAAACAGATTACATCCCTACTATGTGTGAAACACACACATGCATATGTGTACCTTGCACCAATACATTTCTTTTCTTTTCGTAGTTTTACTGAGGTCTTTTGTTTTAAAATCACAGTGCTTCCTGGATATGGCCTTCTTTCCAGTGAACCTTCTCTTGTGACAAAGAAAAACAGACACAGGAACCATGACAGAGAGTGCATATAATATTCTACTCCGTAGTTCCCTCTACCTCTCAAATAAAGATAGTGAAACATATTTCCACATCTCTTCTCCTGGGCCATGACTGCTCATTATAATTGTAATTATTGTAGTTTTTGTTTATGGTACTGGAGTCATTGTGCATATCTTTTCCTGGTTCTTTTTACTTCAATCTATATCAGCTCACACAAGTCTTTCCATGTTTCTCTGATAGATTCATTGTTTCTTAATCACAATAACATTTCATGACAGTCATATACCACAATTTGTTCAGCCATTCCTTGATAGATGGGCACTCACTTGATTTCCAGTTCTTTGCTACTATGAAATGCTGCTATGAGTATTTTGGAATATCTAGGACCTTTCTTTTCAACTTTGATATTATCAGAACATAGGTTTACAGCTGTTATGGGCTCTTCAAAGTCATTTAGTCCAACCATTTCATTTTACAGCCGAGGAAACTGATGCCCAGACAGGTTAAGTGACTTCTCTGACATCAAAGAAGTAGTAATTTGAAGTGCTGGGATTTGAACCCAGGTCATCTTACTCCAAAGCCAGCAGTGCTCCATGAAAGGGACTTCCTTGGGACATATGACCTGGAACACTCTGGGTCAAAGTACTCCAATAAATTTCAAAACCTCTTATTTTTGCAGTGAACACTGGTTTCAGGAAAACATGGCTTGCCTCTTTGTGAAATTACCCCCCACAGGATACTCCTCATGAGGCTGTTTTTGATTTAGGTAAGTTGAGAGAAACTCATGCTATTCATCAATTATCCTTTTCACCCCTCCAAACAATGGTTTGGCATGGGAGACAACAGTCCAGTTTCACAGCCTCAGCGGCTGCCAAAGAGACAGTGTAAACCCCACTCCTAACCCTCTTGGAAGGAGCAGTGGCCCTGCCTGGCCCCTCCATTCCAATGGCACAGAAGAGATGGATTTTAATTTAATTTTAACAAAATAGCTGTCTCCGGTGGAAGGAGCATCAAGAGCTAAATAAGGACCCGTCTTGAGCTGAATCACGTTGAACAGACCTCTGTGCTGTCATTGATTTTCCAGAAAGAAAAAAATTGCCTCTGGCTACGAAACCGAATTAGTAGTCACTGATGACCAATTATTTTAGCCCGCTGTGAATGGGGAGCCGTACTAAAATCCGGTTTGTCAGACCCAAGGCTCCCTTCTCAAACACCTTTCAACAAATGTGTACCAAAGTCCCTCAGAAGGTTCCAACGCCTTCCTATCTTCCGCCAAGTTCTCCTGCTCCACAAAGTTTTAATGAGCAGCGAGGATGAAGATGGGCTGCCATAAAAGGAGCCCCCTCTAATCTCAACAGAGCACTATTTGGCAGAGAGGAATGGAGCCCACAAATCAGAGCTGTCAGGTCTCAACCACACACACGCACAAAGTGTCAGCCTAATGTTTGCAAATGATAATTTCCATTTCTCTTGCATGTCCCCGGTGCCTTCATTTTAGATCAACCCCTGGTCTGGGGTATCAATTGCAAAGCAGTGAAGATGGATTTGATTGAACTAATTTGAAGTTTCTCGAAGGCCGACAACAAGTTGGAGCTCATTTTAATTTTTTTCTTCATTTTTCACCATATTAGACTTAGTTTTGACACAGTTTTGTTGTGACTGGGCTCATCAGGACACCAAGTTTCTTTTCCAAAAGGTTTCTGCCAGGTTATCAGCAAATAATTTGTATAAGCTGTTAGCAGCAGCCCTGTCATTACTGATGGAAACTACTTACAGGCAAACACAATTCTCCGTCTGAGAGCAAGTGGAAACAGCAACACAGAATCTCCCTACCTCCCTCCCACCCCAAAATTCACTGGGGCATAGGGAAAGCTACCTGAATTATATAATATTGTAAAATGTGCTTTGGGAATCCAAAACCACAGTAGGGGAAGTATAGATTTGGTAAATATTTGGCTTTTTAATGCAGGTCTACACCAAGCCAACAACGCACTCTAAATCGCTTGGAGTGGCTGCTGAATAATCCAAAAGAAGTAGTTCATTAGGAAGTATGAAGAGACAAAATGTGTATGCTGAACCAGACATTGAAGGGAGAGGTTCAATGATGATAAAGCAACTGAGTATAGTAGAAAGAGCCCTGGGCTTGGATTCAGAATCAATCAATCAATCAGCATTTATTAAGCATCTACCATACACCAGGCACTATGCCAGAAAGTGGTGATAAAAATACAATGAATGAAACAGTCCCTGCCCTTAAGGAATTTATATTCTATGAGACAACCCAGGTTTGGCTGCTTCCTGGGAAAGTAAATTTCTTTTTCCAAGTCTAGGTTTCTACATCTGCAAAATGGGGATAATAATACTTGCAAAAGCTGATAATACTATTATGGAGGATCAAAAACATATGAAGTTTTCTTTTTTTGTAATCGTAAAATGCTATATAATGATGAGCTGTCATCATAATGATAATTATCAATCTCTCCCAGAAGTGGTAGAGGATCTCCTAAACCCTGTGGCTCAGAGAGGGCTATGACGGTCTAAAATAAATGGAAAGTATCAGAACTCACATCCTTGTTTCTCCAAGACCTGAATTTAGGGAGCTTTCTGAGAGGGTAAACTTAGACCTTAGAGGGATGTCCATTGAAGTTGAGGGCTAAGAGACATGACATCTCTCTCTGCTCATCAATTAGTTGGCAAATATTTATTGAGCTGGCACTAAGTACAGATAAGGAATGCCAAGAATAAAGATATGGCTCCTGCCTTCAGGATGCTTACATTTCAACAGAGTAGAGAGACCACATGAACAAAAAAGATGACTAACAATATCAAGCAATATATGATAAATGCCCAATGAATTGGACTGGCAGTAAGTGCTAAAGGATTTCAGAGGAAGAGGAACCTCAGTGACGAAGACTTTTTGGAGGAAGTAGTACTTGAGCAGGGCCACAAAGGATGAATAGGATTAAGATCCCCTTCCTGAATCTCTTAGCCCGGCACATGCTCTTATTAGGGCCAATCGATAGAAAGGTGCCTCCTTGTTGGAAGCTCAAAAAGGGCTACCGAAGGTCAGGGTACTGTCAGTACTACTGTGTCAAATTTAACATATGCTTTTAAAAAATGAAACTATACATAATGGAATCATGGTTCTACATATAATCTCTTTTTGTTCTCTTTTTTGTATGTAAAAATGTTTATGTTTGTTGCTATCTATCAAGTTCATATCTTGAAAATTTTTTTAAAATCTTGATGGGAATTTAGGGTTTTTTACAGATATAAATCTATTGTTATCTCTAAAGGTAAAATGCTACTAATCTGATTAATTCCATTTTTTTTTCAGTTGTGAAACCCAATTTTTGAGTTGTTTAAATATTTAAGTACCCCTTTATAGTAGGGGTCGATTCTTTGTAGCAAGGGTTCCTGTCTGATTTTCCTCTTCTTTGCCCCTTTCTGGGCTGTCCTAGACCATCCCAGGTTCATGATGTTATTATAGAAGGCTGAAAACCCCACCTCCAAAGCTCCCCTATGACCCTTGGTGCCTGATTTACATTCCCTAGCTCTCACCTGGACCTTTGTCTGCTTCTTTCAATCCTTCTCTGCTGGGAGTTTCCTCTTTACCTCTCCTTCCCCTAGGATTAAGCTTTGGGTATTTAGGAGACAAACGGCTTTCCTTTACCCATCCCAGGGGAACCCTGTAGTCTGTAATGGGGGCTTTTGCCCTATTCCATATTCCAATGACACTTTTGCACAACTTTCCATAGCCCACCTGACTTCTCCTGGGTGGCATGGTAACATGAAAGGTGACATCTCCCCCCCTGAAGCAGAGACTAAGATGACTTTGCTGTAGGTACTTGACCCCTGGTCATTCTACTGACTTCTCCTGCATACCAGAACTCACATCCTTCATCATCTACCCTAAAGAAAAGCTTAAATCTTTTCTGAACCCTCTTCCTGGAGCTTAGAAATCTTTGAGTGCTGGGGGATAAAAAACCCAAAAGCATTATTTTTAAGGGACTTGAGAGTGTCTAGTACTGTAAATCTGGTGTTTTGTTTTAAAATGAAAAGATACATGTAGTGAAGCTGTTAGGGAATGTAGGGGGAGTAGGATACCTGAATTTTATTTTCTGCTTTGAAATTTGTTTGCTAGACAGTCTTGGTTGGATTTGTGATATCTAGTTAGCCCAGTCTGAAAGCTCATTCATATTCACAAAGTATCTCAAATTATCAGGGAGAGACAGCATAGCCTCAGGGGTGATGGTGCAGGCTTTGCTACTGAATTGCTGTGTAACCTTGGGTAAGTTACTTGACCTCTCTGGGTTTCAGATTCCCTAGCTAGAGTATTCCCCTTCTCATTCAGTGAGAATAAATAATGAAGATATTATATGTGAAGTGATTTTAGCTATTCAAAATAAAGTGTAGAAATTATACTTATAATTATTACCATAGGGGCTCTGAGCCTGTGGCAAAATCATTCTCTCTGGGTGAAAAGATATTCATTTTATGATACAGAACTGCATTTACATTCAAGAAAAAAAAATACGTATGATTTTTAACTATATCTGCCAAAATAGCCATTGAAAAGCTTTATAATGAAAAGGCGAGTCAAGCAAAATGGCTTATCTAGGCTACTCTAAGAGGACAACTGAAATCACTCTCTCCAGAGTTAACTGTGATCTCTTAATTGCCTAATCTAGTGGCTTTTTCTCAGTCCTCATCCTTCTATATCATTTGATACCATTGACAACCTCTCTTCCTGAGTACTCTTTCTCCTAGGGATTTCTGTGATACTGCTTTCTTCTGCTTCTCTTCCTTTTTTTTTTTTAAATGGATTATCATCCATGTCCCCCACACCGTGAGTGTATATATATATACCCCAAGGCTCTATCCAGGGCTCTCTGCTGTCCTCTCTCTAGACCCTTTTGGTGATCTCATCAGCTGCCATGGATTCAAATATCATATTCATATAGATGTCTTAGATTTATACATCTAGCCATAGTTTCTCTCCTAAGCTACAGTCCTGTATCACCAAACACTTCTTGAACTGAATGTCCCATAAGCCTTTCAAATGCAGTATTTCTTCTCTCCCCCAAATTCACCCTTTTTCTAAACTTCCATGTTTCTATTGGGTGCAGCACTATCCTTCCAGTCAACTAGATTCACAACCTCTAAGTCACCCTCAACCTCTCATTTTCCTTTACTTCATCTATCTAATCAGTTGCTTGCTCTTGTCAATAATAATGTCCATGCCATTACTTGCGTCCATTCCCTTCTCTCCACTCACACAGCCTCTACTCCAATTCAGGCCTCCTCCCCTCCTACAGAGACTGTTGCAATACCCTTCTAATTGGGCTTCCTGCCTACACTCTTTCTGCTCTCCAATTTATCATGCCCTGAGTTGCCTAAGTAAGTTTCTTAAAGGACAGATTTGACCATGTCATACCCCTGCTCAAGTAGCTGTAGTATTTTCCTCTTCTAGGACAAAATACAAATTCCATTGTTTGGCATTTAGAGCCTTTAACAATCTGGTTTCAGCCTTCCTTGGAAGGCTTATTACTTATTACTCATGACTCCCCTTCCATTACAAGAGAGGGGACCTACTTGCTGTTTCCTGTTCACAGCATTCCATCTCTCCCATCTCTTCTTTTGTAGCACTCTGTCCTCACCGCCACCTCTTAGTCTTCAAAGCTTAGCTCAAATGCTATCTTCTACATAAGGCTCTTCCTAATCTTTCTAGTTGTTGCACATACCCTACCCTGCTTCCACTGAGCTCTGTATCTCCCCCAATGCCTGCATACAGTAGATGCTTAATAAATATTTATTGAATTGAACTGAACCACGTGGATCTGTACAAGGAAGGAAGCATGCATTTCCTCATCATCAGACATTTACTTTTATATGTATGTGTTGTTCCCTGGGATAGAATGTTAACTCCTTGAGGGAAGAGACCATTTTGTGTTTGTCTTCAACTGAAACAGCTCTCTCCAAAGTTTCCAGTGATCTTTAATTGCCCAATAAAATGGCCTTTTCTCAATCTTCATCTTTCTTGACCTCTTGGAAGCCTTTGACAAAATCAACAAGTCAATAATCATTTATTAAGCACTTACTGTGTTTCAGACACTGTGCTAAGCACTGAGCATATAAATAAAAACAAAAAAGAAAGATAGTCCCCACCCTCAAGGAGCTTACCTTCTAATATGGAAGACAACACACATAAAAGGAAACTGAAATAGATTGTGGGGAAGGGAGGAAAGAGAAGGTAGCCAGTACAATGGCATGCTGAGGAAATCTAGAAGAATGCAGCCAGGTGGGAAATGATGAGATGAGTGGCCTGGGCACCCTCCTTTAAATGGAGGTTCTGGGAAGAGCTGTCCCAGTCAGAGGGAGGGCCCGAAGAACAGAGGGTACTCCTGAGGAGTGAACTCCAGGGTTGAAGTGATCTTCCAAGATGAAGAAGTTTGCCTGGTGGGAAACCAGACAGTATTGACCACCTTCTTCTTTCTTTTTTTTTTTTTTAATTCTCTCTTTTCATGATACCACTCTTTTCCGGATCTTTATTCACATCATGCCCACTAACAGTGTGGATCACTCAAGGCTCTGTCCAGGGCCCTTTTCCTCTTTTTCTTCAATACTTACTTGGTGGTCTCATTAATTCCCATGGTTTCAATTATATCTCTAGATTCTCAGATCTACTTGTATTGCCCTGATCTCTCTTCCAGCCTCTGGTATCACATTTCCAACTCACTTTTAGACATCTTGAATTAGATATCTGATAACTATCTTAAACTCAACATGTCCAAAACTGTCAATGTCACCACCATCCTCTCAGTTACCAGGGTGTTATCTTTGATTCTTCATACTCTTTCTCCTTCTACTTGATAGACAATCAGTTGCATATACACATATGTGTGTATATATATGCATATGTATATATATACATGTATGTACATATACGTGTATACACACATATATACATGTGTGTATATTTATACACACACATATATACACACATATATACATGTGTGTGTATATATGTGTATATATACACATATACAATCATTTATACCTTTGTAAAAATCTCATACACCCTCCCTTTTTCTGGTACTACTACCACCTTTATGAAGATCCTCATCACCTCACAACTGGACAGTCACAATGGCCCTCTGGTTGGTATCCCTAACTGTCCAGTTTCTTCCTCCCTCCAGTCTATCATCCACTTGGATGCCAGTGATATTCCTAAAGTACAGGTCTGATCATATATGTCACCCCCCCCCATTCAATGAACTCCAGCAGGTCCCTATTAACCCTATGATGAAGTATAAAATCCTGACTGACTTTTAAAATCTTTTATAACATGGCCCCTTCCCACCTTTCCAGTCTTACACCCTTTTCCCCTGCACATAGTCTGCAATCCAGTGATGCTGAGCTTGTTGTTTCTCCCATGATGATTTTTTGACTGAATTTCCCAACTGAATATTTTTACTGGCTGTCCCCCAGGCCTGGAATGTTTTCCCTCTTCATTTTCTCCTTCTGGCTTTCCTGGCTTTCACTGATTCTCAGCTTATGCCCCACCTTCTGCTAGAAGACTTTCCTGCTTCTCCTTAATCTTAATGTCTTTCCTCTGAGGCCATCCCCAATTTATCCTTTACACATTCTGCTTATGTACTTGTTTTCCTGTTATCTCTCCTGTTTGACTATGAATTTCTTGGAAGCAGGAACCATTTTTTTTTTTTGCCTTTCTTTGTATCCGCAGCACTTAGCACAGTGCTGGCACATAGCAGGTGCTTAATAAGTGCTTGTTGATTTGCTTAGTGACTGATATCTTATCCTCAACATAGTGCCTGGTATAGAGGCAGTGCTTAATGCTTTTTGATTAAGTGATCATCACTTACACATTTGTACATGATTCATTTAGTAGATATTTAATGAATACCTATTATATGCAAGATCCTGTTCTAGGCACATCTTCAGCCCAATGCTAAGCATGCTGAGAATTAGGACTGAAACCCTGTAAGTTTTTAGTCATAAAGAAAAAAACATGGTTAGTAAGGATTCCATGTTGAGTCTATTTTATTATACTCTGTTCTAATTATTTAAAAAAAACATTTCATTAGGTAAGGTAAATACTTTGATTAATAAATAGCATATTTGATAGGTAAATAAACACCTGTCTTCATAGAGTCAAACAGAGAAATCACTGTTTTATTCAAGACCAGGCAATGTGACTTGAGGGACACTAAAAAGTCTTCCCCCCTCCCACCCACTCAAAGGTATTTCTCTCACTGGTCTCTGAATTCTAGCATTACTGATTCATTCCTTTGTATTAAGTTTGTCCTTTCCCCTCTAGTCTTTAACAGTAAAAATACTGTGCTCTTATGAGGAAATGGTCCAGTAATTCCCTGATAACTTAAAGTGAATCAATTTATCAGATCACTTTCTTCACTAACAAGAGAAATTGTAGTGGCTTAAGAGTTTGGGGAACATTGTAGTATGGTAGAAGTAACTTCCATGACTGTTCCTGATTGTAGCTATAGTAAAACCTCAGTAGAGAGGAAGCACAGTGTAGTGGATAGATTATGGAAATTGTGCTAGACATGCAATCAAGTTCAGATTTGGCTTCTGATACTATGTAACATTGAATAAGTCACTTGATTTCTTTGGTCCTCAGTACAGCTCCCTAGGAGTTAGCTGCTGCATTGTAGGTAGAGTGGGATTTAGGTCAATGGAGGGAATGCCTACACCAGTTTTCCACATAATCCACAACAAGAAGATAGAGGAACAGTCCAACCCAAGGCATATTATTCTTCCCGAGTAAGATGTTTCAGAGTTTCTTCCTCTGCACATTTTAATGGATCTATCCAGTCTAACCTATGATTGCCTGAGACTCTCAGAAAGCAATCATCTAAGCTTGAAGACCTCTAGTGAAGTAAAATCCACTAGAAGCATCCTATTCTAGTTTGAGATGGCTCTGTTAGGAGGATTTTTCTTGCATTAAGCCAAAAGCTGCCTTTCTGCAATTCTCACTTATTATTCTACCCTCTGAACAGTCTCCTCCTTCTCTCACTTAAGAGCTAACTCAAAGGCAGGTACCATTCCCCACCCTCCATCCCATTTCCAACCCCCTGCCCCCACCCCAGTCTTCTCTCCTTTAAGCTGAACACCTCTGCTTCCTTCATGGATCATGATTTCATGGCCCTGCCCCATCCTGGTCATGGTTCCTCTGAATCCCCTCCAGTTTCTAAACGGGAGAGTGTGAAGCAGATTTATGTGGGAAATGTTCTGTTACTACTTTTCTGTTTATAGTGTTTCATTAAATGGCTTTTTTTTTTCAAATGATGGCTTTCATTCATAAGTAGTTTGAATGCTTCAAAAAATCTTAAGCAGGCTTTTAACTCCGGGGTGCATGTCCTTTAAAAGACTTTTCTGTTTGTGTCATTTTGTACCTGAAGCCTGTCATCAACTATATGTTTTTCATTTAACTTACCTGATTTTACTTATGTGGGTATAGTTTAGTTTGTGATGTATACTGTACTTGCAAACATTATAACAGCATTGCTTTAAAAAATTCCAGGACTTAACTTTAAATTGTACTCTTCCCCATCCCTAATATCCACCCATCGGTCCATACTGGACAGGAAGGATGGTTGCATTGGGTTTGACCTAAGAAATGTTTAGGGCTTGGACCCATGCCGTTGGCCAGTTCCACTAATCAATTCCTATACCCTATCCTTTCCAATTTTCATCCTTCCCCCGGCTTTGGAATGGGGGAGGGGAGCATGACTCTTTGCGGGGAGAGTGACTCCTAACTGGAAAAAGGGAAAGGAATAAAGCCGTGGTACTGACCTGTTGTAAATGGTCAGAGCCAGCTGCTGGAGGAACACAGAAAACGGGAGAGGCTGGCCTGGCTGCCTGTGATATATGCAGTGAAGGGGAAGGGAGGAAGTGTTGAAAGAGCTCTTCTGATATGAATGGCCTCTCGGGGTAGATATTGCTAGATTATGCCTCTGGTATCATTAGAAAACACGACTATAAATTAGGCTGTTCTGAAGCATGGGGTGTGTAATAATTAAGTAATAAAAGTCACCACAGGGGTGAAGGAACCAGAAAACAAAAGAGCCACTATTTGTAGATGTACTGCTGGCTTCTGCCTCCACTATAAAAAGATCATCTGGCCATGAGTGGCATTTCAAAGCTGGTGGCTGCTCTCGATTCAGGTGGTGTCCTGCTGAAAGTCTGGCAGCCCAGGGAAGACAAAACAACTTCCCGAAGGGAGGCCTACTTCTACCAAAGAGCATCCTAGCCAGGAGGGTATGGCAGGAGAGAAAACTAGCCTAAGGCGGTCATCTGTTCCTCAAGACCCAGTGCCTGGTGTTGGAATTCATCTATTGGTCTAGATAGACCCTGTCCCAAGCAACTTTGAATATTTTAAAATAGCTATCCTTGTTCAATCTTGTTCTCTCTAAGCCTTCTCTTCCCCAGTTCTATCAATTAATACTCATATGCCATGATCTTGAGACCCTTCACCATCCTGGTTGACCTCCTTGGGACACTCATGAGCTCATCAATGCAATTCCTGAAATGTGGCACCCAGAAATGAACACCAGATGTAGTCTGACCTGGGAAAAGTACAGTGGGACTATACATCTCTCTTTACGTAGTCTAACATCTTTTACTGAATTTACAATCTACTAAAAAAATCTCCAAAATTTTCTTCAAACTGCTGTTGACATCATTAGATACTTCTCCTATCTAGAGAGTTGATCCTTTGAACCCCAGTGTGAAACTTAACATTTGTCCCTTTGTTGTTGTTTAGTCGTGTCAGTCATGTCCAATTCTTGGTGATCTCATTTGGGGTTTTCTTGGCAAAGATACTGTAGTGGTTTGCCATTTCCTTTTCCAGCTCATTTTACAACTGAGGAAACTGAGGCAAACAGGGTTAAGTGACTGGCCCAGGGTCACACAGCTAGTAAGTGTCAGAGGGAAGATTTGAATTCAGGTCTTCCTGACTCCAGGCCTGGCACTCTATCCACTGCTCCACTTTACTGCCCCAACATTTTTCCCTACATTTTATCTTATTAGATTCGTCCTGACATTATAACCTATCTATTCTTTACTCAGAGAGCCTGAGGAAGTGTCTGAGACCATTTACCTTCAAAATAAGGGGGTAGAGTCGGGGGGAAGGAGATAGAGATTAGAAGGAGGCTAATCACCAAATGGTTTTTTTATTCTAAAGTGGATTTTAAGGATGAGATCAGACTGCCAGATGCTGTCAGAGAAATAATCCACCTGGCATTGGGAGCTTAGAGATTTACAAAAGGAGAAGGGGATCCTTGGGGCCTGAAGAATGACTTTCTTGGGGTTGTGAGGTGAAGTGGGAGGAGGACCCTTTCATAAAGTCTGGCTTGGAGACCTTGGATTTAAACTTGTAGCCTGAGTGACTGACCAAGAGCTGATCACATTAGAGCATATAAGAGGGAGTGTTGCTGACTGCGCTACACCTGATATTCTTCCCTGAGATCAAAGTGGCCTGTATCTGAAAGTCTGGGTCTGTGATGCCAGGCTACTGGATGGAGTTGGTGGAAAACAAGCCACTAGGAGCCAGAGATGCTTCAAATGATGTAACTGGGTAAAAGGCTGGCCCGAGGAGTTTAATAACTTACTTCCATAGCTCTTTTTACTTCAAGATGGGTGGGCTGCTTCACAGGCCACTGGCTAAATTTCTGAAGACTTCCCAGGGTTCATCTAATTTTGTGCTTCTCCATCTGCCTGTATCATTGTTGGTACACTGGTGGTGTTGTTGTTGGGCAGGTAGGTGGCTCATTGAATAGAGCTCTCGGCCTGGAGTCAGGAAGACCTGAGTTCAAATCTGGCCTCAGACACTTACTAGCTGTGTGACCCTGGGCAAGTCACTTAATCCTGTTTGCCTCAGTTTCCTCATCTGTAAAATGGGCTAGAGAAGGAACTGGCAAGCTACTCCAGCATCTCTGCCAAGAAAACCCCAAATGGTGTCACAGAGTCAGACACAACTGAAATTACTTACTTCTGTTGTTCTCTTTACCTCAAGATAGGTAGGCTGCTCCATAGGTCACTGACCAAATTTCTGAAGGCTGCCTAGGGTTCATCTGATTTAGTGCTTCCCCATCAGTCTGTATTATTGCTGGTATACTTGTATAGTGTTTTATCATTATTCAACACGTATTTACATAGAGTATGTCCTCTGACTTTGTAAGATAGGCAAGGTAGAAATTATTACCCTTACTTTGCAGATGAAGAAACTGATACATAGCAAGTTTATTAATTTATGTTTTGTCGAGGCAGTTGGGGTTAAATGACTTGGCCAGGGTCACACAGCTAGTAAATGTCATGTGTTTGAAATGACTTACCTAGAGTCCCGCTAGATATTCATAGCAGAATTGAAATTAGAACTCAGGTCCCATAAGCCATATTTGAATGTCCTTTCTAGGATACCATGCTGTCTTTATCAAAAGTAGCATTCTCTTCCTATTCATTGTCCAGCACTAGTTGTAGTCAGGTGCCCAATGAGTCTACAATTTCACGAAGGCAAAAACAATCATCCTTTTCCCTATTTCTCTGCCATTAAGAATTCACTTTGTTAGCAAGCGGTATGGTACAATGGAAGGCACACTTCTTCTGCAGTCAGAGGACCTGGGTTTAAATCTAGTCTCTGGGGTTTACTGTGTGAACTTGGGCAAGTCACTAGACCTCAGTTTCCTCAACTGTAAAATGGGTAGGATTAAACTCGATGGCCCCTGACATTCCTTCCATGTCTAGGTCATCATTCTATGGATTACTGGCCACCAATAGAGACCATCTATAAACTATCCCCCATGATATGGCCACTTATTCTAGGGGCTTCTTCAGGCAGCTTGGATGACCAATGGAGACTCCTCAAGACTCCATGGACCAGAGTCATTTGGGCGCTTGACTGACCTTAACTGAAATGTCTTTTTCCTCCCCTTCTACTTCAAAGGCACACCAGCATGATAACAAGTAGCTGGCTCTTCTGCTCCCTGGTGGCATTCAAACATCCCACTGCATGCAGAAATCATGGAAGAAGGGGGTTGGCATTTGGAATCCAATTTTTCCATGATTCACCAAGTTCTAAATGAAGAATTTTATAGCAGTCAGGAGGGAGATAATGGGAGTGGGTATGACCAACATTTAGTAGATGCCCCCAATAGTTGGCAAACAGGCTGCCCTGCCTGTGTTGTTCCCTAACGCCTACGGATTTCTGAGAACATGGTTGGCCAGCATGTGCTTGAACAGAGGTGGGGTGGAAAGACCCAGCGGTGGGCTTTGCTTTCTCCTAAAACCATGTCTGGGCTCTTTTTTCTAGGCCTTCCACGCCCTTCTTTGATCTGATGCAGCACAAGTACCAGCAGCTATGGATACAGGAACAAAAAGCAGCCCAAAAGGCCATTAAAAAGGAGAAAAAAAACAAGGTAAAGCTAGAAATCACCTTTAACTACAAACTTTTGGGGGAGTTGTGCTGTCATGTATTGTCATCATTGGTGTTTTTCATCCTAGCCTGTCCATGACACTGTTATTCAACAGAAAGCAAGACGCTAATTCAAGCCCTTATGATGCTTGCTTTTGTTGGGAAAGAGTCAAGTTCTTTGTTTCCCGGCTAACTAGAACCGAATACTCCAAAGCTTATTCTTTTGTTATGTCATAATAAGGCTCCTTCCAGTTCCAAGTCCTGTTCTCCTTTTTCTATGTATTATTCTATGTATATTTATGACATAACTTATAATTGTTAGGAGTGCCTTTTCCCTCCCTACTCAATTGTAAGGACTTTGAGGGCATCGTCTAGGTTTTGTTTCATCTTTGTATTCCTCAGCTTCTTCACTGTGATAAAATATTAACTGATGTTAGGAATGATCGATCAAGTGAACTCCCTACTCCCTGAAACGGTCATTTTTTTAGTTCTGATTTCTTAAATACATTTCTCTTTGTATCTAGCAAGCATTTATTAAGTATCTACTATGTGCCGGGTACTCTACTAGGTGTTCGGTATACAAGTATAAAGAATGAAACAATTCCTACTCTCAAGGAGCTTACATTCTTTTAAAAAAAAAAAGTAAATAGTATTTTATTTTTTCCAATTACATGCAAAGACAATTTTCAACATTCATTTTGTGTAAGATTTTGAGTTCCAGTTTTTCTCTTCTCTTCCTTCCCTGCTCCCTAAGCAATCTGATATAGGTTATACACGTACAATCATGTTAAACATATTTCCACATTAGTCATGTTGTGACAGAAGAAACAGAACAAAAAGAAAAAAAACATTAAAAACCCAAAGTAAGTGAAAATAGCATGCTTCGATCTGCATTCAGACTCCATAGTTCTTTCTTTGGATATGGATAGCATTTTTCATCATGAGTGTTTTGGAATTGTCTTGGATCATTGTATTGCTGAAAAGAGCTAAGTCAGTCATAGTTGATCATTGCGCAATGTTGTTGCTGTGTATGATGTTCAAGCAGCTTATGTTCTATTACCCTCCTAAATGCTGAAAGACTGATGGTGAAAGAATGAAACTACTTGCCCTGAGCTAGGGTAGAGATGACTTTTGTATTTCTGAGAAAGCGTTTGTGAAGCAAGTTAAAGAGAACAAATTGTATTAAGGACTTTAAGGAACAATATTCAATATATATCACCCACAGGATGCTGCCAGTTAACAGCTGATTCTTATCTGTTCATTATAGGGAATCTAGAACTAACTGCTAGAATCCATTCATTTTAATATTTATTAAGGGCCTACTATGTGTTATGCATTGTCCTAGACCTTAGGAATACAAAGGCAAAACAAGACATAGTCCTGTCCTGATGAAGCTTACGGTCAACAAATGGCAAATCAGACATATTCACAAACAATTATAATATAAATTATAATACAACAATGCTTCAAAAAGGTACAAACAGAATGTGTGAGAGATTCAAGAAAGGAGAGGATTTCAGTTCAATTTAAAAAGCATTTATTGCGTGTTATATGCTGGGATAGCATGACAAAACAAAACAAAGTTTTTGCCCTCAAAGGGCTTACACTGTACTAGGAGAGATAGAGCTTTTTTTTCTTTTCACCATAGAATCGTGGAACCTCAGAATTGGGAGAGATTTGGAATTCATCTAGTCCAATTACTACCTGAAAAGAAATCCTCCCCTATAATATCCCCAACAAATGGCCATTTCACCTCCAATTAAACACGTCAAGAGGCATGAACTCCCTACCTCCTGAAACAGTCATTTTTAAAGAGTTTTAATTTTTTAAAAATAATTTCCTCTTTATACCTAGCTGATAGCTATCAAACTGTTACTTTTGTCCATAAGTGCTATTTTCTGCTCTTTGGGACTGGGTAGAATAAGCTTCATCCTTCCTCCATATGAAAACTCTTTAAACAATTAAAGACAAATTGTTCAGTCATTTCAGTTGTGTCCAACTCTTCGTGAAACCATTTGAGGTTTTCTTGGCAAAGCTACTAGAGTGGTTTACCATTTCCTCCACTAGCTCATTTTTCAGATGAAAAAACCAAGTGCAAACAGGGTTAAGTGACTTACCCAGGGTCATTTAGTGTCTGAGGCTGGATCTGAACTCACAAAGATGAGTCTTCCCCAAGTCCTCTCTTCTCCAGGCTAAATGTCAATAATTCTTCATATGACGTAGCTTCAAATCTGCTTACCATCCCAGTCTATTAGGAAAGATTGGATTAGCATTTGGTTCACATCTTATAATTGAGAAGGACCGAAGAGGCTCCCACCTCAATATGAATCCCTCCTATTGCATATCCAATGTGGTCATCTACTCTGATGTGGTCTTCTAGCTTTTTCTTGAAGATTTTTGACAGAAGGAATCCACCTTCATTAGAGGCAACCCACTCCATTTTTGGATGGCTCTAATTGTTGGGAAATTTTCCCCTATATCAAAACTGAATTTGTCTTTCTACTACTTCTACATGTTGTTCCTTCTGCCTTCTGAAGCAGAATCAAATAAGTCTAATCCCTATTCCACAAGATAGTCTTTTGCATATTTGAAGAGATTTTGTTCTCCCTAAGCCTTCTCTTCTCCAGCCTAAACATCCTGGTTCCATCAACTAATTCTCATATACCATGATCTTGAGATCCTTCAACATCCTGGTTGCCCTTCTCTGGATACTCTTTAGCTTGTCAATACCATTCTGAAATCTAGCACCCAGAAAGGAACACTAGATGTGGTCTGACCAGGGCCAAGCATAATAGGACTGTACAGTGTCCTAGTCCTAGACACTATGCCTCTCTCTAACTGAAAATTGTTTTTTACTAAGGAATGGATGAGGGTACCTGTCTGAAAATATACATTACTGGCTTGAAAAGCACAATTCTGAGTTCATTCTGTTTTATACTACATTCTAGTTTTTTCCACTGTTAGCTACTAAATAATTTTCTTTTTGTATATAGTCCCATTGCAACAAAGTAATTATTTGTTATACAATATTCCATGTGCTATAAGGCTATATTTGTATTCATGATACTGTTGAGATCTTCTGTAGTATGCACTGGATTTGAGCCCTAGTTCTGACTCTGCTATTTATTTGTTGTGTAACTATAGTTGAATCATTTCATTTCTCTGGTCTTAGGTGTCTTTGTCAATAAAAAATGCTATTTGGAATGCATTTCTCTTTTGTTTTTTTTTTGTTTTTTTTGACAAGGTAATTGGGGTTAAGTAACTTGCCCAGGTTCATACAGCTAATAAGTGTCAAGTATCTGGTCTGAGGACAGATTTGAACTCAGGTCCTCCTGACTCCAGGGCTGGTGCTCTATCCACTGTGCCACGTAGCTGCCCTAAAGGAATGCATTTCTAAATTGTGGCCTAAAAGAATCTGTGTAGCTCAAGGGTAGCAGGAGAGGTAGAAAGCCAGTATTCCTTCCATAAACCTAACATGGCTTCTTTGTATTTGGACATTAGGCAGGGAAACTATAAGAACAATTTATTTTCAATAAATCTTAACATATGTTCTGCTGTATCTATTGAATTCAGCACACATTTTGTATTATTGTGATGAATATAAATTCAGTACCTTTACTGTGCTCATGAACCCTAAAATCCACCACAAGCAAACCATGTTGGATAATCCAGTTATTATATCAGGAGTCTTACAGTGTTCTGTGTACTTACTGTTTTACAACAGAATGCCCAACATACATCATCATAACTGCCAAATATTCAGCTGTGCAGAATAGTATGTTGTAGTGCTTAAGTACAAATGGGAAACATGATTTTAAAAAATAAAAAAGTAAATACTTAAACATAAATTTGTTAGATCATTTAAGTTGATCTGCTTCCTTGGACCCATGGTAACTGTTATTTTCCCAAAACCAATAGAATCAATATACCAAATCACCAGCTCCACTGTGTGAATAATAGATTGCAGTAAATGAGTCCCTTTTCTTAAGAACTTTTCTAGGTTCCTCTACAAACATTATATGGCTTAGAGAACAAGACAACAGGAATTTTCTTGAAGATCAGTGGCCCAAAATGTTTGGTTAAGTATACATGGTCTATATTCACCATTTCCATTTTTAGTTAGGATGTATTTAAATTATTCTCTTCAGTTCATTGTACAGAACAAGCATGAAAGCTCCACTTACACTTCTTGAGAACACTGGACCAGACACCTCTGAAGAACACTTTGTCACCCCAGCCTTTAGCAATCTTCTTCCAGCAGTCAGTTATCCCAATGGGTGTGATATTAGCTCTTCTTTGCCCAAACTGCATCATGCTGCCTTAGTGTATCAAAGGCACAGGAGACCACACCTGTTACAGCAGTCACTGTTAGTGCAATCATCCAACTTGCCACAATATGAGTGTTCTTAGGCTCCAGGGGCATATTTTTTGCTGTATCACAGATTCCAAAGTAGGCTTCTCTAAAGATAATAATACCTTGCACTGCGACATTGAAACCTTGATTTTGCTAAGTCATTTTTCAGTCATATCTGACTCTTTGTGACCCCATTTGAAGTTTTTCTTTGCAAAGATACTGGAATGGTTTGCCATGTCCTTCTCTTGGTCATTTTACAGATGAGGAAACTGAGGCAAACAGGGTTAAGTGAATTGCCCAGGGTCAACCTAGCTAGTTAAGTGTCTGAAGCTGGATTTGAACTTAGGAAGATGAGTCTTCCCTGACTTCGGGTCCAGCATTCTAGCCACTTCGCCACCCAGCTGCCTTGAAAACTTGATACAAGCCACAAATTCCATCATACTTGATGATCTTCACAAGACAGTCTCCCAGGCCTTCAAATTCTCACTAGTGCCAGATCCCCCAACATCAGATGCTGAGCAGAATCCAAAGGGTAGAGAGAAGTGACTTTGGCTGCACCAACAGAGGCAAGATTATCAGCAAAATACCTCTAAAACTGTGTGTGCTTGTCCACTCCTCCAAAAATCACCTACTTACTTATCCTTAAAGGCAAAGTTAAGAGCCTGGGTAGGGAAATATCTGATGACATTTACTGAGTTTCTTTGCCAGAAGGAAAGCACTGCTTGTTCCTTTAGAATTTGGACTACACGATCCATTATGACTTTATACTGCTTATCAGTAGCAATTTGTTAACTTGCATGTTGTACCTACAATAATGGTTTGACTCTCTTGATGGGAGCCACTGTGATCTTGGAGACAGCAGTGGTAACAGCAGCAATGCCACCATTGAAGGAGTTCTTGGTGAAGAAATTGGCCTGTTCTGTCATGTTTACAGAGGAGGCAGGTGGTGGACTTGGAGGGCAGAGCTGGTATGAGGGGGCTAAAAGCTATGGAACATATTGCTGCCTGCATAATCCTGTGTTATAGCTCAAACTAAAACGCAACTTTGCCTCTCTTAATGTAACCTAAGATCTCATATTGACTTTACAATTCACTAAAACCCTAAGGGGTTTTTTTTCAGACAAACTGCTATCGACATTGTTAAATGCCTCCCTCATCTTGTACTTGTGAAGCTGATCTCTTGAATTCATGTGTAAGACTTAACATTTGTCACCATGAAATTTTAGCTTACTAGATTTGTCCCCTTATTCTAGGCTGTTGAGATCTCTTTTTTTGGATCTTGACTTTCATCTAGTGTATTAGTTATTCTTTTCAGCACTGAGTTTTCTTCAAATTTAAGTAAATATACCATCTATGCCTTTATCCTAAGTCATTAATAAAAATACAAAGCAACACAGGGCCAACCACTGATCCCTGGAATACTCCAGGAAAACCTTAGCCTACCAAGTTGATATTGAATCAACAAGAAGTACTCTTTGAATCCTCCCAGTTAACTGGTTCTGAATCTACCTAGTAATATGATTGTGTAACCCAGGTTTTTCCATCTTATCCACAAAAATACGGGAGATTTTGCCAAAATCTTTTGCTAAAACAAAGTAAATAAAGTAGGCAGCATTCCCTTCATGGGTCACTCCAATAATCCTATCAAAAAAGGAAATGAGATTAGCTTGGCACAATATGATCTATTCTTCATGATGCCATGCTGGCCTTCTGTATTCACTGCTTCCTTTTTCTGGATGTCAATTAACTGTCCTTTGAATAATATGTTGTAGAATAAATATGTTACTGATAATCAAAGTTAAGGACTCTGGCCTAACATTTGCAAACTATGTTCTCATTCCACTTCCCCCCACTTAAACAAATCAGAACATGTACTTTTCTGAAGTGGAAAGAGCACTAGAATGGGAATTAGAAAGACCTTCATTTGTGCTATGCTGTTGCTGTTATTGAGTTGTATCTGACTCTTCATGGCCCCTTTCAGGGTTTCTTGACAAAGATACTGGAGTGGTTTACCATTTTACAGATGAGGAAACTGAGGTAAACAGGGTTAAGTGACTTGCCCAGGGTCACATAGCTAGTAGGTATGTGAGGCCAGATTTGAACTCAGGTCTTCCTGATTCCAGGCCTGGTACTTTATCCACTGTGCCACCTAGCTGCCCATTTATCCCATTACCTTCTGTCTTTTGTGATTGTCCTTTTAAAACCCAAGTTGGTTAATGAGTTTCCTGAGCTTCCACATAAGTCTCTTTGAACAACTTTCTTTCCTCCTCCTTGTAATTGTTTTTATTTGTGTCTTCAGAATTTCAATCCTGAGAGCTTCTCATACTTACTGAGCTGACTTCCCCTATAGAATTTTGTCATAATATTACATGTTTCTTTAGTTCATCTTACTTATAAGCTATTGTGAGCATTTATTCATGGACATCTGATGCCATGAGTTTTGTTGTTGGCTCATTTCTTGGATTTTTGTCTCCTGTGAGTTCATGAGCATCTTTACTGCTATTTCTCTTTTTTCTCCTGTATTATAGTTACCTTCCTTCCCATAATGCATAGGCAATTTTCTCTCCATTCCCTCTGTTCTAATTTAAAGCTCTTGATTAGATTTGTAAGACTCTAGTCACACATATAATTACCAGCCCTTCCTTGTTAAGTGCACTCCATTCCTGGCCAGGAGCCTATCATTCTTATATTTTAAACTTTTATGTAGAAATCCTAATTCTCTTCTCAAACATCATCTTTTAACCAACTGGACACTTCACACATTTGCCTTTCTGTTCTGAAGTAGGGATGAAAACATTACCTATGCCAACTTCCAGATTTCTCAGTTTCCTTTGTTGGATCTTCATGGAGGTCATACCTACTGAAGGTAGGTATACCCAAGGACTCTCTTCTAGGCCTTCTTCTCTTCTTTCTCTCTATGATTTCACTTGGTTTCGATTATCATCTCTATGCCGGTAATTCTCAGATCTCACCTCTCTTCTGACCTTCAGATTTGCATTTTCAACTACCTAGTAGATGTCTAAAACTGGATGTCCTGTAGATATCTTAAACTCAATATGTCTAAAATTGAACTCATTATATTTTCCCTATACCCTCCCTAATTCTGAACTTCCCTATTTTTATTGAGGCCATCATCATCCTCTTAGTCACCCAGGCTCACAATCTAGGGGTCATCTTTGATTCCTCACTCTTTCTCACCCCCATATCCAATCCATCACCATGGCATCTCTTGTATATGTCTCCTTCACTCTGACGTTGCCACCACCCTGGTGCAGACCCTCATCATTTCATCCGTGGACTATTGCAATAGCCTGCTGATTGGTCTCCTAGTTTCTCTCCACTCCAGTTGTCAGATTAATCTTCCTAATGCTCAGATCTGACCAGGTCACCCTCCCTCCTTTTTCAACAAACTCTGGTGGCTCCCTATCACCTCCCAGATCGAATATGAAATCCTCTATTTGGCTTTCAGAAACTTTTACAACCTGGCTCCTACCTACCTTTGTAGTCTTTTTAGACCTTACTCCCCTTTGTATACCCTGTGATCTAGTGACACCGGCCTCCTAACTGCTCCTCACATAAAACACTCCATCATCAGAAAGGACATTTTTACTGACTGTTCTCCATGCCTGGAATGCTCTTCCTTTTTAATCTCTGCCTCCTGGCTTTCCTATTTTTCTTTAAGTCCCAGATAAAATCCCATATTCTTCAAGAAGCCTTTCCTGATATCTTTTAATGCTCATATCTTCCTTCTATTCCCTATCTCCAGTTTATCCTGTATATATTTTGTTCATACATAGTTGATTGCATGTTGTCTCCATTAGCCTATGAGCATCTTGAGAGCAGGAAGAGTTTCTTTGGGGGGTGGGGTTTCCCCTTTCTTTGTATCTCCAATGCTTTAGCACACTTACAATATAGTAGGTGCTTAATAAATGTCTATTGACTGACTGACTGACCAACTGAAATTTAACATTTCCTTCTGTTATTTAAAAGGAATATTCTGAGAAGGAATCCACAGACTTCATGAGATTGACTGAGCAAGATCTTTAGTCCTTTGTTGTTGTCACTAGCTAAAGTTATTGTTCATCTATGAAAGCAATAAAATGGCATTTCCTTCTTTAAAAATTCTGTAATTCAGGGGCGGCTAGGTGGGGCAGTGGATAGAGCACTGGCCCTGGAGTCAGGAGGACCTGAGTTCAAATCTGTCCTCAGACACATAGTACTTCCTAGCTGTGTGACTCTGGGCAAGTCACTTAACCCCAATTGCCTCACTTTAAAAAAAAAATTCTGTAATTCATATCTCTCAGTAATTCAAACTAACCTCTCCATTTAGTTCAAATTAATGATAATAATACTCACATTTCTCTACGTAACCCATGGCTTAGAAGTGGTGTACCTGTGCTCATCAGTGAGACTCCTAAATTACCCTCTTCTTTACATATGAACCAAGTTAAATTTGGGGGGAACTTCTCTCTGTTAACATCAGTATATCTCAGTTTTGCTTCTACCCAGAACTAATCTATGGGAACATTTAAATTTGGTTCATTTTTAGCTCTCTCCTAGTTGACGTTCATTACCTACAACAATAAACTCCTAGTAACATATGAACATAAACATACTTATTCAAAACTATTTTTTATCTAGACCTATGATCTCTTTGGCATAAGCAGCTCACAGTGAGGAAATTTCCTACATCAAGGCAAGACTGCAACAGTTCTTCAACTTACAGTGTTAGAGAGTTTCTGGGACATCTGTAAGGACAAGTGACTTGCCCAGGGTCATACAGTCAGTTTATATCAGAGATAGGATATGAACCTAGTCAGGTCTTCCTGACTTTGAGGCTGATTTTCTATCCATTATGTTATGCTGACTCTCATTACAAAATGTAACGAACAGAAACCGGGCTCATACCCAAGTCCCATAATCAAAGGAAGACTGCCAGTTTCCTCAATCTCACATAAAAAAGATTCATAATACTGATAGGGAAAGTCCCAGGAGTATGAATGAAGTTGGGAATTTAGGGAAGACAACATCTGCATCTTGCCACTCACCTTCTTCTTATTGGTTCTGATTGAGCCCTCATTCTGGCACCCCCTAAGCACACAATCTGCATACCATCTCTCCCATCTCCTCATCCTTGAAGGTCTTTAAATGGCACCATCAGGCCATAACAGCTTATGAAATAAGTACCCTTGCTTATCTCAGGAATCCTGGGCACTTGCCCAATAGCCCTTGCCTCTTCTTCCTTGCCATCATCACTTGGGAGCCTCCAATACCTCTACAGGTATTGTATCAAAAGGTAGCCATCTTCTTTCCTCCAAGTACTTCCAGCCAATCAGTGCCTGTCCCTTGAGCCAAAAAAGCATTGTGGGAAAGCAAATCTTTCTGTCATCTATTGGTGACCCATGTCTACTATTCATACAGTTGTTCACCAATGTTCTAACCATATTCTTTTTCTCTCTTATTAGAAAGATCCCACACTATTGCTTACTTAAGATTGAGTTCCATTCCTTAACAAAAAATGTGTTTAATGTTCTTGGAGTAGGGTGGGAATGTGAAGGGAAGGTAGTTCTCCTCAAAGAACATTCTCTGAAGTTCTAAAAAGAGGCAACACAAAATTCAGTAGCTAGCAAGACTCAAGCCTCAAAAACTAATCAACTCAACTGGACAGAATACCATTTCCCCCAATGGACATATTGACCAGCATGAGAATAAGTCTACTGTCTCTGCTCCTTGGCTTTTTCTATCTAATGCTATCCTCAGGAGTCTGAAAAGCCAGCCCATTAAAGAATGGAATACCATAATAACATTTTAGAGTAGCCAATGACTAGTTTATTAGTTAATGGCTCAAGGAAGAGTTGAGTTAATGTGGTAATGACCAGTTTCAATAGGACGATTGTCATCACAAACTATGTTTTATGGCTCAAATGAGAAAGCCCAGTTTTTTAAATTAGCAGTTATTTCAAGGCTACCCAGACTGGTGTGTTAAAAATCCATGGATACCTGCTCAGGACTGATTTCCTAGTCTCCCACTGAGATAGCCTCTCATCAAGCTTCTCTCAGTTTTACAATGTAGGTATCTAAATAGAAAAACAATGTTGGGGTGGTAGGTGAGGGAGACTGTGCCATCAGTTCAGCTCTGCTCCTAACTGGCTGTGCTAATTTGGGCAAGTCACTTTGTATCCTTGTGCCTTTTCCAGGTATAAAATAAAAAAGGTAGAATAAGTGATTTCTAACATTGAGAATTCTGGATATATGTTATTGTGGCCTCACGAATTGTGGCAACTAGTGATGAAGTGAATAGAGCATTGGGCCTGGAATCAGACCTTAAATACTTACTAGTTTTGTTATCCTTGGCAATTCAGTCACATAAACTTTGTCTGCCTCAGTTTCCTCAACTGTCAAATGAGGACAATAAGAGCACATGAGGATAATAACAAACACACACTTCACCAAGTTGTTGTGAGGATCAGATGAGATAATATTTGTAAAGTGCCTGACACACAACAGACACTTAATGAATCTTTTTTTTTTAACTTTCCTTTTCCCATTCATAAATAGCCCTGTACCATCTGTCTCTAAGTCAGGAATGATACAGCATAATATCACAATCTAGGAATGCCACAGTAGTGAGCCAGAACATTGTTGCAGTGCTTTTAGATTTTTTTGTTCTTATTCTGAATTTAACAAACACAAAGAAAACTGACATTTCCATATTCAAAGTAGAACAGAAAAAGAGGATTATGTGTGAAAATGTGAGTCTCTACTATGTATAGGTTGCTTTTTAAAATGTGGATATTAAATTCAACATATTATTTTCAAAGCTGTCCTGCTTGCCTGTGTTTCATTCTGAACTTCATTCAATTCTCTTTTGGGCATTCAAAAAAATATTTCAGTGATCCTCCCCCTCCCCCTCCTTCTCCCCCTCCCCCTCCCCCTCCTCCTTCCATCTCCTTCCTCCTCTTCTTTTCTCCTTCTCCTTCTCCTTCTTCTCCTTCTCCTTCTCCTCCTCCTCCTCCTCCTTCTTCTTCCCCACTCCCTCCCCAAATACAAAGAGAAATTAGTCCTTGCAACAAATTGCTTTTTAACTTTTGTACAGAGTCATACACTCCTAAACTTAGAAGAGACCTTAGAGGTAATCTTGTCCATCTCCTTGTCCAATGAATGACTCTCTTCTATAGCATTCCAAACAAATGGTCATTCAAAGGAAAACACCTTATCTCATTCAATCCAACCAGGAGAGAAAGGGTATTGGTAGAAGTGGTGAGCACTTTGGGCAAACTGATGAAATAGTCACATATATTTGTTCCCAGGACTGGGTTAAAAGTCACCAAAGACTTTAAGCAGAAGTTACTAGGCTGAAATAAGGAATTTAGAGTGGCGTTACCCCAAATACCATTTCAGATGAATCTGAGTAAAACATTAGTACACTTGCTGTTAAACTCATTCCTGGCTAAAGTTACACAATTATATTCTTGAAACATAGAAGACTATCTATCCATCCAAAGTATTTGCAAATCATTTGTAAACAGATTCATGGGGATGATATATCACCTCCTTAAACAGGTGGTAGTGATAAAGGCAGGGAGGGCATATGCGAAATGGAAAGAGGAATACAACCTAATTCCAAAATGGATTTGGACTGAGAGGAATTTTGTTCAAGTCTCAGACTTGTTACCACCTGTGTAAGATCAGTAGGATTTTAGGATCATAGATCTAAAGTGGAAAGGGATCTTAGAGTCAATTGAATACAATCCCTTCACTTTACAAATGAGGAAGCTAAGGCACAGAGAGGTTAAGTGGCTTGTCCACTTAAAGGCAACTAGGTCGCATAATGGATAGAGCATTGGGCCTGGTTTTAAGTTCAAATCTGGCCTCTGACACTCATTAGCCCTGTAACTTGGGCAAAAAAACTTAGCATCCATCTGCCTCAGTTTCCTTAACTGTAACAGAGATAGTGCATATCTTCTAGGGTTGTTGTGAGGATCAGATGAGATAGTATTTGTAAAGCACTTAGCACAGTGTCTAGCACGTAGTAGACACTTAATTTGTTTTCTTCCCTCTCTCCCTTTCTCTCTTTCTTCCTCACTTCCTCTCTCCTTTTTCTTCTTTCCTTCCTTCCTTCTTTCCTTGTCCAGGATCATGCAGCTAGTAAGTGTCTGAGGCAGTATTTGAACCCAGGGTGTCCAGACTTCAACCATACATCCTTTCTGGAATTTCATAAAATGAGAGGGCAGGACTGAGTAATTTCTGACATCCCTTCCAACCTTAAATCTTATAATCTCAACCAGTATTTATTAAATGGGCATGTTATGTGCCCATAACCTTAGAAAGGGTTTGAACAGAGACAGAAGTATGTGAAGGGCCCCTGCACTCAAGAAGCTTGTAATCTTTTAGGAAAGAAATGACTTACCCATATAAAATAATTAGAAATAATAAAAGAGTATTACTACCACCAAGCAGGGCTGCATGGAGCAGTGGATAGAGTGCTGGGCCTAGAGTCAAGAAGACCAGGACTCAAATTTGGCCTAAGAGACTTACTAGCTGTGTGACCCTGAGCAAGTCACTTAACCCTGTTTGCTCAGTTTCCTCAATGAGCTGGAGAAGGAAATGGCAAACCACTGCAGTATCTCTGCCAAGAGAACCCCTAATGGCATGACAAAGGGTCAAACATAGCTGAAAATGACTGAACAATGACAACAACGATACTATTCAATATCACAGAAGTTATTGTTGATAGGCTGTACTTTGGGGGAAGAAAAGGAGTATCAGATTTGGTTGTTGCCCACAAAGAGTTTATACTAAGTCTGATATAAACAAGTGCCAAATTATATGAAACAATTAATGCTGCTGTTTGGCAGGAAGAGAAGTGGTCATATGGGCTAGAGTTATCCAAAGGGCTGTTTCAAAGTCAGATGCACTCTCCCAGGATGCCAGACCACTAAACAAGTTTCCGCAGAGATAGGGGATAGGCCATTGTTCACCTTTCCCATCATAGCCCATCCTTACCCCATTGTCTGATACCCACTCCAAAACCACTGAGCTACCCGAGGACCACCTGGGTCAGTCTTCTACAAACCCTGATGTTATTGTCTTTGGCACCCTTAGTCTTCTCATATGGGACTGTGGCTTTTCCTTTTGGTGGCATTCTGGAAAACAGAAGCTCTGTAATCAAATCCTATTGCTGTCACTTACTATCTATGTGACTTTGGTCAAGTCACTTAACTTCTTTAGACCTCCATTTTGTTAGACTAGATGGTCTCTAACAATAATGGTGATAGCTAACATTTACATTGTACTCACTTTGTGGCAGATGCCATGCTAAGTGCTTTACAATTATCTCATTTGATTCTTACAACCTGGGTGGGGAGGGAGGCTGTTGAGGGTGGGTAGGTGCTGTTATTATCCCCATTTTACAGATGAGGAAACTGAGGCAAACAGAGGTTAAGTGACACAGCTAGCAAGTGACTGAGAACAAATTTGAACCCTTGTCTTCTTGACTGCAGACCCAGTACTCTATTCACTGTGCCACCTAGTTGCCACAAGGTACCTCTAAGGTACCTCACAGCTCTAAATCTATGATCTCTCCTCACTCTACTCAGGAATTTAGTGTCCTTCCTTCTCCCTTGCCCTCTTATCCAAATCTTTTCTTAAATCACGTTTTCTGAAACTCATTGACAATAAAACTTCCACTGACTAATTGACTCACTGTCCAAAGTCTGATACCCAAGCTGAAGAGTCCCATTATCCCAAGTTTATCTACTCCCTTCCCCCAACTAAAATTTCCATTCTCTCAGAGTGGGTGTTAAGAGGAAAATAATCTGGTTACTTGATTAAAGTAATTCACATTAAGGTCTGAATGATTAATAAGCTTGAACAATCCCAGATAATAATTGCATTTTAAAAGAAGATCTTGTTAACCCAATGAATGTCTAATGGGTAGAGTGTATCATTTGAGCAGAGGGGACCTTCTCAGTCAACACCCCCCTCACCTTCTGACATAGCTTTCCTACCTCCAAACCAAGGAAACAAAACACCCCTTTGGAACTCTACTTCTGAAATATCATCAACCCTGCACTAAAGTATAAGTGATTGATAAAAGTTTGCTTTTTAACAGAGAGTATTTCACCTTAGACTAAAGCAGGGAAGCTCAAGTGATCCAGTTTTAGACATGGGGTAGGGTATTCTTTTGGGCATGGGGCCTTTCCTGGCGCCCTGAGCACATGAACAGCTGCCTTCTTTGCTAGGACCATACCCAAAACAGCATTTCCTGCCTTCTCTTTCTGTATGAAGGACCCAGTAAGAAGCTGTTAAAATTTGATGCTAACCTGATAAAAAACAACCACAGATTTATTTTTTAAAAAAATCTTGAGATAAGGAGCAATCTGTTTTGCAACACTGTAATAATAATAATCCCCCACTTGTTCAAATGCTTTTATTTCTTCAAATTGCCTAAATTCCATCTGAGCTTCAAAATAATCCTGTAATTTAGGCAACACAGCTATGTCACAGAAAAGATACTGATTTTTAGAAAAGTGAAGTGACGCAGTGATTTAGTGACTACAACCCTGGTGTCTCAGTTCTCATACCTGGACCTTTTCCATTACATCTGGCTTCCTCTCTAGGCAACCAGTCCTCTTTCCAAGAATGGCTCATCATTCCTTTCCATTTTACTTTCTCCTAGGTCACCCTTGGGAGGTTCTATGAGACGAGGACCTGTCAACTGAGGAAGTATAAACCACCAGTGAAACTGGACCCTCTTTGGCACATGCCCCACTTTCAAAAGGTCAGTAGGTCCTAGAGTGGTAACAAAAACAATTGGGTGTGAAGTGTCAAAAAGGAAAGTATGACCATGAATTGTGCTCTAGTCCTCAAACTCTAGGAAACTGGGGCCAAGAAAGACATCATAGCAATAGATGTCTGGGGTTGGCAGCTACTAATACGGGTCAGGGAACACCACAAGACAGGCCTGCACAACAGACAGCCAGCCAAAGGATTTGGGGTAGCCCGAGAAAAATGTAGGGGATATAAAACAGGTCTGCACAAGGCAAGGTACAGGGATTGGGTTTGATGTGGGGAGGAAGCATGCCTCACCTTGATGTTGGTACCCCGGGAAAAAGCCCCACTCACTCCATGCTAGTTATGGCTCTGGTATGTCTTCCCTCTCTTGGCCAGGCTCAGCTACGGCAAAATGCCACTTGCCATTTCTTACCTCATCCATTCCTAGGTGTAATTTTCACTGAGTTATAAACAATTGCCTTACGGCAACAACAGGCAGCATTCATTAAGTACCCACTGTGTGACGAACACTGCTCCTTCACTGCAAATGTGGCCTACTCAATGTTGGAATGGATAGTTCCGTACAAGGAGGCGCTGCTATTCCACCTCTTGGGGAAACCTCTGGACAGTGATGGGTTCATTTGAGTCAAGAAGGTTTTTTGCCTTGCCCTGGAGTTATGTTTCTGAAAGCTCACACATTTGTGATGCTCTAAAGAGCCTGCCTGACAGTATCTCGTGGAGGTGAGAACCTATGGTCACTAGATTTTGATGCGAGTTCACAAAACTCACCTAAATTGGTCCAGATAAGTACCACAGTTAAGATTGCATGCGCAGGCAATGGTGCCTTGTATTAAACTCAACTTCTTGTCCTCTTGTGGGAGCACACACATCCTAGTCAATTGCTGGTGGGAGGTTAAACATCAGGAAAAATAAGATACCAGTTAAGAATTACGGGTATTACCTAGAGTAAAGGCAACAGTCTCGGGGTATCAGGCAATGGCCCCACGATTTGTGAAAGTCTCTGCCTGATTTGGTGCTGGGGAAGTGATAGGCAGCAGAAATCTTTCCCAGCCCTCACTGTGGGCTGAGAACAGGGGGCTGTTCTGTTGAGCTAAACTGCAATTTAAGCAATGAAAAGGGATGGTGGCTTCCTGAAGCTAATGCACTTGAACAAGATGCAGAGTTTCACGGAAGAAATGTGTTTTGCTCCACCTTGATGTATTCCTCTTATGTCCTGCCTAAGTCAGATCCATTAGCATATGTCAGTGATCATCTCCCCCAGCTGCCTGTCAGCACAGAGCCACTGCTGCAGGTAGTGTCAACGAAAGAACATGACCGATCGCTGTTGAACAGATTGTGGAAGTCACACGAGATCTGGGGAGGGGGGGAGCAGCCGCTTTAAATCTCCTCTCACCCCAGACCTTTACATCACCATCCGTTTTCCAGTCTCTGTCTTTCTTGATTTTTTTTTTCATTTTCAGGAAAACTACCAATCACTTCTTTTTTTTCACACACACAGAGATTTAATACCTTCCACACTCTCCTTCCTGGCCTCTCTTTCAGTCACCCTTTTCTCTCTCTTTCCTCTGGTTTTCCATCTGCTTTTTGGAGGACTGGTCCATCTGGAGTGCTCTGGCTATAAAAGGTTGGCAATACTTTTCTCAACCAGAGTAAAATGTCCTGAATCCTTCCCTAACTCTCAACTTTAAACTCTGTCCCTAGTCCTCCCCTGTGAGAGCCCCTCTGTCCATTCCTTTCTAGCCATGATCTGGGACACATACATAGCAATGGAAATAATATTCAATAGGGTTTCAGATTCTTTTCTCCCCAACAAAAGGAATTAAATATTCCTTCTGTTTATCCTCCGGGAAAGACTTCCCAAACCCTTGCACATGGTAGGAGCCTCAGCTAATTCTTGAAGGTATGCATGAATGCATCAATGAAAGGACATCTACTTTTAAAATGTAATTCCTTTCTGAATGTTTATCTCAGAGAAAATCAGAGTAGGATCCAATCTGACCTTAGGAAATGCATAGTTTTCCATGCAGATATTCTTGCTCTAGTTTTCGGCTTCTATTCAGCCAATTACTACATTGCAAGTAGCATTTCTGTATCACTTAAAATTTTTTTTTCAAAACACATTACCTCATTTTATCTTCACAATACCATTTCCCCTCCCCACCCCAAGTAGTAAACAAAGCACGGACTGACTGATATCCCAGTTTTCTATCTGAGGAAACTAAGACCAGGGAAATCAAATGACTTGCCTAAGGCTACAGTGAGAATGAAAGGGGAAGTTGGGACCAGGACCCAGGACTCTTGTCAAGTGCTTTTTTTCTTTTTTCTGACTGTGATCCTATAGCCAAAATAGTTAGGGTGGTAGAAATGCTTTATTTCAATTTATAGGTCAAGGAATCATAAGAACTCTCCTTGTGCTTACTCTGCCTATGAAAAGCATCTCAATTTTTATTTATTTAATTTAATGTGCACCATATTTAAAGAATTCTAGAGATAGAGAGTTCTGCCTTCACAGCTCAAACATGCTCTTGCCCACAGCCTCTTCTTGGCACCTTATCAGCTTCACTGCCGACTGCCATTCATTTAGCCATTAAACAGGTTTGGGAGCAACTTTGGGTACTGTGAGTGCTTTCAGAGCAACAATGGCTCCTGGGAATATTTATCCCTCTCCTCTTTTTCTCAGTTGTAGTGGGTAAAGCCTTTGCCGTTGTAAGTGAATTAGCCCAGGAGCAGTGTAGCCCAAGGACCTTTTTTTTTTTTAATTTCCTTTTTAACAGGACTGGTATTGGCTTTGCCTGTATGCTCAGAGTATCAGCAGGGGCTTTGTACTCTTCCTGCAGATCACTTTCTCCCTTATCCCCCAACTCTGCCCCCTTCCCCCAACCTCTTTCTCCTTTCCCTGTTTATCAGCCCCCCCCTCCCCCTTCCCCCCAGCATTCTCACTCCCAATTCCCCATCCCCATTATGACGGGGAAAAAAAATCTTTTCCAAAAAAAGTTAAACCTGTCACAATGATGGATAACCTAAATGGACTCTCCCCCCTCATGAACAGATGTCGAAACTGAACTCTGTCAGAAATAATTAAACACCTTTCACACAGAAAAGCGGCAGGCAGGGGCACAGGGAGCACACTCATTCTGTTGGGTCAACACAAGTTAGCAAACTTGCTTCTCCAAAAGCTCAGTGAGTCTATAAATGGTGATGTTTCTATGAAAGAATCTATCACCTGCTCCCACCCCTGCCCCCAATCCTGCACAGGAGTCTCTCTTGTGTCTGAGGTGGGAGAGGCCATGGAGAATAAACAATCCTCTGGAACTCATTCTTGCCAATCCTCACTCCACCTGCCCCCAGGAAGAGGCAGAAGTATGGACAGATTTGAGACTTTCTCTCTTTCTCTACAACTGACTACAGTCCTATAGTGGACCTATATTCCCAGAATTTATAATTCCAGCACTTACACAAGGGTTGGCACATAGTAAGTACTTAATTGATGTTTTCCATCCCCTGATCCATACTGTAATGACCAGTAGGAGTGGAAGGGTAGGGTTAGAGTTACTCTGACATACAACTTCACTGGAGAGGAAGACTCATGATGAAACATGAGTTTCCCCTGATGGAGAGATGATGGATATAAGACTGAAGATCGAGACATATTTTTCTGGACATAGCCAATACAGGAATTTATTTTGTTCAACTATCATACATGTTTATAACAGGGGTTTTGTTTTTCTTGCTTTCTTAGTGGGGTGGAGGAGAGGTAGAAAGGAGAGAAGGCAAATCTTTATTTGAAAATAAAATAAAATTTAACTTTAAAAAGTTCTCTGAATATAAAGGTGTTAAGGAAAGGAGGAGTGAGAATAGGGATTCATAAGAGTGGTAAAACCCGGGGCCAAAAGTCAGCTTAGGACCTTTCTTCTCAGATCAAAGGCATTTTGGGTAAAGAATTCATTGTTTTCTATTGATTACATTGCAATGTGATGGGCTCTTTGTAGATTCTCCCCAACTGTGTTCAGTTATCACTTTCTTTCACAAATGTCTCCTTGGAAGCTATGGGAGGTGACTGTGTAGAGAAAGAGAAGAAGAGAACTGATGTGTTCGTGGAGTTGCTCATGTGCTCAGGAGTAGGGAATATATGGTAGGAAAAACCCTTGACCAGTTAATAGGATTCTTGCATTTTGCCCTGGATCTGGCTACTAACTAGCTGTGTGATCTTGGATAAGTCACAATTCCTCACTAAGCCTTATTTTCCTCCATATGTAAAGTAATGCCATTGGGCTAGATGATTTCTAAGGTCCCTTTCAGCACTAAGCATCCTATGACTATGGAATGGACAGGTGGCTGGATCAGTGGGTGGCTGGACAGAGTGGGGTGGGATAAGCACCATTCCCAGATATCCCAGTGTTTCTTGGCAAGATCTTAGGCATATCATGGGCTGAAAAGGGTTGGGAAACACCAACCTTATGTGGCAACAGGGAAGAAATACTGAGGCATTGGGCCTAAAGACAGAGTGAGAGGCATCCCCCACTCCAAGCACTCTTGGCATAAACCTCTGTAGGACAGATCTCAGCAGGACACTCAAGTCAATCCAAACCATATGGTTTATTCTTTTTATAAAGGTCTCTTAGGATAGAGGCTCCTGTTCCACTGTGTGCTTATCCTTAGTGTCAAAAGTATCTTCCTCATGTCTAACTGAATTCTCACTTGCTACAATTAAAGCCTTTTATTTGACCTCACTTCAGACACAGAAATCAAATATGGGCATTGTCCCCATGCACTGTGAAGCTATGGGACCTCCAGAGCTCTCCTTACTTCCCTGGACTTGCCCACACACAGCTATGAATCATAGAACTCATGGAATGTCAGAGCTGAAAAGGTCCTTTGAACACAGGCTATTACAAATGAAAAAGATCACAGAATATGGAACGCCAAAAAGATGGAAGGGGTCTTAGAACACAGAATGTTAAAGCTGGAAGAGGTCTTTGAATATAGAATGCCCAAGCTAAAAGGGACTTTAGAGCACAGAAGATTTGAGCTAGGAGGGTGTGTGTGTGTGTGTGTGTGTGTGTGTGTGTGTGTGTGTGTGTGTGTGTGTGTGTGTGTGTGACAGAGAGAGAGAGAGAGAGAGAGAGAGAGAGAGAGAGAGAGAGAGAGAGAGAGAGAGAACCCCTTTGGCAGTCTGGTAATGCCTATGGAATCCGTCTCAGAATAATGTTTTAAAATGTATAAAATAAAGCCCAAAGGATTACAAAGAAAGCCAATTATACTGAAATACTGTTATCAAATTTTTTTAAATAAAGTTCACCGACCCCAGGTTAAGAATTCTTACTCCAGTCCGATTCTGAAGTCCAGAAGTATTTTAACTAATGGTCCTAGATCTCTTTCAGTTAGGGAATTTGCCTGAGGCACCTAAGGCAGCTTGCCTAAGCCCAAATCCCTGTACACTCCCTCTCCCCCAACAGACTTTGTCTCTCCTCCATAGCACCAACAACTACTGATATTACATAGTCATTCAGTCACTAAAGTATGGACAAATAGACTATTTTCATCTGGCTGCTGGTTTCAGCCCCACTGGTTTAGAATAATGGCACATGCTATTAAGCTAACAGTTTGATTTACAAGCTTTCGTGCTCTGAACCCTGGGTTCTGACTCTGTGTCTCTGTGGAAGACTAACCCTGCCTTTAGTCTCCTGGGCCCAGCTCCCTGATATAATAGGAAGATGTGAAACATGACGGCACAATCAGCCAAGCAGTGACATTTAGAGTTGCAGTTGATTAGTGAAAGCTGCTGAATCTAAGAAAGGATTTTCCTTTCTACCTTTAAGCTCTTTTACAAATCATAACAGGCTGGGAAGTTAACTCTCCGCTAAACCCTGGGGGAGATCAGCTCCCCTGTCTGTCTATTCGTCTTCTTTCCGTTCCCTCCATTCCTTCCATTCCCCCCAAAAAAGGGAGAAAGAGATTTTGGCTTTTACTGTTAAAAAGATCATTCTCTTGGACCCCATCTTTTCCTGCCCAGTTCAAATGGTTGGAAAATTTCCCAAGCTGTTCTTTCCAAGCCTAGGAAAGAAAAAATTTAGGTCCACTATCCCCTCCCAGGAATCTCTGAACCATTGATAAAGTGTAAGAACCCTCCTTTTTTGTACTGAGGTGCAAGTCATCTCATATTTCTAGGTAGGGCAACAGAACAGTGAGATTGGGAACAGTGGGAGAATCATAGAATGCATCAGACCTTAGAAAGAACAATGGGAAGAGTGATTCAGAAGTCCAGAAGAGAATGACATTCTTTAAGTATAGTTATCCCTCCTTGCAAATCAACCCTTTTTGGAGAATTTCCAAATCACTGCTTTGAGAAAGTAGATGATTAAAGTTGGTTTTCTTCAAACCAGAACCTTCAAGTTACAGATTTTTTTAGATAGTACCTGCTTATGAGATGATAGTACAAAAAAGTTTTTTGGAGGGGCCAAACCTGTTTTCAGGTAAAGTTTCTGTCTAAGGAATTTTCTCAGCCAATGAAGAGTGGCACCTGACATTCCTAGAATACCTACGGTATTGAGAGACTTATTCTGGGTCAAAGAGTCAGTGCTGTGTATCAGGGGTAGGACTTGAACCCAGGTCTTCCTATATCCTTGGGCAAGTCACTCAACTACCCTGACCTTAGTATCCATCCTCATCTGTAAGATAAAAGGTCGGACTAGATGGCCTGAGAGGCCTTTTCAAGCTCTGTATCTGTGATCCCATGGTAATAATAATAATTTCTGCCAAGGCTGCCATCTCTTGATCCATTATACCACCTTGCCTCTCCTGTGGTACAAAAACCTAGACAGAAAGGTTGTAGCTGAAGATCTGAAAACTTTGAAAGACAACAAGGAGAAAAAGAAGAGTGGGGCTTTGGAATGAACTGTGTGGGGCCCAGAATTAGTCACATTGATTACTTTGGGGGAGTGGGGCTCTTCCATCCAGATTTTGTAATGAAAGCCAATGGAAAAACATAATTTGACACAGAGAAACATTTTAAAGACAGCTTTTGGTCTATGTAGATTCTAAATGCCTAACTGGATCTGTCACTTCGTCAGAATCCTGGTGTGCCTTCATCTCTGAGGAGTACCTTTAAAAGTCTTAAAAGAGCTATTGCAACCTGCTGCAATGGTTAGGTACATGATCTACCAACCATTAAAAAGGAAGTTCTTCCTTCCATCTTATTTGAATTCTTCCTACTTCGATAAAACTTTTTTCCCTGCTCCAGCACTGGGTTTTTAATTTCTTCCCTTAATGAAGTTTGGCTCAGGAAAGCAGGAATCACATGGCACTAGCTAGCAGCAGGTTCCAACAGAGAAACAAAATTAGAAGAGCTTCACTCAGCCAAACTGGTGGTTCAGCTTTTGGCAGCTGTCAAAGGGGAGGGGCTGAATCCTGACCTTGGTGACACTGTATCTTAGAGGAGTGGAACCTAGCTGATTGTGCATGGAGATAGGTCTTCTGAGTTAGCCCAAGTGATGAGCTTAAGGGATCTGAAGAAAAGGGCCTAGCAGGTGGCTCTGGTGCTTGGCCTTCCATACAGCCCTGATCCCTTTTACCCAACCCCCAAAACGTCCTGGGCCTATGATCCTTGGGAATTCTACCCCAGGACCAGATCAAAGGCGTGGTCAAATTGGCTGGATTCATGAGCTAAATAAGAGGTATAGTTTGTATTTTTATGAGATTTTATAGTTTATAAAGCATTTTCCTTTAAAAAAAAAAAGCCCAGAGGAGTTAGATAGTACAAGTGTCATTAACAATCTATAAATGAAGAGCATGAGGATCTAAAAGGTGAAATGAATTACCCTGAGTTACACAGCACAGGGGGCAGCTAGCTGATACAGTAGATAGCACTGGGCCTGGAGTCAGGAAGACTCATCTTCTCGAGCTCAAATCTGGCCTCAGATGCTACTAGCTCTGTGACCTCTGGGCAAGCCACTTAACCCCATCTGCCTCAGCTTCCTCATCTATAAAATGAGCTGCAGAAGGAAATGGCAAACCCCTCCAGTATGTCTGCCAAGAAAACCCCAAATGGGGTCAGGAAGAGTCAGACACAACTCAATAACAACAGTCATAACAACAGCAACAGCAACAACTCAGGTTTTTCTAATTTCCATTCCAGCACTCTTTCCACTTTACTGTTTGATGATGCTGGTGAGGATTGTTAGCATAGGTTTAAGGTTTGCAAAGCACTCTACAGCTATTATTTTATTTGATCCGCATAACAAACAGCCTTGGGAGATAGGCACTGTTTTACCGTTGTTTAGTCATTTCAGTCTCATCCAACTCTTAGTGACCCTGTTGGGATTTTCTTGGCAAAGACACTGGAGTGGTTTGCCATTTCCTTCTCCAGCTCATTTTACAGACGAGGAAACTGAGGTAAAGAGGATTAAGTGACTTGCCCAGGGTCACTCAGCTAGTAAGTGTCTGAGGCCAGATTTTAACTCAGGTCTTCCTGACCGAAGGCCTGGCGCTCTATCTACTGCTGTTATTATCCCTATTTTTACAGATTTGGAAATTGAGGCAGATAGCGATTCAATTAAATAACTTACCTGGGATCACACAATTAATAAGTGACTGAAGCAGGATTTAAATTCAAGTTTTTCTGACTCTAAGCCTTTGCCACCTAGCTGCTTGTATAATGCTATCTTTGGATGTCTGGAGAAGAAACAGTGTCGTGCTTTGGAGCACAAGCTTGGGGATCCTGGCTCTGCTATTTTTTGGCAAATTATTTCCCCTCTCTGGGACTCAGTTTCCTAATCTGTAGAATGAAGGGGTTGAATTAGATGACTAGTAAAGGTGCCTTCTAGCTCTAAGTCCTATGAACTATCTGCTAAAATATCTCTACAAGAAATTCTAAGTCTATAGCTGGTGTGATCACAGGATTTTGAAGTATTTTCCGCTCTTGAGGTTGTAGGCAAATATTAGGGCTCAGAGGCTACCATGAGGCTGAGTGGGGCACAGAGTAGAGAGGGAATAAGAGAGAGGGAGTCAGGAATTCTAGCTAGGCCTCTCATGGAATATCCTGACCTGACCCCATACTGCCTAATTAAGACCCTGTCAGTGTAGAAATACTTCATAGGCACAAAACTCCTATAGATTCACTCCAAGATTTTGAGTTTTAAAATCCAGGTCATTTTTTTTCAACTGCTGTTTGGCCCCTGCCTAAAAAAGAAGTCAACTAGATGATCCAGTATCACCAAATGGTGAAGAGCTGTGGAGGAGATATCAAAAGGTCACAAAATCATAGAGAAGAACTTTAGTATTAGAAGGGAATTTAGTGGTCATTTAGCCCGACCTCTTGCCCAGTACAAGAATCCTCTCTATAATATCCCAGAGACAGCTGGTGGCATACAGAGTGCTGGATGGTCAGACCTGAGTTCAAATCCAGCCTTAGACAATTACCAGTGTGTGACCCAGGGCAAGTCACATAATCTCTTTGTCCCTTAGTTTCTTCATCTGTAAAATAGGAATAATAATAATAGCATCTATCTCCAGGGTTGTTGTAAGGATTAAATGAGATGATATTTGTAAAGTGCTTTGCAAACCTTTAAAGCATATTACTATTGTTGTTGTTGTTGTTGTTGTTATCCCTGAGAGGTAAATACCCTGTATCTGCCTAAAAATCTCCATCCCAAGGAACTCACTTGCTCTTGAGGCAGTCCATTCTGTCGTCAGACAGAATTTTCTTAGATACGCTTTTTAGAGAGTGCTTTTATACATTCCGTCAAAATGTGTCTTCTTACTGAGGCAGCTAGTGGCACAGTAGGTAGAGCACTGGGTCTGGAATCAGGAAAACCTGAGTTTGAATCTGGCCTCAGACACTTGCTAGCTGTGTGACCCTGGGCAAGTTACTTAACCTCTTTCAGCCTCAGTTTCCTCATGTGTAAAATGGAATAATAATAGCACCTACCCCCCAGGGCTCTTATGAGGATAAACTGAAATAATATTTGCACAGTACTATATTAATGGCAAATATCGTTATTACTTCTGCTGTTTCTAGTTCTGTTCTCCAAAATTTAGCAGGATACATCTGAGGATAGCTTTCTCATTTTTATAGTAGTTTAAAATTCCTGAAGTATATAACTCACAACAACCCTTAGGTAGTACAAATGTTATCCCCATTTTACAGGTGGGGAATTTGAGGTTTAATAAAGTTAAGGGATTTTCCTAAGGTCACATAACTGTTAGTGCTGGAAATGGAACTCAAGCCCAAGTCTCCTGACTCTAAACTCAGTTCTCCTTTCCCTGGTCCAGAGTGCTGAGAAAGAAATGAAGGGCAGATTGCAACATTCTACAGCATTGTCCAACCAAAGAATGTCTTACAAACCTTTCCAAATTACTTATGTAAATGTACTCCAAGGATCTGTGATTTTTTTCAGTGTAGGGGAGCTCACAGTGTGGGAACTCCTTTCACCAAGCAGATCACAGTCATCTATAACCATGATAAGTCCTAGGAAATTTTCTTGAGTCACAAAATTAGAGTAAGTGATTTGCCCAGGGTCATGAGCTAGTAAATTCAGAGGCTGTTTTGAATACAGGTCTTCCTGACCCCAAACTCAATTTGTGTATCCAGACCTGACCCTATTCTGATTTTGTTTGGAGGAAGATATTCTAAGCCAACCAAAATGATTCTAGCCACACTGTAGAATCAATGTGATAGAATACATTTGTTTTTTGTTCCAACCTGTAATTTCATTGGTATAGGGAATTCCTAGGGAGAAAACATACCAATGCAGATCAGAAGCTGTCCTGCAACTAGTATCATAAGAGATCTGCTTAGAGCACAAAGAATTGAAGTTATCTGTCCAGGATCACAGAGTCTGTATGTGTCAGAGGCAGGACCTGAACCCAGGTCCCTTTGTTTCTGAGACTGACTCTTTTCTATCTATTATACTACATTGTACCTTTGATGGAGTACATGTCTTAGATAATTTTTTTTTTAAATTCCACTCATGCATCACCAGGATGGAAAAGCCTTAGCAAAATAAGAGAGATTCCCAGGATACCTGGCCACTTGGCAGCATTTTTTATTCTTTTTTTTGCCACATTTTTTATTCTTAAATACATTTTATTGATGCTCTTTAAACATTAATGTCACCTCTCAATGACTCCCTCCCCAACAGATAACTTGAACTTGCATTTTTAAAAAGTACAGTTAAAACAAATCAACACATTGGCAATGTCTGATGATGTATGCCTCGTTCCCCACCCACAATCTACCACCTCTCTGCTGAGAGAATGAAAGCAACTTCCTCTAAAGTTCCGACTGATCTCTATGCTGTTGAGAATTATGATGTCTTTACATTGTTCAGAATTGTGGTGTCTTTCAGTAATGTCCTATACCTTAATATGGCCATTATGATATTGTTCTTCTGGGTCCATAACTTTATAACAATCTCACCATTCTTCCCAAGTTCCCCTGAATCCTTCACATTTGCTGGTTGTTTTTTTTTTTAGCGCAATAACGTTCCATTATTATTATGTGGTATTATCCATACCACAATTTGTTCAAACATTCGCCAATCAATGGGCACCTAATTTGCTTCTAGTTCTTTTTTTAGCACAAAAAGTTCAGCAACATTTCCAAGGTGGTCTGGTCCCTTTCCCTTTACACCAGGTTGCAAAAAAACTTTTTTTCGTGTGTGTCAAATACTCCTAAGCAGTCAGAAGCCTGTGGAATTTCTCTGAATAATGTTTTCAAATGCATGAAACAACATGCAGAGGATTGTAAAGGAAACCAAATTTATTGAAATAGTTATTAAAATACATTTTTTTAAAATGCAAGTTTATAGACTTTATGTTAAGAACCCCAGAGTACTTGTTAGCTCTCTATAGATCTGGGGCAAATGTCTCACCTTTTGCTAAGGTGTTCTTATCTTTAGAATAGCCTTTGGTATACAGAACACTGACACCTCAGTCACCTGGACCTGGGCATTTAGCTCAGAATAGAGCTTCAAAAAGAGAAGAGAGGGGAGGAAAACTACCACAATAGATGTGGACGGAAAACATTTGTCTACATCCTTGGCTTCCCAAATAGATAAAACAGCCTGTGTTCAATACTCTATATGAATACACGATAAGCAACTGACAAGGCAGCGTTTGGATACCTTGGCAAAGGACTTAATTTGCAGCCTAGCACAAAATCAAAGACTCTGTCAACTGATGAACAGCTCTCCAGGAAAGCCGCCTTGCGCTACCTGAGATAGCACTGTCAGGTAAATTTCCAGGGAAAGTAATTAAAGAATCTTCATTGTATAAATTCAGCAGCAAAATCCAGGGCCCTGGAATCTGCTTCTCACCAGGGATCAGATGTCTGCTTTCAGTCTTATCCTTCATGAAAATTAACAGCCCACATTTTCCTTTTTTGAAAAGGTGGCCTGCCTTTCCTTCACCCCCTTTCCTTAAGACACAGAGTTGATGAGCATTGTGTAGTTCAATGTTTGTGACTTTTTCAGAAAAGAGGTAAGCTGTCAATGATATAGCCATGATGTAAGATTAGTATTCTGGTGCATAAACTTACCTGAGAGATCATAGGCTCTAGAGATGGAAGTGAGCCTCAGAGGTCAGTGAGTTCAACTACCTCATTTTATAGATGAGGAAATTGAGGCCCAGGGAAGAGATATTACTTGTAGAGATCATACAGGTAGGTAGTCAGTGGTGCAGTCAGTCTGACCACATAATTCCCCTGCTCTCAAACCTCCAGTCAGTGCCCACTGCCTACCAGATAAAATACAAACCTTAGCCTGGTATTTAAGGCCTTCTATAATTTGATTCCCATATACTTTTCCAGCCTTATTTCACAGGACTTCTCTCTTCATGGGCATTACATTCCAGGTAGAATGGATTACTCTGCTGTTCCTTGAACCCTGAACTGAATGATCTTGGGATCAGAGATGTGGAGCTGAAAGGGATCTCAGAAGGCATCCATCTTACAGAGGAAGAAAATGAAAACCAGAAAGGAGGGGACTTGCTCAAGCTAAAATGGGACCTCAAGGAGCAGAGTAGGATTTTTGAACATAGGTCCTCTGGCACGAAATCAGTCTCATTAATATTCATCAAGTATGCATGACTGTGTATTAGGCATCGTAAAAATAAACACATAGTCCTTGCCCTCCTCGAGTTTACAGAATAGGAATGCTCCTAAACACCTGGTAGTCTCTTCCAGGGCAAGTTATTGAAATCAGATAGAAGATATTGAAACTCTTTGAGGGTAAGGAGTGGGGGTGTGCTGGGGTAAAAGGAGAGAAAAAGTATATTGGAGAAATGGCCTCAGGGTCAGGAAGATCATCATCATAGATTTGAAGCTTGGAAGAAACCTTAGAGGCCATCACATCTAATACCCTTATTTTACAAGGAGAGGCACAGAGACTTTAAGTGACTTGCCCAGAATCATATAGCCAGGAAATGTCTTTGAACTGAAGTGTTCCTGACTCTAGGTCCAGCACCACCTAGCTTCTCACTCTGTCTCTGCCTGTTTGTGTGTGGGCATGTATAAATATATATATATATATATATATATATATATATATATATATATATATATATATATATGCATATGTATACAAATATACATATACGTAATAGGTGTCTTGATATGGTCTAAGAAGGCTGAAAAGATCACAAAGATTATTAAGGCTATTCTATGGCATCATAATAAAAATCTACTACCACTTACCAGGGGATATTTATTCATTTATTAATCAAACAGTTATGCGTATATATCTATATCTATCTATCTATCTCAACATTTTTTTTTTCGTGCATCCTGGACCCCTTTGGTAGTCTGGTGAAGCCTGTGGGCACTGTCTTGGAAAAACAATGTTTCTAAATGCATAAAATAAATGGCATAGTATTACAAAGGAGAAAATCAATTATATTAAAATACAATTATCAAAATACTTTAAAAAACAAGTTCATGGACTCCAGGTTAAGAACCCCTAACTTAGAATCTCTATATTGTGTTGTATACTGGGAAATTTATAATAACAAGACATGCTCTCAAGAGTGTTCACAATCTGGGATGGGTGATCTCTACACACACCAATATTACACAACCTTGAATTCAGTTAATACAAAAGAATATAAAGTGCTATGAAATCAGACAAGGGAGATATTTCTAGATTCAGGTAATCATGGAAGTCTTCATGGAAGAAGTTGAATTTTAACCTCCCCTTCCCCTACCCTCAAGGGCAAAATTGCACCTCTACCAAATGATGAGTCTGAAAGCCCAGCAAAGCTGCTCAGATCTTGATCTTCTTTTTAATAGACGACCAAAACTTCGAAGTAATAACCATTTGGTTGTCCCTAAGGAGCACTAGTCACTCGAAGCCTTGAGCCTCTCCACCCAGAAACTACCCCTGACACAGAGTGAAGCCAAGCCCAGGCCAGCCTAGCAGACTCACATGTGGGCACTGAAAAGGAAAGGAAAAAAAAGGAAGGAAAAAAGGAAGAAAGGAAGGAAGGAAGGAAGGAAGAAAGGAAGGAAGGAAGGAAGGAAGGAAGGAAGGAAGGAAGGAAGGAAGGAAGGAAGGAAGGAAGGAAGGAAGGAAGGAAGGAAGGAAGGAAGGAAGGAAGGAAGGAAGGAAGGAAGGAAAGAAGGAAGGAAGGAAGGAAGGAAGGAAGGAAGGAAGGAAGGAAGGAAGGAAGGAAGGAAGGAAGGAAGGAAGGAAGGAAGGAAGGAAAGAAACTAAGCTAAAACTAAACTTAAAAAAAAGCACCATTACCCCTCCCTCTTCGCTTAACTTGTCATCAAATTTGTTGACAACCCTATTGAAAACCGCTCTTGCTGTGACTGAAGGATCTCTCTGTCTGCTGTTACCTCTCTCTCAGACAGATCTTGAAAGGCAAAAAGTCTGGAGAACACACACACACACACACACACACACACACACACACACACTCACACACTCACACACTCACACACTCACTCACTCACTCACTCACTCACTCACTCACTCACTCACTCACTCACTCACTCACTGAGTCACCACCCCATCAATACAGAGGCAGAAAGGCAGAGGTAACAGCCAGCCAGGGCTGACGAGCCTCCTCACCTGGCCCCGCAGTGCACCGCCTCCAATTAAATCAAAATGGTTTGTTTTTAATGGTCTTTTACACTGACAAGTGGGCGATCATTTTGGGCCCACGAGCTGTCAGGGAACGGAGGCAAATCCTCCGTTGATAATGCCCAATGCTTCCAATTAGGAGCTGGGGCCGCTCCTGGCGCGCTAACGATTCCCCAGCCTCCCCCTAGGCCCCTTTGGCGCTGGCTGTTTCTTCTTCCCTCCTCCGCCGCAAATTACTGACACAAAACGGAGGGCCCCGCGTCTGCTCCGCCACGCCAGGCCCGGGCCCTGTTGGGTTTAATGAGCCGATGGAAGTTTCGCGGCTCCCGCGCTAAATTCTTTTCTTGTTTGACAGCTGCTCAGGAAAGGCGAGTGTTGACCTTATAAAAGATTTAGTGTTTCTCATTATTTTCTGTCAAGCTTCACAAGTGATGGCTCCGTAGTTATCATTTGCATCCTGGTGTGTGTGCGTGTGTGTGTGTGTGTGTGTGTGTGTGTGTGTGTGTGTGTGTGTACAGTCTCCTATGTGCATGCCTTGGACAGGGGTACAGAAGATAGGGCAGGGTCTCTGGGAAGGAGCAAGGAAACCTAAGTCTTCCTTTGTGCTGAAGGAAGAGAGGTGAGGATCAGATTTCTGTGTTGCATCTGCCTTCTACAAACCAGGACTGGAACCACATTGAGCTTCAGGGGAATTTGTACTGTTTAGGGTACACTCTACTCAAGTCTCCACTGGAAGTGTTCTATCATAAATTTATCTTTTCATGCACTCCATCACCATGTACACAACCCTTACAGATGGCCCCATGGAAGATGTTTCTCATTGTGACATTCTTTTGGGGCTTGCCTATTTTAAAGAGATTCTATACTAGAGATATTAGATACTTTGAAAAAGGGATGATATAGCTTATGGTCTCAGTAAAATCCTTTCTCCTTGTAACAGAATGGCACCTTGTGAGATGATGTGGAAGGAAGGAGGAATTACTTAGGGTTAGTGGGTTTCCCATGCTTTGCATGGCCACTCACTCAGTGCAGTTGAAGTTGTAGTGAACCAAGGATGTTGGGATAGACTCAGTACTAAGCCCAATAGCTTCTGAGTCCTTTTCCTCTATGTACAGTTTAATGTGTTAAATAGTAGTGTGGTATGTTCCCTTCCCTTCATTCTCTAGAGGTTTGACATACTGGAACTTGTCCAGAGAATGATAACCAGGATAGTGAGAGGACTAGAGATCATGCCATGTGAAGATCTGTTGAGTGAATTGGGGATTTAATTAAACAATTCAGCAAGCATTTATGGAGTGCCTACTGTGTTGCACTGAGGATACAGAGGGTGGAGAACAATAATATCTGGGGAGATCAGGAAAAGCTTTCTATAGGAGATGGCACCTGAGTTGTGCCTCAAAAGAAATTAAAGGATATACATAGCAGAGGTGACAAACATTCTGGATATGAAGAACAGCTTGTATAAAGACACAGAGAGAAAAGTTAGGATCATAGGGCTCAAAGGACTATAGATCCTGGAATGTCAAGAATGGAGAACAACAAGTAGACTAAGTTGGCTGGAAGGTAGAGTGTATGAGGGTGAACTAATTTGAAGTAAGTCAAGAAAGAATGATTGGGGCTAGGTTGTAAAGGACTTTAAACACTAGATAGAGGAGATCCCATTCTTTCTTAGTCACTAGGTAGCCACGGAAGCTTATTGAGCAGGGTAGTGACCACGTCAGACCTCCACTTTAGGAATATCAGTTTTATAGGTCTGTTGAGAATGGATTGAAGAGGAGAGTGCCTGGAGTCTGGAAGGAGGCTATTTCAATTGTCTGGGATATTACCATTTGTTGTCCAGGTGCAGAGGGCTTGAACAAGATGGTGACTGTGTGAGTGGAGAAAAAGAGACAGATACAAGAGATGAACTGATACAATAGAAGTATGTATAGAATGATTTTACATATACATACATAATTTGTGTCTAATGATAGCCATGGGGGGGTGGAAAGGAAGAAGAAAAAAGAAATTTACATAATAACTTTATTACATATTTGAAAGAAATAGCAAGTTGCACATAATAGATTTGCAGTTTCATGTGCAATCATCTTTTTTTTATTATACTATGTTATGGAAATGTTTGTTTTATTCCATAAATTAAAAATAAAATACATTTTAAAAAAGAGATGTTATGAAGGTAGAATCAAAAGGAGTATGCACCTGGTTGTATGTGGAGGTACAAATGAGGGAGAGTGAAGAGTAGAGGATGTCTCTGAGGTTTCAAACTTGAGTGACTAGAAAGATGGTAGGTACACTTGAAAGAAATAATGAAGTTAGAAAAAAAAACCACATGGGTTTGGGGGGGGGGGAAGATGAATTGAACATGCTGAGTTTGAAATGCCTGTGGGACATCTAGCTGGAAATGTCTAACAGAAGTTGATGATTAAGGTTTGCGGCTCAGGAGAGAGTTGAGGAATGAAGCATCTGCATAAAAATGATCATTGAAGTTATGGAAGCTGGTGAGACTGCCAAGAGGAAGAATGTAAAGAGAGATGGTCCAGAATAGTTAGTAGTTGTCGTCCTTCATTTTTGAAGAGGACCAAAATGACACCATTATGCTACAGTCAAGTTTTAATGTGTCCAACTGTGGCTGATCAGACCAATACGAGCTTGGAATGTTCTACCACAGATTGGGCATAAATAGTCCGTGTGAACCTATGGGGTGGATTCTCTAAGTTTGTGTATCTTGCATTTCTCTTGAGCTATTTCAATTCTGCTTTGCTTGTAGAAGACAGTACCTTCTCTGATAAGGGCACACCATGCTGAGCAGTCCTGTGCCAGTGTCTCTCATGTCACACCATCAATTCCAAAGTTCTTAAGAGAGTCCATCTCTGGTCCAGAACAGAACCCTGGAGTATATCCCTACAAAAGGAATATGATGGGATGAAGATCCATGCAGACAGAAAGAATGGTTAGACAAGTAGAAAGTGACCAGGTAAAAGTGATCAGCAGTGTCAAAGGATACAGAAAGGTCAAGAAGGGTGAGTGAGAAAAGGCCATTGGATTTAGCAGCTGAAAGATCATAGTAGCCCTTGGAGAGAGAAGTTTCAGGTGAGGTTAGACATCAGACTGCAGGGTGTTGAGAAGTGAGTAGGGGTGGAGGAAAATGAAGCTGTGGAGACAATGAGTGTAGACTTTTTCCATATGTTTGGCAGTTAGAGAGAGAAAAAAAATGTAGAATACTTGAAGGAGATAGCAGGAACAAATAAAACAAATTTAAGATGGGGAGAAATCTGGGAATGATTGTAGGTGATTGAGAAGGAGCCAGTGGATAAAGAGATATTAAAGATTATAAAGTGAGTAGAGATAAGTGAAGAGGCAGGCTCCTAGAGTAGATTGGAGGGGATGGGATCAACTTCATAGAAAGATATGTTTGCCTTGGTAAAGAGAAAAACAGGGTGGGGGACTGATGACAGTATTTAAGTATTAATGAAGAGCTGTTATATGGAAGAGGGATTAGATCTATTCTGCTTAGGTTCAGGGGGAAAAATATAAGACCAATAGGTGGAAGCTGAAGAAGCAGATCTGGGCTCAGTCTAAGGAACAATTTCCTAATAATTGGAGCTGTCCAGAGTGGAATAGACTGCTCTGGGAGTTAATGGTTTTTTCCACCAGTGGAGGTCTTCAGGCCTAGATTCATTAGCCACTTATCAGAGAAATTGTCTAAGTGTTTCTTATTCAGGTATGTATTTGATTTGATGAAGCCTTTTGTGACTCTGAAATTATCTAATATTTAAAAAACTTACTCTATTCTCTTCACCACCATGCTAACTATGGGTATACTTGACAAGCCCTTATTCAAATTTTATTCTTTGGTTCACTTTACTTTTAAAGACTGGATCTTCCTATCTCACCCAAGCTAGATGTGCAGGGGTCACTCATGGGCCTGATCCCATTCTGATTAGCACAGAAGCCTTGATATGTTCCATTTCTGACCGGGGCTGGTTTGCCCCTGCTTAGAAAATCTGATGGCCCTCCACTTCTGGGGGCTCTCCATACAAATGCTGAATTTAGTGCAAAAGTCTGATCAGCTTAGCCCACTGCAGATCAGAAGTCCTGAACTCAAGAGATTCTCCAGCCTCAGCCTCCTCATTAGCTGGAATTATAGGTGTGTACCACCATGCCCAGCCCTGGTTCACTTTCCATATCTGCTGAACTCTCACACAAATCCAATATTCTAGCATTTTGCTTTTCTCCCTTACTGGCTTATTTAGCAAATCCAAATGATTACAGATAGTCACAAGTAAGCCTCAGGAACTCTTGGATGCAGCAAATCAGTGATGCTAGGCTTTTTACCTGAGCCTCCAAATTTATACCAATCACCTTCACAAAGGGAAATCCTGTCTTAGTCTTCTATTGACCCTTTAAATAAATTACCAAGAAGCCTGACCTTGGTTTTGGGGTTTGTCTGTTTGTTTTGCTTTATACCAGACTAAGACTATAAACATATATCAAAATATAAAAAATAACCAAAGTGGGTTAAATCAGGAGAGCTCAGATTTCATCTTGGAGATGGCACCTGAGAAGAGTTTTTGGAAGTACTTAGAATTTGCCTTCTGAATGTAAATCTCATGGAAGAAGAAGGGAATGAGCATTAATTAAGTGCCTACTGTGTGCCAGACACTGTATTAAGTACTTTATAAATATCTCATTTAATATCTCAGCTAGAAATTATCTTTACCTTCTTTGGTTACCAGTAGCATTTTTTTATTGCAGCTCTCTTATGTACTCATTATACCTGACCTTGTCTTAGAGTTATTGATGTATGTATCTTATCTCCCTTAGTAGACCTTAACCTCCTTGAAGGTAGAGATTGAGTTGTGTTCATCTCATTATTCCTTACACATAGGTGCGTTCTTTGTTGAAATTAATTTGATCTCAAAATGTTTGGAAAGGTCCTAGACTAGGGGTGGGGAACCTGCGGCTTCAAGGCCACATGTGGCCCTCTAGATCCTCAAGTGTGGATTTTTGGATTCAGTCAAAAGGCTGCACTTGAGGACCTAGAGGGCCACATGTGGCCTTGAAGCCTCAGGTTCCCCACCCCTGTCCTAGACTATTCCAGCTTCCCTTAGTAACCTACTTTGGCTTTCTCATTTATGTAAACCTTTCTTGGCTTTGGAACCTAGTAAGATAAATAAAGGATAGAGAGACATAACTAGGGCAGAGCAAATGGGGTTTCTTCCCAAGATGCCAAAATTTAGAGGGTGTTAATAACATTTGTACTTCTTAAGTAGGTAAGAAAAAAATTGAGGTTAGTACCCAGTTAACAAAAATAATTAATGAAATAGGAAGCTACCCAATTGCCTACTTCTTTAGCAGATAGATGAACTTCTTGCTAACCCAATCCCATCCTGCTCCCTAGCTCATTGGTAATTCCCCACCAGAGACCTAGGTCCTAGGGCTCTGCCCATGGGGTCTTGTATGTCAATGTCTGAGGTCTTTCTCCCCATTCCACTTCACCCCATCTCCATTGAACTGGTCCATCTTTTTTTAAAATAATATTTGATTTTCCCCCAATTATATGTAAAAACATTTTTAACATTCATTTTTAAAAATGTTGAGTTTCAAATTCTCTTCTTCCTTCCCTCTCCTCCTCCCCCTTCCTTAGATGGTAAGCAATCTGATATAGATTATACGTGTACAACCATGTGAAATATATTTCCATAGTAGTCATTTTGTGGACAAAAACTCAAACCAAAAAAAAAAAAGCAAGAAAGTGAAAAAGTCGTGTATTTTAGTCTGCATTCAGACTCCATCAGTTCTTTCTCTGGGGGTGGATAGCATTTTTCATCATGAGTCCTTTGGGATTGTCTTGGATCATTGTATTGCTGAGAAGAGCTAAGTCATTCACAGTTTGAACTGGCCCATTTTTGTGAAGTTTTTGTACCAGGTTCCAGAATTACTCACACTAGCTATGATAGGATAACACTCCATTTTATTTGACCTGTGTAGATAGTTCAATAATCCAGATAATTCAGTCCATAACCCCATCCTTGGGACTGAATTATCCATCTGAATATAAACTAAATTCCTGTCCCATTTTTGTGCTTTACTTGGTGTTGTACAGAGAAATCTTAATTTTACATGAGGATGACCGGGACATATTTGTATGGCTTTCTGTGATGGTAATTCAGGTAATTCTTTTCCCATCTCTGGACCTGTTCCCTAAACTATAAAATAAGGGATTGGTGGATGAAAGGATCTCCAAAGTCCCTTCTAGTACTGACATAATGTGACCATAAATTGAATTTCAGTTTAAAGCCATGACTGTCTCTTCTCATGCCTGGAGTAAGTTTCAAATTTCAAGAGTTGCAACCATATTAAGAAGTGGGAAGTTACAGGATGGAAATAGAGGGAAAGAGAATTATAAATATTTGTGATGAAGGAGGAAATCTCTGATTAGCCTGCTATTTACTCTAGAGTTTTGGTAGAGATGATCTGAAAGGATTTAGAGGAAAGGTAGATAGAATGCCATGAACTAAAATTCTAAAGAAAGTTAGCCCAGGAGGATTGGGAATCATTCAAGAATGAAGTTCTGATGACACAAAAAGGAACAATTAGAATTAGGAGGAAAAATTGGAGTTGTCTGAAAAGACAAATGTAAGTGCGCAGAAAACTCACTAAGATTTTTAAAAAATATATGTACATGAGCCATAAAATTATGAATATGAAGAATTCATAGGAGCATAGGAAGACATGTGAACTGATTCAGAGTGAAGGAAGCAATACCCACAAAGCAACGTACGTGGTGACTATCACAATGTGAATGGAAAGCACAAAACCAAAATAAAAACCACCAAAACTGAATCCTGTGTAAACATACCTCCTTTCCTTCTTTGGAGAGATGAGGAACTGTGAATATAGAACGTTTGCATATACTTCAGACTTGCTTGATGTGAAGGTTAGTTTTTTTGGAACCACTTTTTTTCCTCTTTTTTATTTTTACAAGAGATGGCTTGTTGCAGGGGAGAAGAGGGGAACATTTGGAAATGTAAGTAAATAAGTTATGTAACAATCAATAAATAAACATTTATGAAGCATCCACTGTTTGCCAGTCACTGAGCTATGTGCTAGAGATACAAAAAGAGGTAAAAGACAGTTCCTACCCTCAAGGAACTCACAATATAATGAGAAAGACAGCAAATATATACAAAGAATCTATATAGGATAGGATAGAATAGGATAGGATAGGAAATAATTAACAGAGGGAAGGCACTAGAATTAAGAGGGGTTGGAAAAGACTTCCTGTAGAAGAGAGGATTTTGGTTGGAACTTAAAGGAAGCCAGTGAAGTTAGTAGGCAGAGATGAAAAGGGAGAGCTTTCCAGGCATGGGGAGCAGCCAGAGAAAATACCCAGAGCTGAGAGATGGAGTGTCTTATTTGTGGAACATCCCAGAGACCAGTGTTGTTAGACTGAAGAGTGTGTGGCAGGGAGTAAGATATAAGAAGGCTGCAAAGGTAGGAGGGAGTCTAGGTTATGAAGGGTTTTGAATGCCAGAGGATTATGTATTTGATCCTGGAAGCGCTAAGAAACCACTGGGGTTTTTTAGTGGGGATGGGGCGGGGTGACATGGTCAGATCTGTGCTTTAGGAAAATCACGTTAGTGGCTGAATGGAGGGTGGATTGGAATGGGGACAGACTTGAGTCAGGCAGACCCACCAGTAAGCTATCGAAATAGTCCAGGTGTGAGGTGATGAGGTTCTGCACCAGAGTGGAGGCAGTATCAGAGGAGAGAAGGGGGCATGTTGGAAAGATGTTGCAGATGTGAAATTGACAGGCCTTGACAACAGATTGGATATGGCTGGGGTGGGAGGCCAGTGAAGGTGAGAGACAGTGAGAAGTCAAGACTGGGACGATGGTGTTGCCCTCTACAATAATAGGGTAGGTAGGAGAAAGGAGGAAGGGAGAGTTTAGGAGAAAAGATTGTTTTGGACATGTTGAGTTTAAAAGTCTACTGGATATCCAGTTTGAGATGTCTGAAAGGCAGTTGGAGATGCAAGATTGGAGATCAGCAGAGAAGTTGGGACAGGATAAGTAGATATGAAAATCATCTGAATAGAAGATGGTAATTAAAGCCATGGCATATAGCCCACTGGATGAGATCACCAAGGGAAGTAATATAGAAGGAGAAGAGAAGATGGAGCAGGACAGAACCCTCTTGGACACCTATGGTTAGAGGGGTGATCTGGGTGATGATCTAGCAAATAAGACTGAGAAGGAACAGTCAGATAGGTAGGAGGAGAACCAGGAGAGAAGTGTCCTCAAAACCTAGAGACTAGAGAGTATCGAGGAATAGAGATTGATTAAGTGTCAAAAGCTGCAGAGAGCTGGAAGAGGATGAGGATTGAGAAAAGGCCACTGGATTTGGCAACTAATAAATTATTGATAACTTTAGAGAGAGCAGTTTTGGTGGTATGATAAGGTCAGAAGTTGAATTATAAGGAGTTAAGAAGAAAGAGAGAGAGAGAGAGAGAGAGAGAGAGAGAGAGAGAGAGAGAGAGAGAGAGAGAGAGAGAGAGAGAGAGAGAGAGAGAGAGAGGGGGGGGGGGCAGCTAGGTGGCGCAGTGGATACAGCACCGGCCCTGAAGTCAGGAGTACCTGAGTTCAACTCTGACCTCAGACCAAACACTTGACACTTACTAGCTGTGTGACTCTGGGCAAGTCACTTAACCCCAATTGTCTAAATAAATAAATAAAGAAGAAGAAGAAGAAGAAGAAGAAGAAGAAGAAGAAGAGAGAGAGAGAGAGAGAGAGAGAGAGAGAGAGAGAGAGAGAGAGAGAGAGAGAGAGAGAGAGAGAGAAGGGGGAAAGTGGAGGTACCTATTGTAGATGGCTTTTTTAGCCACAAAAGGCAGAAGAGACAGAAGGTGATAGTTAAGAGGGATGGAAAGATCAAGTGAAGATTTTTTCAGGATGGGGGAGACATGGGCATATTTGATTTGCCATCACAGATTAAAACATTTTAAAGCTAAAAATACATACAGAGATGGAAGCAGAGGCAGGAAAGGACAAATATAACAGCATCATAGGATAGTGTCTAGAGTGCTAAAACACAATGAGCAGAATCTGGAAAGGAAAACTAAGGAGAAAGAGGATTACGGTCTTCTGAAAGCTATAGGGGTGGGGGGAGAAGAATCAAAGAAGGTACAGGGCAACTGCTCAGAGTACACAGGACAATGGTAATTGATGACTGAAAAGTACAAAGAACTTTTCTATGGAGCATAACTACTTAATTCTCTGCCAAGAGAAAAAAAAGTCTTTGGACTAGAAAGGACAGGACAAAATAGCTAATAAAGAATTGATATACTAACTGTCAGGTGGCAGAGACAGAGGTGTGCTGGTAAATGTTTAACAATTGGCTCTCTATTAAAAAAATCATTTGTATACATGACATGCTTATAAGTTTCATCTGCATCATTAACACTTTCTCCATCACTTTCTGAAGTCCCAACAGTCAGCAAAACAATACATCAAGACTTTGTTTATATAGCATTTGCTGATTTCTTAGGTGTAAGTGCTCACACTGAAAATTGAACAATCTGCTGTTATCAGACAGCCAGAACTGGTTCCAGCATACCTCCAGCCACTGAACACCTAGCTTCCCTTGATGATTTCAAGTCACCATCCTTAGATTCAGACGACTGGCAGATGTGAATGATAAGTTACTGTCAGGGATCTTGAGAAGCTTGTGGAACACAGGAGAAGCAGCCCAGGACTAGAGAAAGCAAATGCTGTCCCAGTGTTCAAAATAGGACAGATAATGAAATCTGCAAACTCTATGCCAATGAGCTTAACTCTCATCCTTGGCAAAATCCTATAATGTTTTGTTAAAGAGTTAGCGAACACTTTTAAAAAGAAGTTTTTATCACAAGGAGCTTACATGGCTTCATCAAGAACAGGTCATACTGGACTAATCTTTTTTTCTCCCTTTTTTTGGAGAAAGATTACTTAATCTGTAGAACTGGGTAGCAAAGTGTTTGATAAAGTTTCATGCTATTCTTATGGTAAAGATGGAGAAATATGGGTTAGATTCTACAGTTAGATGGATTCAGAGCTGATTGAAAGACTAGACTCAAAGATTAGTCCTGAATCATTCAGTGTCAGCTTAGAAGGAGGTCTCTAATGGGGTGCCCCAGGGATTATGCTTGGCTCTAAGCTACTTAATGTTTTAATAAATGACTTGGATAAAAGCATAGATGGTATGTTTATCAAATTTTCAAATGACTCAAAGCTAGGATAACTTGGATGAAAAAATCAAGATTCAAAAATATCTTGACAGAAAGATGAAATTTAATAGGGAGAGATAATTCTAAAGTCTTATACTTTTATTTAAAAAAAATCAGCTTCTACAAGTATAAGATAGGGGAGGCATGACTAGATAGCAGTTTGTGTAGAAAAGATCGGGGGAAGTGGTGGGTGGGTGGGGGGCAGATGGTGGCCTACAAGTTCAATATGAGTCCACAATGTGAAAGGGACTGAGCCATTGATTTCATTGGAATACCTTGAGAGAAGCTCCTACTTTCTCTGCAAAGTAGAGTGTTGTCTAGAGCATTGAGAGGTTAAATGACCTGCCCAGGGTCATACAGCCAGTGTGATTCAGAGGTGGTTCTAGTACTTCAGTCTTCTTGCCTTCAAAGTTGGCTTTTTATCCACTATACAATAATGCTTCTCCATGCTTCCAGTCACATATGGCAGTAAAAGAAAAATAAACTGATGGCAATCTTGCGTGGGTGAAAGTCACAAGCTAGTTTAGACTTGATGTAAGGAAAAACATATCTAAAATTAGATCCATCCATCCGAAAGTGGAATAAACTACCTCAAGAGGCAGTGGGATCCTTCTCATTGGAAATCTTCAATCAAAGGTTGAATGACCAGTTTTCACATGTATTGTAGAATTTTTTTTAAAGCATAGATCGGATTGGACAACTGACGAAGTCCCTTATAGCCTGAAATTCCATGGTTCTACAAACATCATGCTAGATCCCTGATAGCATTTTCTGGATCTCAGATATGATCAAATGAAATACTGTATGCAAAACATTTTGCTAACCTTAAAACACTATATTTATTATTACTTATATGTGATATAATACATAATACATAATAAATATTGCTGTTTGTTATTATAATCATTGAGAGGCAGAATGGCATAGTGGATAGAGAGCTGATCTTGAACCGGTATGATGTGGGTTCAGTCTCACCTCTGACACATACTGGCTATATGATGCTGGGAAAGTCACTTAACCAACGTGCTCAAGGTAACTCTGGAAGAGGGAGATTCTTAACCTAGGGTTCGTGAACTTAAAAGACATTACGTATATATATTTTTTGGGGGGTACAGGAGGGGTTGGGCAATGGGGTTAAGTGACTTGCCTAGGGTCACATAGCTAGTAAGTAGTATGTGTCTGATGCCGGATTTGAACTCAGGTCCTCCTGCATCCAGGGCTGGTGCTCTATCCACTGTGCCAACTAGCTGCCCCCTTAAAAAACATTTTAAAAAATTTTCAGTTCCAAATTCTCTCTTTCCCTCCAGCCCTTTGTTTGCCCATTGATAAGGCAAGAAATAGAATGCTCATTATACATAGGAAATCATGCAAAAATTTCCACATTAGCCATCTTGGGTGGGGGGAAGCAAGAAGAATAAAAATTTAAAAATATGCTTTAAATATTTACTCCCTCTGGAAGTAGATAGAATTTTCCATAGTGAGTCCTTTAGAACTGTCATGGATCATTGTATTGATCAGAGTAGCTAAGTCTTTCACAGTTGATTATTGTTACAATACTGCTGTTACTGTAAACAATGTTCTACTACATCTGCTCACTTCACTTGGTGATACTTCTTATAAATCTTAGTTTTTATGAAACCATTCCCTTCATCATTTCCTATAGCACAATAGTATTCCATCACAATGACACTACAACTTGTTCAGCCATTCCCAATTGATAGGCATCCCCCCAGTTTCCAAGTCTTTGCCAGCACAGAAAGTGCTGCCATATTTTTTTACATAAGGATCCTTTTCCTTTTTTTAATCTATTGGGGTATAGCCCTAGCAGCAGTATTATCAAAAGTCCATGAACTTAAATAAATTTGTTTTTCTTATGGCACAATATGATCCTTTGTGATGAGGAATTACAGGGGAACACTGAGAGATTTCATGTATGCATATGCAATGCCAAGTATACATTTCATACAATTTGGGAACACTCAAGCAAATATACATGTGATTCCAAGTGTAAGTAAATTCCTCTATGAATGAAAATTAGCATGTTATCTATAACTTACAGTATTAAGGAGATCTAATTTCCTAGGCACCCCTAGGAAGCTTGTGGCACATGTGACACATGTCAAAGATGATCCTTTGATCACCATTACAGGGTATGCCCAGAGGTAGAACATTCTTAGTTATGACCTGTCCACATGACTGAAACCACAAGTGAGACCTTATGGGGGAAGAAGGGAAATTTTCTTCCTTGATATGAAACTGCTCTGGTCTTAAAGATTCGAAGAGAACATAGTCTTTGATGAAGAGGGTGGGAGATTAATTTAGCCATAAAGTCAGAGCACCATACAAATGAGAGGAATATTCATTTGAAGAAGAGTGAAGATGAAAATGGCCGAATATTTTAGAACTATAGAAAAATTTAAGCTAGCAGGAGAACAAACCATTTAAGTGACCAGCTGTCCCTAGAGATAATGTTACCCTAATAAATTACTTGAAATAGAAATTGGAAAATGACGAATTAGAATTTAGGCAGTCTGTTCCATATTTACATCTTGAACTGATTTCTATTTTATAAATGTCTATGAGCTTAAGCCACCCAAAATTTGACTTGATCACTGATCTGGGACTATAATTTTCAAGTGCCACTAATTAGAATAAACAACCTCCCAACATAAGGAGCAAAACTCTAAACTGCCTCTTTTTATTCTCTCCCTCCTCTTTCCCCCTTCCCCCCCCCCACTATAGCCAGGTTTGAGGATTTTAAAAATAAATTCTTTAGGAAAATGTTTTATTTCTTCTTATCTGGGAAGGTTGGAATCATCATAACAGAATCACCTTTTTAGTGTCAGTGAGCATGGACTAAAAGAAGTCACCTCATTCAACTCCCTAACACCAGGAAGGGCTACATGTAAACCACTGAGAGCACAGGACACCAATTCCCCATATTTCAGGTGTCCTTCAGGACCTGGTGATTCCTCTGGATTTGGAGGAATACTGCTGGGCCTTAAGAAAAGCTGAGTTGGCCCAGGAAACTAGACTCATATATTGGACTCTTAACTGTTAGGCTTGTGGATTCATGTAACACTGGTTTTGTTGTTTCTTTCTTTTATCCCCTTGATATTCCTGGGCACTATTTTACAAAGGCCAAAAAGACATATTAAGTGTTACCATAATCCCTGAGTAATAGGGTAAGCCAGAAAATCCTAGTCCCCTTAGGAGTCACTAGGCATTGATCTCTGTGTCTCTACTTTTATAAAACCTACATCACAGAATGCTAGCTCTAGAAAGCGCCTTAGAGATGATCTAGTCTAAACTCACACTTAACTAAAGAGCTAAGGCCCAGAGAATTAAGTGAACTATCCAAGGTACCTAATCAGCGTCATGACTAGGATTCAATTCCGCCTACTTTATGCTCTTTCTCCTAAGTCACATTGTCCCTTTTCTTCATTCAGAAGAAATCAATGAGTAGAAAGGAAATGCTAGTCTCCTTTGACAAGGTAGTCTGAGGAGACTTGCCCATGCCAGATGTGAAAGCATAAATTTAAAAAATGGCCACTGTAATTCAAGATTCTAGAATCTGATTTGCTGCCTTCTGGTCTTGTCTATTTCTGGACTCATAGAGCTTAATTACGAGTTGTATGAATTACTGTATACAAAGTCGAATCCAGCATGTCACCATTTCACTCCTACCCCCACCCCTTACTCCAGATCACATGGTTACCATCTCCATAATGAATCCAGCTTGCTCATGAACATTAAGAGCTTTCTTTAGGAAATGGATCAAAATGGAGTTAATAATCAAGAGTGTTGGGAAATAGAGTTCACACTTGTTACTTAAGGAGTAAGTGCATAAATAATTTCAGCTTAATGTGGTGGTAAAAATTTTGAGCTGAGCATCAGGAAAACTGGGTTCTAGTGCCAACTTGGACAATAAGAAAGGAAAAGAAAGACAAGCACCTACTATGTACCAGGCATTCTGCCAAGTGCTTATATCTCATTTGATCTTCACAACAATCCTGGGAGTTAAGTGCTATTGTTATCCACAGTTTACAGTTGAGGAAACTGAGGTAAACAGAGGTTAAGTGACTTGCCCAGGGTCACATAGCTAGTAAGTATCTGAGGCCAGGTTTGAACTCAGATTTCCCCTACTCCAAGCCTAGTTGTGCCACCTAGATGCCTCCAATAACCAGATATGTCACCTTCCTCTGCACCTCAGTTTTCTTCATCTTTGTAATTAGGACATTGCACTAGGTGATATTTAGGATTACTTCTAGCTCTAACATTCCCAGTTCTAAAACACCTTATAGTTCTAATATTCCATGCTCTAAGAGCCCTTTTAGTTCTAAAATTCCATTTTCTAAAGCCCTTTCTAAGTCCTCTTCTAGTTCTGACATGCAATGATATAAGTTCCCTTCCAGTCTTGACATCCATTGACATCTATGTTCTTTCCTTCCAGCTCTAACATTTTGTATTCTGGGCCCCGACATTCTATATTCTAAGTTCCTTTCTAGATCTGAAATTCTATGGCTATGGTCCCAAATAGTAGTAGAATGGCAATGTAAATGACAAGTGGTGCCTTCTTGGATATAAGTAGATGAAATATTTATTAAATGCTTACTGAACACCAGACAGTTCTAGGTGCTAGCGATATAAGGTCTAGAAAATAGGACAGTCCCTACCCTTAAGGAGCTTATATTCTAATTGAGGAAGACAAAGATTAAGAAGAGTTGGAAAGGGATAGGGAAGGAGAACAGGATAAGGAGAGAGGGGAAGGGAGTACCTGGGCAGGGGGGAAGCCACTGCTGGTGTGGAGGTGGTGCAGTCCCAAGAGTGAGTAGCGTGGCTTGGACTTCTCAGGATAGGGCAGTTACAAGTAGGGACTAACCAATCAGGGATTAGGCCTCAGGATGGAGTTATCCTCAGAGGGGGCAAGATGCTGGTAAGGAGACAGAGCAGACCAGAAAGTAAATAAAAATCTCTGTTCCTCCCTAGGAACATCCAAATGCAAATTGTTTCAGAAATAAAGCAATGTGCTAGTGTAGATGCCTCCACCCAAGCCCAATCAGATCTGGCTTATTAGGACTAGTTTCATTTTGCTAGCCCATGTGGAAGTCTTTTATCCTAGATCACTGTTAATAGTCAGAGAGGATCTTGCCTTATTTACCTATGTTGACCTTACATCACCTCAGAGCTCCTTTCAGTGAAACTGCTTCCTGCCAAAGCCATTACGTTTTCTTAGCTTCAGGCAGATACAGACTCTGGATGGCTTAATTTAGAAGCAGCTCAGAAGAAATTCCTTGTTCCTGGGTAGCCTGTGTCCTCAAATTCGAGGTCTTTGGGGTCATGCCTACACAGGTGATTTAAGCTCAAAATTTAATTAGCCTCCTCGTTTCCACTTAAGCTGCCTGTTTCTGGGGAAAATTGGGTAGAGAGCATAAGAGGGGTTGTCAGCTTCCTTACTGAGCAGCAACCTTCACTTAGCTCATAGAACATAGATTGTCTGTCAGAGATCTTAGATACCATCCAGTCCAATCGTCTTATTTTACAGATGGGGAAATTGAGGCCCAGTAAGGAGAAGAGGCTTAGTCAAGGTCCTCTAACTAGTTGGCCACAGAACCAAGACTGCAAATCTCCTAGTGCCTTAGAGATGACTATACCAATTCTGTCCAGTTCAATGTTTTGCAAAATGGGCCTCTCTCTTGGAGTTTAGCACTCTCAGCGCTACCTTAATCAATGCCCTGGGGTGGTCGTTCCCCTCCTGGGCCCTACAGGGTTTTCCCTGGCAGCAGCTAGGCTTTGTATAGAAGGCCTCCTAAGTGCCTTAGGCCCTCTGGAAGATAATAAACTGATCCAATCACTGATACATTTCCTTTGAATCCACTGGTGCCCAGAATAAATCCTGCATATTCTTACCTCTGATGCGTTTATTCAATCCAGTCCCCTCCTCTGGAATGCCCCTCCCACTCCTCTCTCCATATCCACTTAAAGTCCAGCTCAAATTGTGCTTTTCTCCTAGGAAGCCTTTCTTGACCACACCATGATTTCTTATTTCTTGTTTCTCTCTCTCTCTCTCTCTCTCTCTCTCTCTCTCTCTCTCTCTCTCTCTCTCTCTCTCTCTCTCTCTCTCTCTCTCTCTCTCTCTCTCTCTCTCTCTCTCTCTCTCTCTTCCCTCCCCCTTTGAATTCATAGCACTTATCTGTACAGTACACTCACAGAGAATTTACTCATTCATATACTACCTTGTGACATCTGCTGTATTGTTATTTGACTTTTCATGTCTCCCCATGAACTGTTTGAGGGTCAAAGACCATTTCTTATTCATCTTCATATCTTCAACAGGCCCAGAACATACTAAAAATACTAAGCCACATTACCATAGCCCTTTGAGGCTTTCATAGTGCTGTCCTTACAACAGCTCTGAGGCAGGTAGTATACATTTCATCATCTTCATTTTACAGATGAAAAAACTGAGGCTCAGAGAGATTGAGTTGCTCAGGGCCACACATCCAGAAAGTATCAAAGCCCTAGGAACTAACTGCTAGTCCAAATTGGGACTAGGAGTCTTTTAACCCTAAGTTTCATTCTATTTCCACTGTACCATACTACCTCTTTCGGCTCTTAGGAGATGTGTGTAGATGACTGGGATATGGTCAGAGCTTCAGCTTTCCTCAATTAGGGGCTGTGGATGATTGAACACTGGGATGTAAAACAGTTTGCTAATGATCTGTTACACCTGTTCACTCTGCCTGAATGCTGAGTAATAACATCTGTGTAATTAATGGCAAATGTTGGGGCATAGGGGTGGCCTGAGGAGAGAGTAAGTCATGTGTCCTATAAAATTCAGGGCCATCTCTAGCCAATATGTGCCTTTTAGAAGACAGAGTGTTTTGCTAGAGTATAATGGTGAGAAGTCTGGTCTATCCACTTCTCTCTCCTCCTCCCTATCTCACTCTTTCTCTCTCACTCTCTCTCTCTCTCTCTCTCTCTCTCTCTCTCTCTCTCTCTCTCTCTCTCTCTTTTAGGCAATTGGGGTTAAGTGACTTGCCCAAGGTCACATAACTAGTAAGTGTCAAGTGTTTGGTCTGGGGCTGCATTTGAACTCAGGTCCTCCTGACTTCAGGACCAGTGCTCTATCCACTGCGCCACCTAGCTGTCCCTTCTTGCTTTCTTTCTGTCGCAATCTCTCACTCTCTCGCTAAACACTGTCTCAGTATTTGTGCTTTCTCTCACTCTTGCCATCTCTTGCTCTCATTTTTGGCATGTAGAAACAGTAGGAGTTGTTTTCTGAAAGTGAAGGATCAAATGATGACACCTTAGACTTATATGTTCACTTGGGACTTACAAAACACTTTTTATACAACAATTTTGTGAGATAGGCAGTACAAGTATTATTATTCCCATTTTCCAGACCAGGAAATTAATATCTGGAGAGGTCAGTGGTTTCCAGCCACCCAAGGTCACAAAGATCATAAATGCAGTCTTTTGTAGTAGAAAGATCACAGACTCTTTCAGGACATCATCTAGATTCATTGACACTAGTCACCCTAGTTTTTTGACTGTGGACAAATCACTCCACCTTTCCAAGCCTCATACAATGGTGAGAATAACATCTGTAGTATTTTTCTTAACAATATGTTTGTTGTGAGGGTCAAATAAGATAAGAAATGTAAAACATTTTGCAAACACTACAACACTGTATAAATGTCATTTATAATTATCATTTCAAAAAGTACTTTGTAAACATTGAAGTACTATTTAAATGCCAGCTGTTATTACAGCATATTGCTTCTCACAAGAACAAGAACAAAATCTTGGCTTCACTGACCACTTGTGTTAAGCGTCAGCATTGAGTGTTTCTTAAAGACACACACTATGTCCAAGCGCAGTCCAATTTTTTCATGTCCAATGTCTTCTCACAAGTGCTCTCATTTTACTTCAATGGTTAAAATTTTCAAGGTCCTTTGTACCTAATCAATTAGATACTTGGAGCCCTAAGCAGTAGTCTTGTGTAAAAGTCTACTTAGATATCTTGGTATAGTTAACACAGCTCCCAAACAACCAGAGAATGCCTTCTATGTAAGGTCGGTAATGCATGGCAAGGGTGGAGATGTCCCCAGACTCTGACCAACATAGTGAAGTTGGCTTCAGACCCAAAGCTTCATATTTTATGGGGTCTGATGATACTGATGCTAGGCAGCTGCAGATGAAGGTGTCAGTATCAAAAGGACAAAATAAAGTCATGTAAATTCCCTTCTTCCCTCAGTCAGCATTAAGACAAAACAGAGAGACCCCTCCCCCTTTCATACCCAGAGCCACTTTCATCTGTATTATTTATTTCATTTTTCACATATTCTTCTTCATTAGAATGTAAACTCTTTGAAGGCAGGGAATATTTTTTAAAACATTTTTATATATTTCATTAAATGTTTCCAAATTACATGTAAAAAATTTTTTTACATTCATTTTTTAAAATTGTGAGTTCCAAATTTTCCCCCTCTCTCCCACCCTTCCTTGAGAAGGCAAGTTATATGATATCAATTATACACACGAAGTCATACAAAACATAATTCCATATTAGCTATGTTGTAAAAGAAAACACACAAAAACCCCCCATGAAATATAAAGTAAAAAAGTACGCTTCAATCTGCACTCAGAGTTCATCAGTTCTCTCTCTGGAGGTGGCTAGCATTTTTCATCATGGGTCCTTTGGAATTGTCTTGGATCATTTTCTTTCTTAAAAGTTTTTTTAAAAAATAAACTTACTATTGATTTCTTTTTAACATTCTTTTCTTTTTAAATTTTGAATTCCAAATTCTCTCTCTCCCTCCCACCCCCTCTTTCCTACCCACTGAGAAGGCAAGCAATATGATATCAGTTAAACATATGAAATCATGCAAAAGATATTTCTATATTAGCCATATTTCAAAAAAAGCAAGAAAAATAAAGAAAGAGAGAAAATTGTACTTCAATTTGCAGAGTTCATCAGTTCTCTCTCTGGAGGTAGACAGTATTTTTTTTTCATGAATCCTTTGGAAATGTCTTAGATCACTGTATTGATGAGAGTAGCCAAGTCTTTCACAGTTGATCATCATTACAACATTGCTGTTACTGTATACAATGTTCTCCTGGTTCTGTTTCATATAGGTTTTGCCATGTTTTTCTGAAACCACCCCCTCATCATTTCTTATAGTACAATAATATTCCATCACAATCATGTGCCATACCTTGTTCAGCCATTAATTGATTGAATGTCCCCTCAATTTTGGATCATTGTCTTGATCAGAGAAATTAAGTCTTTCACAGTTGATCATCCTTATAATATAGCTGCTGTTAGTGTGTACAGTATGTTCCTGGTTCTGCTCACTTTACTTTGCATTGTTCATATAAGTCTTCCCAGGTTTTTCTGAAACCAATCCAGTTCACCATCTCTTATGGCACAATAGTATTACATCACAACCATATACTACAACTTGTTCATCCATTCACCATTGAGGGGCATACCCTCAATTTCCAATTATTTGCCACCACAAAAAGAGCTGTTATAAATATTTTTGTACACATAGGTCATTTTCCCTTTTCTTTGATGTCAGGAACTGGTTTTAGCATTTTCTTTGTATCATCAGTGCTCAGCACACTGCCTGGCACATAGTGGGTGCTTGATAAATGCTTATTGATTGGTTGGTTAGTTGGAAGGGGTAGGGCAGGAGGAGACCATTCTGTAAAGCGTGATTGGACCATGGAGTCCCCTGAGTAATTCCTAAGATTACTTCCCATTAGATGTGTACTGATCATAATAATGATGATAATCCTCATCTAATAGCTAGAGAGACAGCCAGTGTGGCCTAGTGGATGGGTAGCCAGCTTTGGCAATCCAGAGAAGGAAGATGATGCCTAAGGTCATACAATTATTATGTTATTAGGACTTCAACAGGGTCTTCTGAGTACTTTGTACCCTCTTTCCATTATACATATCTCTCCCTCCTCCCTTTTTTCCCTTTCTCTCTATATTGTTTTTTTTTATTTTTCCATTCTTCCTCTCTCTTTTTTCTTTCTCTTCTACCTATGCCTTAGAAACTCATAAGCTTGATTGAATCCTTTAGTGACACCCAAGTGGCTAGCTCCTCCTGGCTTACATTATGGGAGAAACAGCCATCTCAGGAGACACTCCTTTTTTCTGAACTATGAATTCTCCAGCTATTCCCTCCAAATCCCAAGATAACTTGTAGGTTTCTTACCCTTCCTAGGTAATTTAATTTTCATTTTTTTAAGACAGTCTCCTAACCTCTCCCAGGCTGGAAGTTAAAGAGCTACTCATGCTGACCCATTTCTAACTTGGGCCATAACTTAGACAACCCAGTGGTCTTCCACTCCTAGGATCCCTCCATATTGGTGCCCAACAACCCACTGCAGCTCAGAACTACAGAACTTTTGTCATCCTCAGGCTCCGTAGTAGCTGGGATTACAGGCATATGCCACCATCCCCTGCTTTCCCAAGTAATTTTAAAGGAGCCATCACTCTGCCAGAAAAGATCATTTTAGGGGAAAGAGTTGTACAGTTATTAGACAAAGTTTCCTTCTATCTGTAGTTAGATATTTCTGAGATGATGGCAGCAGATGGAAAGATGTTTTCCATCATCTTCTGAGAAACATGGGAATGCTCAAATATTGATTACATAAAATTTTAACCAAAAAGGTTTATACTTTTTTCCTTGGATTTGTCTTTCTTACATATTTCCTTCCAAAGAGTAGTAAAGAAGTTTTTTTTTCTCTCTCTTGGATTTTGACTAAGATAATATAGCATACTAGATACTTTAGTCTCATTAGCTGCTAACAAGTGCTTAGCAAACCTTAAAACACCATATGAATGTGAGTTACTATTACTATTAATCAGATTATCTTTAATTCAGGTCAGTGCTATCCAACAACTTTTCATTCAGAAACTATTCTGGGCAAGGTACTTTGCTAGGATTCAAAGAATAAAAAACAATACAAACTCTGCCCTCAAGGGGGTGGGGTGGAGGAGAGAGAGAGAGAGAGAGAGAGAGTGAGAGAGATAGAGAGAGAGAGAGAGAGAGAGAGAGAGAGAGAGAGAGAGAGAGAGAGAGATAAACTTGTTAAGTGCTTACTATGTGTTAGGCACTGTGCCTATACAGTGCCTTCACAGTGTATACAAATAAGCAAGACAGTCTCTGCCCTCCAGGAGCTTATATTGTAAAGAAGGAAGATAACATATAAAGGTGAACTGGAAAGGGGAAGGTGAGATGGTGGAGGAGGAGGGTCCCTGTGCCAGGACATGGTGAGGAAATGGTTGGGAGGAGTCATAGAGGCCTGGGCCCTGGCTACATAAGACAAAAGTCTTCACCCAAGGGTGAACCGTGGTCTCTGGCAAGACAGAGATGGTTGTAGCATAGGGCCATGGTGAGGAGACCCAGAGCTGGAAGTGTGGAGGATCCAATCCTGCCCCCACTCAACCACCCCACCCCACCCCCACCCCTGCCACCATCCCTCAACAACATAAGGCAAAAACTCTCCTACCAAAGCATCCACTAGGATGGGGCAGAGACCTCCCCAAACTACAACTGGGGCGATCAGAAGGATTCATGGAAGAAGTGATATTGATCTAGTCCAGGGGTGGGCAACCTACAGCCTTGAGGCCATATGTGGCCCTCCAGGTGCTCAAGTATGGCCCTTTGACTGAATCCAAACTTCACAGAACAAATCTGTAAAACTTGGATGAAGTCAAAAGGCAGCATCCGGGACAGCTAGGTGGCACAGTGGAGAGAGCACTGGCCCTGGAGTCAGGAGGACCTGAGTTCAAATCTGATCTCAGACCAGACACTTGCCACTTACTAGCTGTGTGACCCTGGGCAAGTCACTTAACCCCAATTGCCTCACCAAAAAAAAAAAAAAGGCAGCACCCAAAAACCTAGAAGGCCATATATTGCCTTGAGGCCACAGGTTTCCCACTCCTGATCTAGTCCTTGAAGGAAGAGGAGGATTTCAATAGCCAAAAGCCATGTAGTACATTCTGAGTATGAGGTTGGACTATGTGAGTGTGCGCAAGTGGGAAACAGAAAGAAAAAAAGGATTGGAGAAGAACAAGTAGTCTGATTTGCCCACAAGGTTGTGAAGGAGAATATTATGAAATAAGGCTGGAAATATAAGTTGTGGAGGATCTTAAATGCCAGACTGAAGAATTTGCATTTTATACCACAGGCATCTCTTTAAGACTATAAACTTCAAAGGTGATGATAAACATTTGTATGAAATCTCATATTTGCTTTAAAAAAAACCTTAAACTTACAAGCAACAGAGAGCCCCTGACATGGGATCATCTCCACACTGGAACTTTGGGGGACATTGCTCCATTTTGGGATGCTGAACCCTAGTTAGAAGCATCTCTTCCCCCCTATTATATTTTATGTGTTCCATAACCATTTGGGGCACCCAATTAGTACAAAATTTCTACATAGAACCCTGGGAAGTACTGACAGCCCATCAGGAAATCTCCCTTTGCATGGTGGCTAGTTCATTCTTTGAATCATGGGAAAACAGTATAGTAAGGGCAATACTGAGTATTAGATTCTATTTCAATAGAATTCCAGCTCATTATGAAATAATACTTATTAAGCAACCATTTATATGTGGAGTTACATTTAACACATTATAAAATACAAATTAAACTTATAAGAACTGCCACTTTATGACATTTCTCATTTCACCGTTCCATGTATATACTTTCCTTCTTGATGCCTTTACTCAATCATTTGTCACTGTTTGCAAATGATGCTGAAAAGATGAATGCAACAGCACATGGGCAGTCATTTTATGATGGTTACTTAGGCTACAATTTCTAGCATTACATTGCATCTAATAGTAGGGGCCGCCTAATCTCTAAGTGTTCACAATTTTCAATGGACAAATGTGATGTTGATAACACATGTAAGAAAAAAGAAAGAAACAATGGAATTAAAGAGGGAGGAGAAAAGGGAAGAAGAAAGAGAAAAAAGGAAGATGGAAGGAAGTTGAAAGGAAGGAAAGATGGGAAGGAAAAGGAAAAAAAAGATGGGAAGATGTAATCACATGAAGAATAAGCATTAGGTTTCTGCATAGTGAGTTTTATATATCAAACCAACAGGCAGCTGGTGGGGCAGCACTGGGTCTGGAGCTAGTTCTGGAGTTTAAATCTAGCCTCAACTACTAGCTGTTTAATCCTGGGCAAGTCACTTAACCTATCTGCCTCAGTTTTCTCAACTATAAAATGAGGATAATAATAGCACCTCCATAATAGCACAACAGCCTCCCAGGGCTGTTGTGAGGATGAAATGAGATGATATTTGTGAAAAGTGCTTAGCACATTGTCTGGCACATAGTAGGTACTATATAGAAATGCTTATTCCTCCTAAAAAAACAGGACAGCGGTGGGCAAGGAAGAGGTCTTCAAGGATGAGATGATATTGTTCCTTTGCTCATTTTCACCAGCCCATTTTTGCTTTATTTCTACAGGTGAACCGCCATCTTGATACATTCCCATCTGAGAAAGCTCGCCAGAGGGCATACAAATCCCACTATGAGGAGTTCTCAGTACGCCAAGGAACCCTTCGTATGGGCAACTATACCCATCCCTAGACACTTGATTTTTATAAAAACCCTTTTAGTGTGATAGGAAATTCCCTAGATAGATTTTAGAGTATGGTGGGCCTACCTTTTCTGTCCTTATTGAGACAAAACCCCCATGTCATTTGATGGGGATTCTGCCTCTGTAAGGACCTCAGAATCAGCCCTCAAGCCAATGATATTTGATGACTTCCTATTTTTTTTTAGGTCAAAGTGCACTAGTACCTCCTTCCCACTTCCTCACTGGAGAATCATTTCCCCTTAGTATTCTAAATCAATAGTCTAGCCCATCCACCCTTCCCATACCCTCTTCTGATGTGAAGAACCTGAGTTTCAAGGCACTTGTCCAAGGAACCATGCCAAGGTCAGATCACACAACCTTGTAACACTCAAGGCTATGAACAACAGACACTGGCTTTCCTACTGAGTATAACATCAACATACTCTGAGATCCCCTGCTTTCTCTCCTGAACCTTAGTTCTCCTCTTTGGGTTTATGACCACATGCATGGGAGTGCCAGTTCTCTTGGTTCCAGTCTACCATGGATCCTCCTAGAAAGTCATTGAAACCTTTAAGATCTGGACTGTTCCAGTTCTCCAATGATGCATTATCTCGAGATCTATGAAGTCATTTCATTATCCTTCATCTATGGGAAGGTTGCTAGGGTTAGCATTATTTAGATCCCTTCCTAAAGAGAGAGAGACTTCCAAAGAAGAGAGAGGACCACGGGAATGTGTTCTCAGTATGTAATTGTTCTGGCTGATTTCCTCAGCCATTCTTCACATTGTGGAAGTACCCCTTCCGTCTACTCTCTAGTACCTTTTGTCAGAGCTTATATATAGAGATTCCACAGTTCTGTATTTTAATTAAATACCTTGATTTGCTATTCCTCTCTCATGTCCATATTTGAATAACTTAACAGTATATCTACAATACTAATGATGGAACCAAATGGGATTCAGGGGTTAATGGAAGTTTCATAAGGAGTTTTCTCTTGGTGAACTGGATAGATTCCAAATATCTAAATCAAAATGGTTGGGCCCCTACTGTTCTATCTCCCTTCCCTTCCCTCCCACCGTGATTAAAACGTCAAAAGATAAGTTGAGAACCACACACTAAAATCTAAGCTCCAATGCCCTTCCTATATAAACTTTGTATTTCTACTCTCCCACTTTCCCCACCCATTGTTCTACACAGCAGGTAGTTAAAGACTACAAAGCACTTTGCATTCCATCCATTATCTCATGTGATCCTCACAACAAACCCTGTGAAGTCTGTAGTGTAATTACAGTTGTCTTCATTTTACAGATCAGGAAAGTGAGTCTCAGAGAAATGAAGGGATTTGCCAATCATTAGTAAGTAGGGAAGATATGTTTGGACCTTATGGCTTCTGCCACCAAGTCCAGTTCTCTGTCCATTGTACCATATGGCTTCTAATTCTGGCTGGATTAGCCACCCCCCACCCCAGACTACCAGGTATTGCCCTGTTTAGGTGGTCTTTAAGGTTCCTTCCCACTCCTACTCTATGAGTCTATGAGTCTATGACTTCTCTAGGTGGGATATTCAGGCTGGTTCTCCTAACACTGAAAGAACATTTCTGTAGCCACTAAACTGAAGAGCAAAGTCCAAGACCTTTTAGAAACTCATTCCACAATGATAATGTCACACTTCCTCCTGTAATCATATTCTTCAAAAACACTAAAGTGACTCACAAAAGTCAGATGATCCTTGCTCAGGGGATAGATGCCATAATAGGAAACATCAACAGTCTTGGCTCACCCCCTTTGAAGTTACTACCTCTTGACATCCTACCTGCTCCATGATGGCAAACTCTGTCCCTAGGTATGGGTCCATCAGTCACAGAAGCTCCATTATTTCTCTGTGGTCCAAGCTTTGGGAGTCAGGGCCATTGTACTGCATGCTGTGTAGGGCAACTAAGACGGTACTAAAATGGAATTTGCTATCTTCTGGGTGACATTTTCCTTGGAGGGAAGGGAGTTTTAGAAGCATTCTTCAGTATCTATTAGGTAGTGCAATGCATCTAGAGAGGAAGAGAGACACTAAAATCAAACTTAAGACAATGAATAGACCACAAAGCAATAGAATGGTTGGGAAGATAACCAGTTGTCATGTACCTGGTTACTGCATTAATAGACTGAAAACAGCAATCAGAAAGTATCTCTTGGAATCTTAGGGATGGCTTACATAATTTCATTTTATTTACATATGCTAAAAAAAGAAAGGTCTTGTGCCCAAACAGGTGTGACAAAAAAAGAAAAAGAACTTAAAAGTCTAAATAATAATCTATGATGTTTATTTGAAATCTATAAGCCATGGTGAACAAAGTAGAAGATGGAGGAAAGGGCAAAGGAGTGCTTTGGGGCCCCAGAAATTTACCGCTCCCCCCAAATAAAGAGTGATGGAAATCATCATCCAGCAGAGAGAGGTAGATGCCGGGAGGAAAATATGTGAGGCTGGGTCTTCCTCTCTCAGGATAAAGGAAAGCCTGGACTGAGAGCAATAAATTATCAAATCATTTATTGCCCAAGAAATAGAAGAGTAAAATGCCGGTAGGAAAGGGAAGCTGTGTGACTCTGTATGTTGTTAACTCCATTCTTGAACACTCTTCTCAAAGACCAAAACTCTTCTTTATGTCCCGACACAGCTCCCCAAAATCCTAAGTAGCCCCACATCTGCCTCTCCTTGTCCTACAGTGCCACCCACTGGTCACTCTGAGATTAGGTGTAGTTTCTACCCAGCAAGCCCCTTCCCCTGGCCCAACCAAACGTTTATTATTGGTGAGGTTTCACAGCTTGCAGGCAGATTTAACTGGGCCTTCTTAGATTTTCCTTCTTCCTGTCAAGAACCCCTTTTGTCTTTCACTCTGTTTCCAGATGGGCCTGAGAACAAGCTATGGAATCTGACTTTACTCTTTAGCAGAACAATTCTTCCTTCTCATCTGTTCTAATAATTTCCAACTGGTTTGCTTATCTCCAGTCTTTCCTAGCTCTGACTCATCTTCATGCTACTGTCAAAATAATCTCCCTAATGCACAAGTTGTATTAAGTTACTCCCCTACCAAAAAATCTTCAGTGGCTCTGTTGTTTATAAGATAAAATACACACTCAGCCTAACATTTTAAACCTGTCTAGATCTAATCTACCTTTCCAATCTTACTTCTCTCTCACACAATCTATATTCCTTCTAAATTGAACCCTGGATATAACCTGATCTTATCCTGTTTTTTTTTCCCTCAAAATTCTTTGACCCTCTCTGCTCCACAACTCCCTCATCTTTATCCACTGAAATTTCTTCTCTTTAAGGCAAAGATAATGTTTCATCTCCTTCATGAAGCCTTCTCTGCCCTTTTCACATATAAGTGGTTTTTTTCCTCCTAAAACTTTCCTGGAGCACTTTTTCTGGATCAAATGAGATATCTGTAGAGCACTTAGCACAATGCCTGCTTCGTAGTCGGTACTATATAAATGCTTATTCCCTTTTCCTTCTTCTTTTTCTCTGCTCCCACCATACTCCACCATTTATTATACTTATTGGTATATGTTATATCCCCTTGAGTAGAGTGTGCTCTTCTTGAGAGCAGGAGCTATACTATTTTGCACAGCTGTGTCCTAACCTAGAACAAGGCCTTGCACTTAATAAATGCTTAATGAATTAAATTGAATAAACTTATTTCATGCTATAGTTTGAAATGGGGCCTGTGACCCAACTTCTCATCACTTCCTAAATAAAGATAAAAACAAAGTGATCTCTAAGGGAACAGAGAAATCATAGGCATTCAGATTTTTGTATTTTTTTTCCAGCTGGTGGTTATATGGGGAAATTTGAGCATTTCGTTAGATAATTTGGCACCAGTCCATCAAATATTCAACCTGATAATGAAAATTATCTATAATAATAGCAGTAAAACTTTAAGGTACCCACTTTCTTCTAGCTCCTTCCAACCTTCAATTAGTAAGCCTGAACTTTTAAATAAAGCCTTCTCTGGGGTGAGTCAGCAACAAATAACATTTAAAAAGTGTCTATGATAACTAGGGTCTGGGGAGTAAATGATAGATATGAATTACAACTTGTAGGTCACCCAATGACAGCCCCTAGAACCTCAGAACTATATAATGTTAGAGCTGGGACAGACCTTAGAATACAGAATGTCAGAGCTAGGATGGACCTTATCAATCATCTAGCCTAATTCCTTCATTTACATAATGTAGCGTTGAAAGAAGCCCTACATAATGAGAATCCAACTGGATCAAATGTGAAATAAAAACCTTTCATGCCATTAATATAAAGAATGATAGAATGGCTATTTCAAAGGAGGTGACTGAAACTTCTCTACAAAGCCAGAAAGTGGTAGATCCACATAAGATCCATAATTTTTAGTTGGAACCCTTCCCAGCAGTGCATGAATAACTAGTAAAGTACTTTACTGGCTTCCTCTCTGATTCAAACTTGATCTCAATTTTAATAGATGGTGTCACATATTTATCACCTAAGGATGAGAACACCAGTGACCACAGCAATAGCTGTTTATGTTCTTTGTACAAGCATCTACAAATTTCATTGCTCAAAAAAAAAGAGACAAGAAAACGATATATTGATTAAGGAGAACCCAGAAAGTCCCAGAGATATAAAGAACAATTCATTATTGATTTGATGATGATTTTGAAAGCCACACACATGTACTGTAACATTTTTCACCTTTATTGATTATACCGAGACCTTTGACTCAATTCCACACTCATGGATTAGACACATACTGCAAAATAGTTAAAATGGATCCAAGCTAGGGTATCTCATGTCAATATGCAAAACAGTTCTCTATTTAAAACCCTGCACCAACACAATACTGTCAAAAATAATTGATATAAAATGTGGCATATTCTAGGGAGACAGTTTAATCCTACTATGATCCTCTCTCATCCTAAGTCCATTATTGTTACTCCTGAAGAGTACTGAGAATGGCTGTCAAGTCAAAAAAGAACTGGTACTAAAACATAGCATTAATCATTTGACGTACTTGGATAACATCAAGTTTAATGTTGCCACTGAAAAACACATTAAACACCTATTTCATTTTATGGAAACTTTCTCCAATGATATCCAAATGTCACCGGCACTCAGTAAAATTCTTAATGTGCACCAATAGAAACTGAAGACTTTACACTTGAAGCCAGAAGTCAAATTGAACCAATGGGGGAAAAAAGCTATACTTAGAAATACCTTGGTCTTCTCCAGGCAAAACACACTGAGCCTGAAGCTAATTAAGGAGAAAGTTGAGGTGTATTAAGAGACTCCTGGAATCCTTGAATCAAAACTTTAGGAAAAGAGCACATTTAGAGCAATTAACACCTTTGCAGTGACTATTTTAATGCATACTCTTTTTTCTTGGTAGAATGGATAACAATGGATCAAGGTGTTCAAACATATACTCATACAATGTTAATGAAATACAAGGCTCATCACCCCAGGAAAGATATAGAAGGAGCCCTACTTCTTCATCAAAAATGAAGGGAAAGGTTAATAGATTTTTCAGGGCACAAGATAAACAGTTAAAAAATTGCAAACTTATTTTGGGAACAAATAGACCTCACTTCATAATGCAGTAGTCAAACCTGGCAACTGTTGGCAGACTTGGTTACAGGAAATTTCCACAACAACAGTTCCTTCCACCAATGAAATCATAGGTCTAGACCCCAAAATAACCAAAAGTGTGAATCCCTGGTGCTAGCACTTTCTAAAGGGTTATTGGTTAATTTATAGAGAGATGTGATATTTCCTCTAGGTTGCATGTTGTGGATGCTTAATAAATCTGTATAGAATTGAATCAAAGATTGTGTTAGTAATCAAAAAAGAATATAAGTGCATAAGAAGGATGAAAAATACTCATGGGTCTAAAGTAAAGGGTTTCCTACCTTTCTTGTTTGGTGATATCAAGCCAGAGAACACTCAGTATACATTAAGCATCTACTATGTACCAGGCATTGTGCTAAGGGCATCTATTGAAGGATCTGAGTCAAAGAAACACAACTCAATGGGAATTTGAGACATGAATGACCTTGTTACTTGACTGATTCTGCATTTTGTGGAATGCAGACATAAAATTAGCTTTCTAACCCTCTCTTTCCACTTCCCCCTTATTTGGCTATTCATTGAGCCATAAGAAAGGCCTTGGTAGCTGTAGCTGGTTCCTAGAATCCCACCACCAAGACACTCCAAATTCTATCCTTATACTTAATACATCATGAGGGACAGGATGGCATATATAAATAGAGGCTTAGACTCAAGAGTCATGAAGAACTGAGTTCACATACTTGCTAGCTTTTTGACCCAGGGTGCATCACTTGATCTCTCTAAGCCTCAGTTTCCCCATATGTAAAATGATAACCTCACAGGGTTGTTGTGAAGACTAAATGTGATAATATATTTAAAGCATTCTATAAACTTTAAAGCACCGTGTAAATGAATGTTATTATCATTACCATTAACTACACTCCTTTCAGGTCCTGGCATTACTGAGGACTGTGGGTGGGATAGGAGAGCTGGCAACCAGGCTTTAAAAACACTATGTAAATGTGAGCTCTTATTACTTCTTTGATATTCTAGAGATCTGTGAAGTTCAAGAAGTTCCATCATTAAAGCAGATAATAACCCACCCATTCTCCCCCCACCCCCACCTCTTGTGCCTTAGTAAATAATAGGATCTTAGAGTTGGAAGGGACCTTAGAGATTGTCTAACTCAGGGGTGGGGAACCTGCAGTCTCTAAGCCACGAGTGGCCTTCTAGGTCCTTGGGTGCAGCCTTTTGACTGAGTCCAAGTTTTACAAAACAAATCCTTATATTAAGGGCATTTAATTCTCTCAATATGTTCTGAGAAGTTTGGATTTAGTCAAAGGGCAGCACTCGAGGACCTAGAGGGCCACATTGGTCTAACCCCAACCACTTCATTTTGCAGAAAAGGAACCAAGGCCCAGAAAAGGGAAGTGACTTCTCCAAGGTCACACAGGGAGTATGTTAGTAATAGACTTGGGATTCTAAACCAGGTTTTCTTATACTAAATCCAGAGTTCTTTCTACTAGGCCCAGAGAATCTTTGTGAATTGCTGTGACTGAAAAAAAAAATATTCAGCACTTGCTTCTGGTGGAGAACCTCTCAAGCTTAATTCCTATTCCTTCCCTGGGCCCATACTCAGTGCCTTCCTACATTGACAAGCCATATCAAGCTTAAGTTCTGTTTGCATAGTCATTGAGAATTCAGTGTCATCCTGGTGCCATGATGAGACATCAAAGTAGCACTGGATTACAAAGAGGTATTAGTATCTCTTTGGCACTAAGCACATTATCTTTATCCTAGGTGATCTAAGCAAGCATAGACAATCCCTGTCCTTCTAGGGGCTCAAGCCCATTACTGATTTAGTGAGAAATTTAAATCAGGCCTGATTTAGGGAAAGACTTAGGGAGGGGAGTTGGGCAAGAAGATGGACTAAACTATTGAAAGCAATGTATTGAAGCACTGGATTTAACTTTAGAAGACCTTGATAGGATTCTGGTTCTGACACGTACTAGTTGTGACCCTGGGCAAGTCATTGCCTTGTAATTGGATTAGAGCATCTCTAAAGTCCTTTACAGTATTAGGAATAATATTCTAGTGAATATAGACCTAAAAGCAGAATAAAAAATCCCTAGGCTTAGCCCTGAAATTAAGGACAAAGCTAAATTGGAGGGAGACAGAGTTAGAGGTATAGACAGAGATAGGAAGAGACTGAGAAAGAGAGAAACACACACACAGAGGACAGAGGGAGAGAGAGAGAGAGAGAGAGAGAGAGAGAGAGAGAGAGAGAGAGAGAGAGAGAGAGAGAGAGAGAGAGAGAGAAAGAGAGAGAGGGAGAGGGAGAGAAAGAGAGAGAGCGCGCGCATAAAATAGTTGTCCCTATACACATATCTTCACTCTTTAGCAGGCCAGGGAAATCAGTCTACATCCAACCACAGCTGGAAAACTTCCCAATCATTAAAGCTGTCCAGAAATGGAGTAGTCCCCAAAAGTTAGGGACTTCCCTTCTTTGTAGGGCTGTGAGCAGGAAGTGAATGACTGCTAAGGATTCCTCTTCAGGTATAATATTAGATGATCTTTGGAGTCTTTGGATCTTTGGAGAAACTGAGAATTCTGACTCTGTAATTCTGAATGAGCTTTACCAGTGGCAGAGCTGGGACCTAAGTGTTAAAGGAGCATTGGAGATAAACTGTTCATTATAAGCAGTAGAAGATTTACTGGAATTCCATTTTGCTGGAGAGAGCTTGGACTCTAGTTAGAGGCCCTGGGTTCATATTCTGGTTCTGCTGCTTACTAGCTATGTTACTGAGGGCTCACTTCAACTCCCTGAACCTCATTTTCCTCATATCTAAAATGAAGATGATAAAACATGTACTACAAGATTGTGAGGCAAATGCTTTGTAAATTTTAAGTAAGCTACTATATTGGTCTAAATATAGGCCATACCTGTCCTCCCAATCTGTTTTGTATGAAATTGAAGTATAGTACATAATTGCATCCTCAGTATGTATTATGGGAAGATTTCGAAAAGGAGAATGAAGATGAAGATCAAAAGTAGCAATTATAAAAATAAATAGTATTTGAATTAAAATATTTTTTAAACTTAGAGAATATTTGTATTTATTTGTTAATGAATAATTATTAGTGTATATACTCATATCTTTCAAGAGTATCTCACTTTAGCGGTGCTATCTATATTTAGATTAGCATAGTATTATTATGTATTCTTAATATAATCTGAGGGATATTTGAAGGATAAAATAAAGACTATTAACTCATTTTCTTTTCTTTTCTTTTTTAATACTACCACCAAGCCTGAGCCCAGGAAGGAGAGGTTCACCACTAATAGATTGGCCAGCATGGAAGAATTCTTTGGCCATGAACACATTTAATAGTTACTAGCCAGACATGCTCCTGCCAGAAATGATGGACATTTGATTATTTAAATTTTATAATGGCATTTCATGATTCCCCTAGTTGTTAGCACTTTTGCTAAACTCTCTTTCAATTATTTACTATTTTCTTACCTGTGTGCATGTTTCTTCACCATAATTTCCTGGAGGGCAAGCACTGTTTTCATTTTTGTTTTTGTATTCCCAGTGCCTAGCACAGTGTTTTGCCTGTAATAGGCATCTAATAAATGCTTGTTGAAATGGATTTAATTTAATTGGAGGGAAGATAAGGTCTATATGGGGTGAAATATGCTAGAGATTGTTAGGATACTGGTGCTTTAGCTCTGAGGGGATGTCAGAGAAGAAAAGACACCTCTTTAACTCTAGCTTTCCACCCATTCCTAGAGAGGCAGTTCTATCAGCTTCCACGATGGCAGATACAACTGGGAGGAAAAGAAGGGGACAGCTAGTGCTGAGCAGAAAGAGGGAAAGAGAGAAGCTGGGTTGCTGAAGGTGAAGACTGCTGAGGAGAGTGACATATAAGTGTGAGAGAGGAGCAAGAGAGAGGAGAACATTACACTGCATTAACTTTCAGGTTATATCTGACATTACTGCCAAACAAAGAATAATTTGGCATTTGTAGTAATCCAGTATTTATAAGGTAGACTTTTTAGTTCAGAAGAACCCAGAAATCTGGGAAAGGTGTCTGAAGGTCTCTCCAGGTCACTTTTTTCACAACATAAAATATCTGCTTACTGATAGCCACTCTGAGAGTTTCATGTTCCGGCTGCTGGGCTCCTCCGTAACTACATTTTCCTTGCCTTCCCTACGTTCTGACTTTCTTTGGAGGTAGGGCTGGAAAGGTGAGGCAAGAAAGGAAGCAAGGGCACAAATCTCCTAAATCATATATTCTGACCTGCTGAATGAGGAAACTTCCAGAATAGCTAAGAGGATGGGGGACGAAAAGAACGGGGGGAGAAGGGAGGGATGTCAAAAGCTTGTCTGACAGTCTCATCCAGGACAACACAGGTGACTCTGAGGTCCCTCGTTTGCAACAAGTTTTATAAATCGGATCTTAACATCACAAGGGGAGCACCTCCAATGCCGCTAGGTAGGACGTGTGGGCTGGGATCAATACAAAACTGGGAGCAAATAGGCCAAACAAGCTTCCCCAGACTCCACTTTATCTTTCTTCACCAAAAACAACTACAAAAATTCGTTAGCTCTGCAGCGGGCACTCAGAACAGCAGTGGCCGACTGAGTTCTAGAGCAGCCCACAGCCATCCCCGGGCTCACTCTGTGTCCTTCTCTCCCACCCACCCCCTCCCTCTTCCGACAGCTTGCAGCCGGGCCGCCTCCTCCTCTCCACCCCTGCCCAGGAGCCGCCCCCAGCCTCACAGCCCTCGGCCAGACAGGAGTGACCGCTTCCAATCTGCTGGGGGGCTAACGGAGGGGAAAAGAGCTGGGCGGCAGAAGCTGAAGACTATCGAACGAAATTGACTTGAGGAGAAGCAGGGGAGGGAAAGTTTCTGTTCAGGCAGATCGCGCTAAACCTCCACTCCAAAAGTCTGACTTCCGGCCCCTGTGTAAATTAGCGCGGATTTTCGCCTAGCGCCGAGAGAGAAGCTCAGTCCGCTAACTTTTTCCCCCCTTCCCATCACCAGCTAGAAGGAGACTCTTAACTCTCTCTTGAGCGCCTCCCCCAGCCAGGACTCCCTGCAAACCTCGGACACTTCCAGAGTCTCTCAGATATCAGGCTAGGACAGTTTTGGGGCCCCAGTCGCCACAAATTAGCCTTCTGCCTTTGACACTGCTCCGAACTCGGGTCACATTCCCTCAGGGAGGAGACAAAAAAGGTCGGGAGTTCTCACTTCGTGTTTCCAAGTGGCACCCCACTCTCTTTCCCGCAACCAACCACTGAAAAGAAATATGTATGTGATGAAGAGACTGGGACACATCGAAAAGACCCCGTTTCCTACGATGACACCATATAAAGAGCGTTCTTCGGTTGAGCTACTGCTCTGGGCCTTATAACGAAGCTGCGCAGACACCTCCTCTTCTGGTTTATCATATTCCGAGGGACAAAAGCGCGAGCGCCTCTGGGGAGAGTGGCTTAGCTTGGGGGGGGGGAGGGGTTCTGCTTCTTTTGTCTACTTAACTTTTCTCCTTCCTTCAGCCTATACCGTCTCAGGAGCCCAGAAATCGGCAGCACCCGGATCCCTTTACCCTATAACCCCACTTCTAGATGTGAAGAACCCCTTCCTGCCGCCACCCGGAACAGAAGAAACTGAGCTTTTGTTAAGACCTATCTCCTGTCCACCACTGCACCCAGGGAGAGAAGGGGCAGAGGCATGGTGCATAGAACAAGGGACGATTAAAATCAACTATGGGCTGAATAGGGAGCGGGTGAAGAACGTAAACTTTTTTCTTTTTAAGAACTTCCCCCCCCACACACACCTTACTGGGAAAGGAGTTTTCATCCCCGACAGCTCAACACCGACTCCGACTCCTATGTTAGGAGAGGGAAGAGAGAAAGTGGTGGGAAAAAGGACCCACGAAAGCTCGATGAACTAGTGATTTGGCTAACTGTGGGAAAAGATCGGAGAAAACTTACCCGAAAAAAAAAATACAACCCAAGCCCACCGGCGGCAGCTTCATATTCCCTTACACACCAGCCCTTACCCCCCTTGGCTAATCACCCCTCATTAAAAGCTTCATCAGCGGCCTAATGAAAGCAAACCGTGTGGAAATCGCCGGTAAACAGTTGGGTCTGGACTGTAATTAATTCAGTGTCTGTTTTAATCAAGCTGAAAGGGGATCAGGCTCCTTCTTGCGAAACCGTGACATCACCCCCAAAATCACCCGGAACCAATCAGCGCCACCGCTCCGGGGACACGTGGGCGAGTCCCCCCTTTTAAAAAAAAACACACACAAAAAAAACAACAAAACGAAAAAAAAAACTACACCCAAAAATACCGAACGCCAAAGAAAAAGTGACTCAAGTTCATTTTTTAAAAGGGGGGGGGAGGCAGTACGGCACACGGAGGAACTTCGAGAGCAGTCTAGAGGGCCTGATTTGCCAGAACCTCTGTCCAAGGTGCTGAAACGTTCGCCCAAGGCTGCGGAAGCGGAGGAAGTAAGAGCCGGTGGGCCAGGTGGAGTGGCTTGCGTCTTGAGCTCAGTTGCTGTCCAAGGTTCTGATGCCGTCAGGTGCGCTGTGCCTTACCGGCTGGAAGCCTGGGCGCCTGGGACATACTGCTGTCCGTGGTGCTGACTAGCCGCTCTCTGTGAACTGCTCATCAGGAAGAAGGCTTCAATTGCAGTACTTTGTAATTGTTATTCTTTTCTTTCTTTCTTTTGCAAACCTCTATTTTATTTAGATTTTATTTACTCACTTTTCTCTTTGTCAAAGGGAAACCTAGGCCGGAAACTTTCCCTTCTGTCCCCCAAAACTTGACGCTTTCTCCCTCCCTATCCCCCGTTCTCCTTCCCCGACACTCCCACCACCCCCCCTCAGGCACCGCAGCTCTTCGAGATGCTGCAGAAGCGCTGAGCCCTTGTGGATCTAATGCGCAAAGGCGTTTGGCCCAGAGCTCCCCGGCTCCCCCAAGGCTGAACTCGGTCCAACGTGCCCGCCAGCTCCCTGCCCGCCTGCCCCATGCCAGCCCTCAGCTAGGGGCAGGGGCGGTGGCTGCTGGGGTTGGTGGGTGGGTGGGGAGGTTCTGGGGAGGAAAGGAAGCGGCTTGGCTATGGAAGGCTCCAATGGATTTGGGATCGACTCCATCCTCTCGCACAGAGCAGGCAGCCCCGCCCTTCCCAAGGGGGACCCCCTGATCGGGGACTGCCGCTCACCCCTGGAGCTAAGCCCCCGATCGGAAGGCAGCAGCGGATGCTCATCTCCTGCTTCGCCAAGAAGGGACTGTCTGGAGACAGGAGCACCACGGCCGGTAGGAGGGTCTGGCCAGGGTTTAGATTCCCACCTGCAGCCCGGGCAGCTGTCAGCTCCGTCCCAATCCCGCTCGGTGACCTCCTCCTTCCTGATCAGGGACATACTTGCCGACTGCAAACCGTTGGCAGCCTGCGCACCCTACTCCAGCAACGGGCAGCCCGCAGCCCAGGAGCCGGGGGGCCGCCTCTCGGCCAAGCCTGGAGAGGACTTTAGAGACAAACTGGACAAAGGTGGTAGCAACTCTTCTTCTGATTCGGAGTATAAAGGTAAGCAGTCTGGAGGTGAGAAGGTTAAGATACAGGGGAGGAGGGAACAGGAGCCACAAAGTATTGTAAACAACCATTCTCAAGTTGGGCACCCTCTCCAATATCCCTAAAAGAGGAGCCTGGACACTTGATCATATGGTATCTTTCTGGAGCCCTTTGCCTGTCCCATCGAGGAAATCTGAACGAGGACAAATAGGGAACAGGGAGAGAATCAGATCAAGCTCTTAACGGGGCAGGAAGCAAACTTATAAAACAGTCAGGAGTACTCCTCCTGAGACATTTGACCCACTGAAACAGCTTTTTGGTCCCTTCCCAGAACAAAAACAAAAACAAACAAAAACAAAAACGAACAAAAAAACCCGTCCTCGATGGGACAATTCCGGGACCTATGGGTTTAATTTAAATGTCCCTATTTGAAGCTAGAAACTAATTTTTGTAGGCTATGTCCTCACCAGAATTTCCACTGAGGCCAGATGAGGCCAGGGCTTCTCCGCCTTTAGTCTACTTTTCCATCAAAGAATGGGCAACAAGTTTCTCTTCTTGCCCTGTCTCTGACCATTAGGGGACAGAGGGAGTCAAGCAGAAATACTAAGTTCAGAGAAATGAGCCAGCAGAAGGGTGGGGTATTTAGGGGGAGCCTTGATACTGGGGTAGGAGCCAGAGGGCCCGGAAGACGGGAAATCCTAGGAGGACGCGCTAATTTTTCCCCCACCCCACCCCACTGAATTTAATTGTAAATGGACCTGAACATTGAATTCAGGGACTTCGGAGAGACAGGTGGTCCTTTGGTTCTTGTCTAACTACCTCACCTTCCTTGCTCCCTCCTGAGTCAGTCTCCTAACTTTCGTTCTTGTCTTGGTTAATTTATTCCTCCTTTTCACCTCACGGGGAACTGAGTGGGAAGGAAAGGTAGGGTAAGGGCAGCGAGAAAGGAAGAAGGGAAAGTTATGACTGGCTTCTCTTCTTCACCCTCATTACGGTTCAACTACTTGGACTCCAGCAAGAGGCACTAATTTCTTTCTCCGAGACCCTGGAAAATGGCAAGAGGAGCCTCAGGAGTCTACTGTGGAGTAGGACCTGTGTTCTCTTCCTGCTGGTTAACTGTGCTGAAAGTGTGGGCAGCAAGGAGCTCCCATTTCACTTCAGAATTAATTTCAGTATCCTTTTCTTCAGGATGAAATTTCCTTATGAAGTTCCCTTTATTTTCTTTGGAGTCCGCATATCTGTTTTCCTATCCTAAATCTCTACAAGCGGCTTGCTTTGGGAGCAGGGCTTTGGGAGAGGAGAAATCGTTTGCTTTTTAGGGAATCAGACTATGCGGTCCAGAATCCTATATCAAGATAAACTCCTCAACCGACACTATCCCCAAATCCTTTCCCAAAGAAGAGCCACCAGGAAGTTCCTCCAGGGCTGGGATGTGTAGACAGGGGTTTGGAGGAACAAAGAAGAAAGTGCATTGGGCAAGAGCTACCGTAAGACAGGGAATCTCAAGGAATGTGAGAAACAAGCGGGAAAAGCTTCCGTATTTGTTCTCTGTTCAGCTCTGCTCTTGTCAAAGAACTGTTTTCAGAGCGAGTTACACTAGCTTTAGAGAAAGGGGCTGGCCTGCTGCAGATGGTTATTTCCAACTCCAGACTTCAGGAGGAGGACAAAACCCGCTGTCCTCTGTGTGTATGAGTGCGTGTGGGGAGTTAAAATACGAAGCGTTATGCCATCCTATTTCTTTCTTTAGCATCCTTGCCGAATTTAAATGAGAATTGATTCTGAAAATTGTAATAGCCACTCTCTTTAATAAGGGTAATGAAGCTGTGCTTATACCAAATATAAAATGTATAATAGGTATATGCACACCCAATTCCAAAAATTTATGGAGTACTTGGAAGTCCATCCCAGAAGGGAAGTGAAGGTCCAGATGGAAAATACTGGGGACTGGAACACTAGAAGGAACAGGGAACAAACGATGACCACAACTCGGCAGCAAGTGTTTCTATCTAGTGAAGGGCGTTTCTGATTGTGGAGGCAGACGGAGGGCAGACTGACAGAAATACAAATTATAAAATGTATACCGCAGCCTATGAAGTGGACAAAATTCGTTTACACTGTTAAGAGCGATTTCCTCTGTAGGCCCGCCGACAGCGGGGGGAAAAAATCACGAGACTCCCGAGGTTTCTCTTATGAGTCCCCCTTGTTGTGTAACCAAGGGCAATTTTAAAGGAGAGGAAATAGATCTCGAAGGTATGGATATTTGCGTGAAGCAGCAGGGAAATTCTACGGAATCGCGTTGTAGAAACAAGTACCGAAACTCTAATCTGGGGCGTCCTCTGCTCACGGTCTCGAAACAATAGGCTGTCTCCAGGTCGGGTTAGGCTACTGCGCCTTCGTACGAATTACTTGAAAATGACTTGGGAAAGGGAAGGCGACTAATGTGACAATATTTCCGTCAGTTTGAGTTACTTTTCTCAGCCGACTCCCCTGCTTCCCAAAGTCGCCAAACAGGCCAGGAGACTTGTGAAGTGCCACCTTAAACTTCAGCCGTCTTTTCCTCCTAACACTGCACACAAACTCGCCTAACCCCTGGGTGAGGACCTCACTGGAGGAGAACTGAAGCGGCCAGCCATATGATTCGACAGCCGATCTAGATCGAGTGGGAAACACCCGCTTCCTCCAGAATACTAAGTCTGGGTCTGAAAGTATCCGGAAAATTGCTTCAGTTCTCCATTTCCCTTCGCTCAAATAGACATAGCTTAAGTACTTGGCCTCGTTCTTCCTAGTTTCTCTCACCAGCTCCAGCCTCTCCCTCCTGAGAGCTCAGCTAGCATTCCCCAGCGTTCTCTTTCCTCAGTTCCGCGCTGAGTTCCGGCCCTCTCCCAGGCTGAAAGCCACTGCCTTACCAGTTGAGGAGTTTTGCTCCCTAGCGGCTCAATTAACCGGATTATTGTTCCCTACAGAGAGAAATCAACTCGTATTCCACTCAAGCCCTGTCACCACTAAAGCAGCTCACAATGAAATTTACCGTAAAGGACTGAACCCAGGGATGTTGTTCCTCTACCAATTTATGGAAAGGGACCGTTTTGGTTACTTAATCGCTTTAGGGGAGGAGAGAGGGAATAAGAGACAAAGGAAAAGAGAAGAGAGAGAGAGAGAGAGAGAGAGAGAGAGAGAGAGAAGAGAGAGAGAGAGAGAGAGAGAGAGAGAGAGAAATTCAGTTTTAGGGTGTAGAACATCCCTATTGTAAAGCAATGAAATGTCTGATAGCCAGCACACTTGGGTTAGAGAGGAAAGAGACAGGTGTTTGTGGGGCACTGTAAAATAGATACCCCATAAACCACATTTTTACGTTAAGATACTTACTAATGCTATAAATATCACTCATTGTTTCTGGTATATTATGTATATATACATACATAATACACATGTTATATGCTTCTATACAATATATTTTATTGTATGTAACATTTAAATACACACACATATATAACATGAATGCCTATTTGTAGTCAAAATATTTCTATACATACACACATTATATACATATATTAAAATCATACAAATAATTACTTATCCATGTCGGACCTCATCTGTAGAATGAGGGGGTTAGACGAGATGGTCTCCAAGGTCCTTTCCAGCTCTGATATATTGCTCTATATACACATTCCTAAAATGCGCATTTGTATGCACCAAACTAAAAATATATTGTAGGTGGTCATCAATTTACACGTTAATATGATAAGTGTGTATTTTTCTTATCTCAAACCTTAGAGTACATTCCATTTTTAATTTTTTTTTTTGCATGTGGTGTAATATGTGATCCCCGAGCACAGAGACCTCTGCCTATGTTGCTGTAGGGTACAGAATTCTGAGCAGGATGTGGTCTTACATAGAATTAGGATAAGAAATTCATCCTTAAGGTTTTGGTCCTGTTTTCCAATTCATTCCTTAATTTGGCATCACACAGCCCTTTATGCACATGATCCTATGATCTTATGATCCTTTTCGCCATGGGGGGTGGGGTGTAAAGAAGGGAGAAGGTTGCGCTTCCCTGACCCTCTGAGGCACAGTCGATCCTGCAGGTCCAGAGGCTCGATTGGAAAGAGAACACTCGAGCTGAGTTCACATGCACATCTGTTTTATCTCAGACTCTTTTCCCCCTCCACTCTTCTCACTTGAGGTCTTCTCCTTTGCTTAATTTACTTACCACCCCCACCCCAGAGCTAGAGGAACAGAACCATGCTCTGGAATGCCATGGGTAGAGCTTGCTCTGGAGACCCCCCCCCCATACACACACTTCCTAGCTCAATAGAAAGACAAGACAGACGTAGAGGTCGTTGAAAGCAGAAAGTTATAAAGAACTTTTCCCAAGGTTTCGTTGTCTTTTCTTTCCTAAACCTTCAACCTTGTCTTTTTCTATCTTTGTTGTAGAGACCCTAACTCAGATAAGCCTAGCCAGAAGAATAAGGAGCCAACCCAGGCTGGGAGCGGATTTCTTACTGGCAGGGGAAAAAAACAAGCATTTGAAGTAACATTTGCAAATAAATCAACACCTTGTGAAATTAGCCTAGGAAGCACAAAGGCAGCTGGACGGCGAAGTTTGGACTACTTATCCTGGACTAGTTTTTCACTCAAGCAGGGTGAAACTGGGTCTCCAGGAAAGGGGCGGGAAGCTGAGTAGCTAGTTATCAGATCTGGTAGAGTTGTCTTGACCCCTTGATTGTCTTCCCCAGTGAAAGAAGAAGGCGACCGAGAAATCTCCAGCTCCCGGGATAGTCCCCCTGTGCGCCTGAAGAAGCCTCGTAAAGCTCGCACTGCCTTTACGGACCATCAGTTGGCGCAGCTGGAACGCAGCTTCGAGCGGCAGAAATATTTGAGCGTGCAGGATCGTATGGAGCTGGCCGCCTCGCTCAACCTCACTGACACGCAGGTCAAGACCTGGTACCAGAATCGCAGGTGAGGAGCCCGAGAGGCCCCCAAAAGGGCGTTGGACAGAAGACCTCTGGGGTCTGGGATTGGGGAGGATGATCTGAAACCCAACCCTTGCCTGTAACCCACCCCTCATTAATCCACTCTTCATCCCAGAGGCAAAACTTACACACCACCGACTCGATACCCACACACTACATACAGACAAAGCGCACGAACACACTGACACAATACACAACTTTCGTCTTAAATCTATGATTCTATGACTATTATCCCAAAAAGCTAGGACCTGAATGAGAGCATTGACATATTACAGACTAGACGTACACAATGCATAAACTCTGACGTAACACAGTTGCAGAGTTGCACGGACATCACAAAGAGAGATAAAACACAAACACACGCACACATACACAAAGTACAAAGTAGTCGACTAGACCTACCCTTGTGCTCTTCTGCCAGCCCCATCCCCTTACTCTCCCTACTCTTCTCCTCACCCTCAATCTGGTCCCCAGGCTCTTTAGATGGCCTTGCACTCAGCAGCCAGCTCTACCTGTGACACCTGCACTTCCCCTACGTCACTGGGGAACTGGAGTTGGCCAGTGTTGGGAGGGTCTGTGGGTTGACCTCTGTGACCCTTGCTGTCCATCCTGGAGTGAAAATTAGCGAGCTGCCCTTCCCGCTTCGGGTACTCGGGACACAGAGCAAGACTGAAGTAAACTCGGATTAGAGAGGAGAGAAAAGCAGAGGTCAGAGCAGCAATCAAGACTGAGCGCAACACAGAGAGTACAAGTAGAGGCGTGCCTGTTCGAAATCGGCCTTCTACAAGGAAGAGATCTAGGAAGAGAAGGAGCTAAAACTCCGGTTTGATTCCTAAGGCCTGGGCTCAAATCGTAGCTTTCCTCTGTGCAGTGGTGGACGACACAGTCTGTTTCCCTAGAGAGGAGAATTCAGCACTATCCTTAGGCACCCACCAACCACACGGTGAGGGTTAATTAGCAAAGAAACACTTTGAACTCCCGTGGAAAAGGTGCAAAAAAAAAATCGGTACTTTCTTTGGAGGGTGTTACAAATGACCCAAGAGTTGAAGATGTTCCCAGCTTCACCCTTAGTCTCCGCCGAAAAGCGCTTTCCCTAAACAAGACGAATAACACATAGAGCTATTAATAATAAACACCGATTACTGCTCTGGGCATCAATAATTAAGGGCGGTTACAGTAATTACACAATTATGATGATGATGAATAATTCAGGGAAGGAAATTGGGTTGGTGCTCCTTGAGCCCCAGACCACAGAGGGACCAAGAAGAGATCTCGGGATGATGCAGCGGCTCCGTCTGAGAATCCCAGGGTTCAACGCTGTGTCACAGAGAGCACCCCCAGCTCACGGCCTCCGAACTCCCATTAGTTGCCTGACCAGAAACTCAGGGATTAAGAAGTCCCTGACCTTGTTAGGAGGCTTGGAGCTAGCAGATCTCTGTTCCCCACTTCCTTCTATTTCCGATTCTCCAGGGGGGCAGATGGAGAAGTAGGCATTGAGTTCCTCTGGTCAACAGCGCCTCTAACTCTTTGGCTAGTGAGGTATCACCCAATTCTGCAAGCCCCCAAATGTGCCCCAAACCTCATTCATACTCCCCTGGATTGTTGGTCCTGTTTGAAGGTGAAGATACTGGGTCCCCGTCTCCCGTCCCCTTTTCACAGCCTGCCTCACCCTGGGTCATAGGGGCGTCAGGCCAGGATCGCGACTCCAAAACCCTGGTTTGGGGAGGCGTGGAAATCGGGCAATCGAGCCTCCGCGTCTCTCATCTCTCATGGCCCGTCTCTCCAAAGTAATTGTCCCTCTCTCCAAAGTAATCGTGGGACTCGGATGGAATTTCGCTGGAGTAGGAGGCTCCTGGGAGTTAGTTTTGCTTTTCTGTTCATTTGGGTCCTACATGATTATTTGCATCATCACCATCGCCATCATCATTACCATCATTCTTGCAAATATGCCTGCTCTGCTGTTTGGGAGCAAGTCGATCAGATCAAGAGGGTACAACAATCGGATTATTTTCTGCTTCACGTCCCACCCCACTTCCTGTTCTCCCTCGGTCTCTCGGTTCAGGCAACTGTCACTGGGGTATTCCATTACCAGCCTCGGAATTCCCCTTCCTTTCTTGACCTTTCCGGTCCTCTGTTCTCTCAGCTCCTCTCTCCTCACTTCCCTTTTTGTTGTTTCTTTCCCTGTCTTTTTCGTGTCCTTGCTCAATTCCTCATCTGCTCCCTAGATTAGCTCCTCTCCCAATGAGAAGTCAATTGAGCTCATTGGGCCTACATCCCGATCCATCTCCATTGCCAGTTCCGAATTTGGACGGGGGATGGCTGTGGCTGATTGAGCCGGATCCAGGAGTTGGCGTCTAGGCGCCCACTTCCCTTATCCGACTCTGTATCTGTTTCCATCCCCAGAACCAAATGGAAGCGTCAGACGGCTGTGGGTTTGGAGCTGTTGGCAGAGGCAGGCAATTACTCAGCGCTGCAACGGATGTTCCCGTCGCCTTATTTCTACCCGCAGAGCCTGGTTTCCAATCTGGACCCTGGCGCAGCCCTCTACTTGTACCGGGGCCCCAGCGCTCCTCCGCCCGCACTTCAGAGACCTCTGGTGCCCCGCATCCTTATCCATGGACTCCAGGGAGCCAGCGAGCCGCCCCCTCCCCTGCCCCCACTCGCGGGCGTTCTCCCGCGAGCGGCACAGCCCCGGTGAGCCTCAGTCCCCAGCTTTAGCCACCCCCGGGCGCTAGTTCTCCCTCTCCACGCGGGCCGCGCAGCCCCCCACCTCACCCCAGTTCATTGATACCGAGAGTGTGGAGGCAAGGGAGAGCAGAATCCGCTGCACGCCCAGAGGGGAGACGTCCTTTACCCAAAGCCCTCTTTTGGAAGAGTGGGTGTTGAAAATCTTCCCTGCCAAGAGCATAAACTCTCCCAATCCCCTCATCACTCCAGAACAGCTCCCCCACAAAGGGCCAAAGGTCAGTACTCCCAGATATGGCCAGTGGCTGACTTCCCCTGCTTCACTTCACTCAAACCAGCCGAGGATGGGGTCAGTTTGCCCTAGCCGGGTTGTATCTGGCTCTGTGCATACATTTTCTCCTACCGCTCTCCATCCTGCCCCCACTCAACTTTCTCCTTAATCTCCGGGGAATTTGACCCGTAAGGCGCCTCCTCTCCCTGACTTTACCCCAGACTGGGTGGGTGGGTGGATGAAGGAACCACGAGCTGCTCGCTCTGTCCTATTTCCTTGGCTCCTGGCCTCCTGCTGTATATTTGCCTCTTCCTCCCCGAAACCTGCAGAATGGGGAGGGCAGGGAGGAAAACGCAGACCACTGCTTGTACAGTGACGCCCCCCTCCCCTCTCCTCTCCGTCTCCCCCAGCGGGAGCACCGGCCGGGCCCAGAGGAGAGGCTGACCGGGTCGGGCCGAGCTGTACATACCGCGTGTAAAGTGTATATGAAGTTATTTATTTGTGACCCATGAGCCCGTGACCGTGTCCGTGAATTTGTGAGTCTGTAGCCTGCGCCCCTACCCGCTCCCGGACGTGGCAGGAAGGGGCCAAGGAGACTTGCTTATGCAGCCCCCAATCTCCAGCCTGGGCCCCTGGGCCAGCCAGGTCCCTTGGGCTCGCGCTCTCTCTTTTTTAAATGTCGAAATAAACTTCTTACAAATTCACAAGCCTGCTCATGTGCACGCTGCTTCTTCGCCTAGCACTCTGCCCCTCCAGCCTTTTGCTTTCATGCCCTTTACATTTTGGCCTCTCCCTTCATTCAGCCGCAAACTGATGCCATTTTAACCTTCACCTTTTCCCCTCTCAATCTTCTATTTCCCCGCCCCATCAACAAAGCATTTCCTCCCTTTCCCTTTCTTCATTCGATTCCCATTTTTCTATTTTTTTCTACCTTTCCCTTCTGTTTCTCTTCCATTTCCAGCCCCCCCTTCTCTCTTTCCCCTTTATTCCCCTTCGATCCATTCACCTGGTTCCTTCTCCTTACAACCGTTCCCTCGCCAGACCAAAACTGCTTTCCTTTCCTACATCACTTGGGTACTTGGGGCGTTAGTCCCAAGAAGGTAGAGTTCCAGGGGGCCGGGGCTGGGAGGAGAGGTAAAGAAGGAGGAGGGGTGGGGGATGGAGAGACGGGTAGGGAAGGGGGTCACTGTCCGAGAGCTCACTTTGCAGCGGGCTGGGCTGCTATTCGCCCTCCCCAAGTGAGCTCATCTGTCCGGGACCATGCGCCGGCAGCTGGTGACCGGGACCCGATGGGCGAGGTGAACGACAGATGGGCGCCGAGGCAGAGCCCACTCTCCCCCCACGTGGCACCCGTTGCCCACTATCAATCCCTCCCCGCCCGGGTCACTCTCTTCCTGGTTCTGGACTGTCAGCCCCCCCCCCCCCCCCCCCCGGCTGGGGACACAAGACGAGGAACTCTTCTAACCCCGGCTCAGTGTTGCACCTTCCAGCTGCCCCGGGGAATTCAGAGACAAATTTCCAACTCCGTTCCTTTAAACCTGAGGCACCTTAGTAATGCTTCACCGACCTGGTTCCCTTTATACTTCCCATTTACCCTTGGAGTCAGGTTTAGGATAAGGGGGGGGTGGCAATTCTCCCCTCCCCACTAGCTTCTGCCTCACCTCAACGCCAGGATCCCAAGGGGGCTGGATTTAAATCCTGAGCCAGACTCCAGACTGTGCCCACATTCAGGGGGAAATCATTCCTATCTCAGGGGAGGTAGCAGGTGCTCTTAGTGGACCAACATCCCCCCCCTCTTTCCTTCTCCCCATCCAGTCCAGCATTCAACCTGCAGACGCCCTGACCCTCAAAATGCTAAGGGTGGGGGAGGCACCAGACTCTAAGAAAGGAGAAACATTCAGGGCTGGGAATCGCCTTTCAGTGGAACAATAACCAGAGACCCTTCCAGTTTTGTTGACAGGAAAGATCTGGGAGATGAAAAACTGCTTTGGAGGGGACTGAGGGGTGGGGGGGAAACTGTAGTATACAGACCCTCATTAAAACCAGAGCCAGCTCCTGGTCTGCAACTGTTTCCTACCCCCACCCTATCCAACACACACACACACACACACACACACACACACCCCTCTCTTTCTTCCTTGGGATGGTGAGGGTATTATTATAATTTTGCAAAATGCACAGCAGCTAATTAAGTCAAGACAGCCCCTTTGCATTCGGGTTCTTTTGCATGTGAATGGGGGTTGGTAAATCCCCGGCTCTGGATGTGGTGGGGGTGATGGGGGGATTGTCCCCAACTCAGGGTTAATGAAGTGGGAAAGGAGTCTCTCATAGCCTCCTGCAAACAAAACCCCCCCATGCAACAAACCCTGTCCAAATCCTACATGGATTGACTTAAACCCAGGGGATAAGTGCTTTAAATTAATCTCATTGAATAAGAATGAGACCAAACAAAACTCTTTAAAATCATATTAAAAATCTATCAAAGGACAACTTGCACTGGTGTGCTTTTCATTTTGTGAAAGTGAAGGAGATAGAATAGAGCAACCATCTTTACATTTACACAGCAGCAGTGTAAATCACAGACATATTCTCAACTATTTAATTGTCCTTGTACCTTAGAGGCGATTTCATATCTTACATTAATGAAGAACAAGGCTTCCCGACAAGTTTATAATTACAATATTTAAAATTGTCCTGCCAGTTCCCACCTGCAATAACTTTACAACCTTTATGGTAAAGCAGGGTTCTTTTTTTTTTTAACTTTCATATATTTAAAAGGTTCACTTTGGTTTCTATGTTCTGGACCCTGGTGCTGGGTGATTTCAGACAGAGAAGAGGAGTCTGAGGGAGCCTCTGGAGGAGGTACTGAAAAAGGTAGCTCCTGAAAAGGCCCACCTTTTTCTCCAATCCTCTCCTTACAACATACAGACACCCCCAGAGAGACATGTGCCTTGTGGTCCCTTGCATGGGAAGATGTGGAATCCAAAGTAACTTTGAATCCTCTGCTACAAACAGTCTATGACAGAAAAGCTCTTGTGGACATTTTGGGAAAAGTCAAATGGACTTTAAAGTTCCTCCACACTGCAACCAGTCAAGCTAACTTTAAATGGCCTAGCCCTAAATCCTCCCCCACAACCCAACAGCAATAGCAGAAAAGGTGTAAGGATCTTAAAGGAACTTTTGCTAGAGGGAGTAAAGCTGCTTCCCAAGAAAGAATATGATGTAATATCTCCAAAACAATAGGAAACCAAATAATTTTTTTGGAGGGCAGAGGGGAAGAGTCCCATTTTTCTATCTTTGAGAAATAAACATTGGGACCTTAGTGATTTTTGTTGACTACATGTAAAGGAACTAAAATCCAGAAATCTAGGACATTAGCCATTTTCCAGTCATTTGACTAAATGGCTCTCCTTCACCCTTCAACCAGCTCCCTAAAAAAATTCAAAGGAACTCACTGGGCTTTGTAGAAATTTCTTTTGCTGAGGTTTAGTCTGAACTTGGTTCTATAGGAATGGAAGTTGCTGTTTGCATTACATCAGCACTGACTTAATTAGATCACACACAGGCACCTATTTTGCCAAAGGTTCTTTGCCCTTCACTGCATGAGAAATGAGGGTCCCTTCTGAAGATTTGCAACCATTAGGGGTTGCAAATACTAAGATGTTTGGGAACCAGGAAAGGAATTCTATACAATCCACCAGGGAAAAGAACTGTGGGTTGTAACAGTTCCTTAAATGCCCAACTTCTGTGAGTCTTTAAATACGAGAAACAGGAGCATAGCAGAGAATGAGAGAGACAAGTTTGGGAAATGAGAAAATAGATGATTAAAAATGCACACAAAATTAGAATATGTACAATGGAATTAGGCAAAGGCTTTGCCTAATTGATGCCTGAAATGTATAATCTTTCATGAGCTATAATAAGAGAAAGATTTATTTTTAAGGTTATTCCAACTCAGATAATATTAACCTTAAATCTGCTAAATCCTTGTTTCTTTATTAACTGGGGGGCAGGATATTGATTCTGCTCAGAAATATACCCAGGCATCATCTTAATGTGAGATGAAACGTTTAAGCTATTATCAGCAAAGTAAGTTGGGGTTTATAGTTTGAATATATGTGTACACTTACACCCACACTCATATATATATATATATATATATATATACACACACACACACATACCCCTAATGATACACACATATGCCCTTTGCATAGTTATAGCATTTTTTTTACTCCAGGAATGTGGAATATCCTTATGATTATTCATCCTTTAATAGAATGAATACTTGAAAAAACATGTAGGTTTTTGCCTTTGATCACCCCCAATCGCTGGCATTAATCTTATTTCCCACACAGCTGGGTTTTGTCTATAAAAAGTTTGATCTCTTCTTTTCTCATCCAAATCATTTGAACTATTATGCATCAAAATAAAAGAGAGGGTGGCAGATTTGTCCAAAGTCATTTTTGACATTGCTGCAGGGTTTTTTATTATTATTATTATTATTATTATTATTATTGTTATAAATTTCACCAACAGCCCCTATTAATTCATATGTGACAGCTGACTCTGAGAAGGTCATATTTTTCCTCATGCAGAAGATCAATTTTTACTAGGCTCACACTCTACCTCACATACTCTGAGTCATTTCTGTGGCAGTGTTCTAGATGACATTTGCCTTGAATCTGCCCACTATCAGAAAAGGAAAACTTGACACCCTTCCCCTTTATCACTTTGTAAATATGAATCTTCACAAAGCTTACATTACCCTACTGGTCAGTCAGCTAATTCAAAGCTGGCATTTCCTTTGGAATATCTCAGAACTTTGTCACAGAAAATCTAGACATGGTCATTTAGTAATCATAGAGGAGGATGGCCAGGAAATGCCCAAGTCAAGCTGCTGCACAGGGCTCTTCAACATGAAGAAAACTGCTGAGATTTTTAGCCCTTTCTCTTGTGGCCTTCTCTAGCATTTCCTGTATGTAAATATTACATTTATTGGGAAATCAATACTTCTCAAAGGGGGAGAGGGGCTGTCACCAGCCTGGTAGCCAGACCCAATGGGGAAGCTGTGCCCCAGGTCACAAGACAAAGAAGCCCAGGCCTCTTGTGGAACCCTGTTGGGTTTCACTAGGAAGAAAAACACAGGGGCACTGGTGCCTTTTGACTTCAAAGGCAAATAATAAAAAGACAACAGTAAATCAATTAGCCCTGAAAGAATACCTTTTCTGAGGAACACTGAAGAGGGAATAAATGTAAGGAATGATAGAAAAGTGACATTGTATTTACAGCAACATATTTAGAGAAAATAAGGAGGCTCAGGGTATACCACAATACTGTGGTATTTCTGATTATTTTCACAAAATGATTCTTGGTCCTTTTTACAGACCACTTCATGTATGCATTGGGAAAGAAAATTTTGAGAAATAAAATTTCTCTCTTATACACATTCATTTCACAAAATCATACCTTGAGAGTTGGAAGAGACCTTAGAAATGAACAAATCTTGCCCCCTTTGTGACTGGGGAAACTCAGGCCCAGAGAAGGGATGTGACTTGTCCAAAGTCACATAGCTACTCTTCAAGTCACAAATCGTGCTTTACAAATAAGACCAAAGGTACCAAATAGTATAAAAATAAAACACAGTGGATCTTTGCTAAAACACTGGCATGTAACAGCAGGGTTAATTCATTTCACAGGCTAGCCTGTATCATAGTAGGCTTTTGTTGTATGGCACATCCAAATATGTTCAGTGACTTAGGATGGAGTTCTTTTGTCCTTCATTTTTACTACTGCTCACTTAAAGGACTAATCTGCTTCCAGGGTCAATGGAAAGTATAGAGATATCAAGTAATTAGCTAATTGTTGCTGTGATGTTACTCCCCTTGGTTTCTATTTTTACTCCACTCACAAAAGAGAATGGGTGTGGGTTCAATTATATCATTTTGAAATTTGGTATGCAGGAAAAGAGAAATATGCTTATTTTTAATAAGGTTCCTCTAACAAAAATAGGACATTTACCAATCCAGAACTTCCAGGATCCATCTTGAGGCTCAGTGCTATGTACAGAGGCAGTTTTTGAGAAGTCTTAGCTAAGTCTCACTGGCCCACAGAACATCTTTGTGGGCTTTTCCAGTGTTTCACAGAGACAGATTTTCTTTTCCTTCCCCCCACAGCAAAGGTTGGGAGCTCCAACTCAGCTCTGCAGTGTGTGGTTGCTGGGTTTTCCATGTTTGTTTTGCTTTTTGACCTTGGCGTCGCCAGCTTCCATCCCACTTGAGTATTCTGAACGCAAGATTTCAGCAAGACGGTGTTTACTCTGGGTCTTCTTATGAAGGTCAGGCCTAGGGAAGAGTAAAAGCGGGGAAAGGGAGGGGGAGACAAGAAACTTTACGTATTTTTTTCATTCTAAGATAGGCTGATGGCGGCTAGTTCTGAGGCTGTGAAACTGACATTTTTGTATTAACAGAAGTACAATCCCTTCCATTGTGCTTGTTTTGATATTCTCTGTACCAGAAGATTAGATACGGCGCTGACAGATTTTCATAACGGTGGCAAAATATCATGGCATTTTTAAAAGTGAGGCTTTGTTCTGTACTGTTGTTTTCATGGAAAAAAAGGAACACAGGCTGATGGCAAATGAGGTGTATGATACAGCAGTTTGCCAAAGGAAAAAAAAAGCCCACCCTAAAACTCAACAACATTCAGTAATAAAAACACTTTAATAAGCAACCACAGTAACCCCAACTTGGTTAAAAAAATAATTGTCCCTCACTAATCCACAGATAGTAAGAGGGAGGACTCTAGCTCTCCTGAGACAGTGAAGACGGCTGACTGGTATTTTGAACGGACCTTTCTGTGGTCTAGAAGGCTGAATAGATTAGTTAATAGGCATTTCTTCATTGGACTGGGAGGGCTTTTTAATCTTTTGGTCCCTTCAAAATCAAGTCCCAGGGTACATTTAAGAAGCTTGGTTTATGTATCAAACATTGGCCACAACTGCAGCCCTCCCAACACTGCACACAAGCCTTGGGTAATGGAGAGAGGTCTCTCTACTGCAGTAATCCACACTGAAAAATGCCAAAGGTTGAAAATCAATTTCAGCTGTTGAACTGCAGTAACTGTTTTCAAAAGACGGTAGCCTTGCCATTTGATCAGAAGATCAGAGAGGGAAATTTGTAGAAGTTCAATCAAACACAGGGAAAATGATTACATAAACTGCAGAGTGAAATATTTAATGTTTCCTAAGACACACAGATGGGTTTCGAATTTGTTTTCAAAAGCAGTGGTGACCACTAAAAACACACAACACATGGTGGAAATGCTATCATTGGCACCTAGTTAGTGCCCACTGGTTTTGCAATAATTCTCTAGGCATTAAGAATATGGTATATATTTTTAGGAAGATAGTTTATGCCCTTATCCCCGCTCTTGCTTTTTTCTTTTTCAATCTAGGATGAAGACAATAGTGGACAAATGCTTGAACTTATAGTCTAAGTAAGTGGAAACCCTTTGTAAGATAGGGATCAGAAGAGACAGTTAAGAACTGTTTTTCAATATAAGCTATAAAAGGTTATAAGTCCAAGTTATATCAGACCATTCATTACTTTATGCAGTTATGTACCAGAGGACTCAACTCAAAATTACGGTATACTGAAATTTATATGATATAAATCTATGTTCCAGTGGAATTCTTTTTTGCATAGAAGTACAAATTAGGTAGTATGAGAAGTCATGTCTTTACTGCCAGAATGAAGATTTGAAATAATTATTTGGATTGCTAGGAAAAAGAAACTTTAAGGTTGTTTATTTGTGGGGGACAAGAGAATGGAGAGGGTTAAGAAGAGGAAAATTTCAAATGATAATTTCTATTATTCATTTCATTATGACGGTAGTGATCATATCTGTGGATGTTACTGAAGAGCATTTCATTTGAGACTATTATAAATCTTCAACATGGCTACCTTCAGTCCTCATAGCTTCTTGCCTTCTGTCCTCCACCCAAAACACCAACCCAAACAAAAGGCGACATATCACAGTGGAAAAACCACTGGCCAGGAGTCAGAGGATCTGGGTTCAAATGCCAGCTTGGATGCTTATACTTCCTGTGTGACCTACGGCCAATCACATGGTCTCAGTTTCCTCATCTGTACAATGAGGAAATTGGACTCGATAGCCTTTGGGGTCTAAATCTATGGTGCTATAAAAAAAGAAAAACCTCATCTGAAGCTTGTATTACTTCTACTCCCTAGAGATAACCAAGTGAAGTAAAATGTTTTGCCAGATGGAGGGTAGCCCTTTCCAGCACCATTTAGATTCCTGACTAAGTTATTCGTGGCAACACCTACAAGGGGCCATTTTTTTTTCTTTTAAGGATTGGGAAGTGACTTTATGATGATAATGAGTTCACATTTATATTGTGCTTTTAGGTTTACAAAGGCAAGTGTAAGTGGCATAGTGGATAGTTGCTTAACCTGGAGCCAAGAAGACCTGAGTTGAAATCTGGCCTCAAACACTTACTAGCTATGTGACCGTGGGCAAGCCACTTAACCTCCATTTAATTTGGTTTTGTCAACTGTAAAAGGGGAATAATAAGAACACCACCTCTAATGGTTGTTTTGAGGATCAAATGAGATATTTCTAAAGCCTGGCACATGAATGCTTATTCCCTTTCCCTTCCATCACTACTCTGTCAAGTACAAAGAGCAAGTCTCAGCTTCCTTTAGCAGATGAACAAACCCTCAGTTTGACCCCCTACAGGGGACAAATGAGTTGTCCGAGGTTAACACAGCAAATTAGTGGAGGCATAGGACTGAAACCCATGTCTTCTCACCCCTGGTTTAGCGCTCTTGCTACTCCACTGTGCTCCTTCTACGGGACGCTATTTCTCATTCGGCAGCGCCCCTGCTCATGTACCCTCTCTCTCTTCTCTGTACCTGATTGAGGTCCAAGTTGCAAGGGGGTTGATTTGTGATTTGGAAAAGACAGGAGACAGGCCCGGCAGTTAAGAGAACTTAACTTGTTCCAAACTGATGGCTGCCAGTTCTATGTGCCTACAGTTTATTTTTAGTTGGGTTATATGACAGACAGAGTGAAAAGGTTTTGACAGGAAGGAATGCTTTTTCTTCCCCCTCGTTTGAAGCTGAGTGTTCACAATGTGTATAATTTTAAATGTAACAACCTGGGTTTCAACATATGCAAAGTATCAGTCAAAATATCCTCTCCAGCATTAGCTCCTACACTTCAAAGATCTCTCCTGCCACTGCTAAAGCAAAATAAATAAATAGAATATTACCTGGCTGATTGATACACTAATTGCCTACAAAAATGGCACGGGCTGTGTCACCACCAAAACTTTCAGCCAAAGATAAGCAGGTTGGCAAACTTGCATTTTTAGCCAAGAGCACATAGGTTTTAATCTATCTGAGCATATATATTATAAAATAGGTGTCTGTAAATGTATATTTGGTGAGGTAAGAATACATATATGCCAATGTGGAAATTTGTTTTGATTGACTAGACATGTATGTGATGGACATTGGCTGATTAAAACAAAACAAACAAAAAACAGATATAATATGTGTATTTCCCAAGAAATTCTTGTTTCCTTAGAAAACTTGAGAACTCTGATCAACACAATGACCCATCACAATTCCTAAGGATTTGTGAAAAAATGTGCTGCCTACCCTCCTGACAGAGAAGTGATTGCAGATTGTGATATGCCCAATGAGAAATTTTGTTTTGCTTGACCATACATGCCTGCAACAGAGGTTTTGTTTTTCTTGCTTTCTCGACAGAGATGGAAGGAGAGGCAAGGAAGAGAGAGAAATATTATTCTTGCTTGAAAATAAAACAAAATTTAACTTTAAAAAAAAGATAGTGTGTATGTGTATATATACATAAACACACACGTATATAAACAGATATATATGTGTGTGCATGTGTGTATGTGTGTGTGTGTATACATATTATATAAATAATTCAAGGACTTATGATTTCATCACCATGGGCACACTGCCGCTGATGCAGAACACAGTACCTCATACCTTTGTAGACAGTTTCAAGTTTCTATGGCTGAAAAAAAAAATTAATCACCTCATTATTTACTCTCTAAGTGAAGAAGCTCTATAAACTTACTTAGGCTGATCTTTGAATGAGAGATATACAGTCCAACACTGGGTCCATATCTGAAATCTTCTAAGCTTGATAATTTCTGCCAGGGCTAACATTCCATCAACAGTGATTTTGGGAACCTGCTATCAACCTCCATGCCAAGATGAAGCACTGGAGTATATCTCAGTAGCAGGGCAGAACTGTGGAACACGGTCTGGAATGAAGTTGGGACCTGGGTTCAAGGACTGGCTGCCACTCATTATACATATAACTTTTTGCTGTTCATTCCTTTGCAGTTGTGTCTGACTCTTTGTGACCCTATTTGGGGTTTTCTTGGCAAAGATACTAGTGTGGTTTGCCATTTCCTTCTCCAGGTCATTTTATAGATGAGGAAACTGAGACAAACAGAGTTAAGTGACTTTCCCGGAGTCACACAGTTAGTAAATGTCTGAGACCAGATTTGAATTCATGAAAATGAGTTTTTCTGACTCCAGGACTGGTATTCTATCCACTACACCATCTAGCTGCCCCTCGAGTGACTTCAGGGAAATCACTTAATCTATTTTACCTTCAGTTTTCCTCATCTGTTAAATGAGGTTGATCAAGATAATCTCAAATGTGCCTTTCAGCTAAAATCTATGATCCTATAATGAATTCCTATCTTATCAGTGTCCAAGATGTATTAATTCATTAATAATAATAAGGTTATGTGCTATATGGTAGGGTTCTGGGGCACTGGATGCTAATCGACAGAAGATACACAAAACTGTTCTCAAAGGGTATTTGCTCAACATTCCCAAGTCCACAGTGCAGAAAATGAGATGCTATAGAAATCAGGTCTTGGAGATGGTCCTGCTCTACTTAAGTTGACAACTGAAACATTTTCCAGGCATTTTACAATTTTATTTCCAGCCAAGGCATAGTCCACCACCAGCAAATCCTAATTCCTCTACAGACCTGGTAGAAAAATGTGCCAGGTCACTACTCTGAGGATCCTTATGCTCCACAGAGTGAGCAGGTGTTCAGTTTTTCAGTCTATGGCTTTGGTTTCTCTGCCTTTGGTGAAGAGAAGCTCTGAAGAGGATTTGGATTTTTTTTTTAAAGCATTCAAGATGTCCAAATGGGGCCCTCATTTAGTGACCAAGCTAGTTCTCTGCTTCTTCTCTGGTCTGCAGGCCCTGCCTGAATCACAAGGCAATAAGTAGATAGGAAAATGAGAAATTCTAAATCTAAACATGCCCTGGCAACTTAAGGTCTCAATCTTCTCCAGTGCCAACCTGCAGTCTTCCTGGTTTTTGCCAAAGGCCCCCTCTCACCAGTAGTCACCAAAACAGTAATCCTATAGTTACCAACAAACAAATTCGTTTATCTAATTATGGTGAAAGAAGAGTAAATCTACCCAAAGTTGTTGGGTTGAACTGGTACTCATCAGGAAGGACAGATGTTATTTGTACCCTCGATAAAGTAAAATCTCAGCTCAATTCGCACGTCAGTATACTTGGCTCTAATAATAACTATGAGGCAGCTAGGTATCTCAAAGCAAAGAGAGTGCCAGGCCTGGCCCTGTTAAGTCTCTTCTTAGTGAGTTCAAATCCGGCCTCAGACACTTATGGGATGTGTGATCCTGGACAAGTCACTTAACCCTGTTTGCCTCAGTTTCCTCATCTGTAAATGACCTGGAGAAGGAAATGGCAAACCACTCCAGTATCTCTGCCAAGAAAACCCCAAATAGGGTCACAAAGAGTCAGATATGACTGAAAACAATTGAAAAAAAAAAGCGAACATACACAAAATGCTTTAAAATTTGCAAAGTATTTTACATAAATACTTATATTCCCCCATTAGACTATAAGCTGTCTGAGGGCAGGGACCATATTTTATGTAAACTTTGCATTCCCACCTATCCCCATACCTAATACAACTCTGCAGACATTAGGTGCTTAATATCTGCTGACTTAATTTGAACTTCAAACTAAATCTGATGCTGAAAATGCAGAGAACTGCATTAACTAATTCTTATTGAACTAAGATGTGTTTTGGTATGGTATGCTGTTGGGTTTTCCTTTTTTAAACTTCCTTGCCTCCTCTTTACAAAACACACACACACATACATACACACACACACACACACACACACACACACACACACACACCCCTTTTGGATGCCTCAAAGTCTACTGAAGTCTGGTAAAATGCATTCTCTCAAGTCTGAAAGATCCACCTTGTAAACAAACTATCTAGGGCCACAGATAGACCCAAAGGAATTCCAAGTGAAAATATACCCCCAAATAGGATGGAAAAACCCTGGTTTCAAGTGTGATCAGGGGAGAAGTGGCAATGACTTTAGATAAGATGGCAATGATTGAGAAATTTCTCTGCCTTGCCTAGCTCTTAGGGAAGAGAAAAGGCAGCAATGTTTGAACAGAATTCTGGTGGCTCTCCAATGACAGACAGAACAACAAACAAGTCCAGGGAGAATTTGACAAGCCGTCCCTCTGGTGCAACAAAGTAGTTCAGGTGAAGATTCTGCCAGTGAGGGATGATAATTTAGCCTCCTGAAGTGGATCATATTATCAGATCTTTATAGTCATCCAAGGAAAGGGATTAGCCATAGAAGCCTCTTAACCTTTGGGTTCTATGTTGGCATGGATGTAGAGTGGGGTGAGTTTCTGGCACAACAGTAGGCTGCCTCTTTGATCAGCCTGCACTAAATAAAACCTGACTTTTCTGAAAAACTACTGGTGCTTCAGAAGAGTCCCTATTTTGTTAGTGTGCCCTGCACAAACATCAGACACTAAGGCTAAATCTTGGAGGGCTACCCTGTAGACCCAAGGACAGACATAAAAAAAGGACTTTTCCCTAATACCACATTATAAAGAGCTGCAAAGGAATGGAGGAAAATTCTAAGACCTGATTCAAGGAGTAGCACAGTGCTAGGTACATAGCAAGTATTTGGTAAATATTTGTTTAATTGAATGAAGGTGATTACCTACAGGAGAAGGATAAAGGGTTGCCCTAATAAACTTTGGGTTAAGGTGATAAAGGCAAGATAATGAGATTGAGAAGTGGAAGAACTAGATTCTAGTCTCAGCTCTGTCATTTACTACTTGTGTAAACATTTAAGTCACTGTTAGTCTGAGATGTTGGATCCTTTCCTAATTCTGATCATTAAGTAGATTCCAATGCATTTTAACGCCTATTTCAGCACCACACAGATGTGTACATCTTAGAAACTGTCACTGGATTTGGGAGGGAAGCAGAAGTGGGTGCTGAAGGTGTGGCAATGGTCCAGAGCGCTCTGCACTGTCAGTTCTAGATTTAGGAATATGACAGCCTTATGCTCACTGAGTAACTGATCACACAGGCTAATATTTGTAAAGCACTTAGCAGTGAGCTTAATAAATGCTTGTTTCCTTTTTTCCTTCCTATCAGTACATGAAGGCTAAGTGGCACAGTGGATAGAGTGCTGGGCCCAGAGTCAGGAAGACCTTAGTTCAAATTTGGCCTCAGACACTTACTAGCTGTGTGACCCTAGACAAGTCACTCAGCCTCTGTTTGTCTCAATCTGGTGGAGAAGGAAATGGCAAATCACTCCGGTATCTTTGCTAAGAAAACCCCATGGACAGTATGGTCATGCTATGGTCCACAGGGTTAGGAAGAGTTGGACATGACTGAATGACTGAACAACAATAACCTGTACATAATATGCACTTAGTATGTATTTGCTGAATGAGCATGTTTTCACAACTAAATGCCAACCAATAAATGCGATTCACACAAAAACTTTTAGCTAATTCTTTGTGGACAAAGAGAAGATTATTATTTTGCTGAGGCCTATATTACAGGCTTCTTCATCTCCCACATGTTGAATTGGGTAGAATTGATTAGTTTAATCAAGAGATCCTTTCCATCATTATAGAACCTTAAAGTTGAAAATCATGAATTCCAGTTCCCACCTGATCAAGAATCCGCTTTTCAACATCCCTACAAGTAAATGATCATCCTACCTCTGCTTTAAGACCTCCTTTGACATAGCATTTACCATCTACTCTGCCTATTCCATTGTTGGTCTGGTCTAATTGTTAGGAAGTGTTTCCTTCTACTGAACTGAAGTCATCCTCCCCTCCCCTTGTCAGGCATTAATCTTAGTTCTACATTTCAAGAACAAGCTTAATGTTAAGATGTGGGCAAAGATAATTTTACTATGCTTTAAATGACTTATAATGCAATTGCCTAATGAGTTCTAACCTAATTAGAAGCAGTTGATTCATATCATATAATTCAAGCTTGATCCTCTGCTTCTAGCTCACAGAACCTAGAACAAAAGTAGCATAGAGAAATTAATTGGTCTAGCTCTCTGTCTTTAGGCAAGTCGATAGCCATATAATCCAAGGGTGATAACTGCCATTTGTCATGAAAAACTTCAGAAGTATGGATTCTAAGGGGAAGCTAGGTGGCACAGTGGATAGAGCACCAGCCCTGAAGTCAGGAGGACCTAAGTTCAAATCCAGCCTCAGACCAAACACTTGTCACTTACTAGCTGTGTGACCCTGGGCAAGTCATTTAACCCTAACTGCTTTAAAAAAAAATTTAAAAAAAAGAAATATAGATTCTATAATCTTCAGAGTCCATTCTAGTATTTGGTGACCCTGACAATCAAATTTTAAGTTTTTCTTTGTATCCAAACAAATATCTCTTTTTAATCTAACTCTTTTTCTGTCCTTTCTGGATATGGAGAAAATGCCTTATTATAGAAATACTTCACATATCTTATAAACTTATTCTTTTCCTTAATGCTTATTTTGAAGTAGCTTCCAAAAGGTATGTAGGGAATGTATACCCAGTCTACAAAAGGGCCTGAAAAGCTGCAAAGGTTGGCACTCCCAAATGACATCCTTTCTGTGGAGCAGTAAATTCAAATAATGTTACATGCCTACTCTGTGCAAGGCTCTATACTAAGCATTGAGAGACAAAGATGAATAAGATATGGTCCCTTCTGCCAGGAAACTTACAATCTTGTACTTGTAAATGGTTACGATACCACCTCATATCATGGACTGTCAGGTCCAATGCACTGGGTTGAAACATGGCAGCATCAGTTCCAGGGCGAGAACAAAATGCAAAGCAACTCGAACGCTTCAGAATAAGATATGACAAGAGGCTGACATAAACTAACTGGAACTGTATAGGTCATAACAAATAACAATCAAAGCTTTCATTTCTAGAGTACTTTATAGCTTACAAAGCGCTTTCCTCCCAACAATTCTGGGAGGTGGATAGTAACAGAGAGAAAGAGCTTTTTGTCACTATCAGGTGAAGAAATCGCTGAGTAGCCAAGGATATACATATTCCTGCAGCAGAAAAGGAATTAGGGATGAGTTGTTCATTGGGGAAGAAAAATAGGATGACTAGATGAGTGGTTTGGGGGTATATGTCTGAGATGACTACATAGAAAGTCTATTTATGAGCTAGCAAAGGTTTCTTCTTCTTGGGGTATACATACATATACGTGTCTGTGTGTGTGTGTGTGTGTGTGTGTGTGTGTGTGTGTGTGTGTGTAATACATGTTGTCTTGTGTTCAGTTTCCTGTAATTCAAGAACTCAAAATTAGAAGCTTTGGTGAAAAGGTGAATTATCTCCTGTTGCATCTACCCTCAACTGGTATCTGTCACTGATTTGAATTGTACTTCCTTCCTTCTTCCAATTCCAGGGCTTCAATGCAGCAGAAGGCCAAAGTTTCAAGAGCTACAACAGTATACTTGACAGTCTCTGGCGTCACCCCCAAGAGAGGCTGGTTGGGTTCCTGTTCTTTGTTGTCAGCCCTGGCTGCTTGTCTGAAAGCACACCATGTGGTTCCTGCTGTCTGCAGGTGACCCAGGTGTGGAGGAAGCTAAGGGTCACTGTGAAATCCCTCTAATCGCCTCATTAGCAGGGTGGGGATGAAGGTGTGTTTGTTCAGTGAGAAGGCAGAAAGCTGGTAATTGCTTGGTGTCAGCTGGAAAAAACCAAGTGATAGGAGCAAGGGGCCAAATGTAAAAAGGCTACATGAGCACACCTATAATTAAACCACTGTTCCAAAGAATAGGGGCCCAGCAGCACCTGAGTATAGGGAGAGCACAGGAAAGAGGAAACTAGATTTGCATCAAGTCTGCAAATGGAGAAATACTCAGCTCCCACCACCGAAGAATGCCCCTAGAGATGAAATTTTGGTATGAATCTGAGCCCAGCTATGGCTAATGCAATGCTGGAAAAAACGAATCCAGCCAAATGGGGTCTTCTCATCTCAAGTTCTAGTTTAGACAACAAAGATCCTATTCTCAGCACAGATGTTTCAAAGATACAACTTGTAGTGGATTTCAAAACACAGAATTTCACATTTTGGTCCTTACATCAGAGCCCAAAGTACAAATAATGATGATGATGATGATGAGAAGTGTCAAAGGAAAGTGGTAAGCACTGCATAATAACATCCATAGTCCTCTGCTCATGCCAGTTATGTCTGACCTTATAGCTACCAGTGGCTCCTATTGCTTCTCCTTGACCTTATCACTAAGGTCAAGTGCTCTGACCTTCCATCTGGGGGATGAGGATGCACCAGAGCATCCTTGTGTCTAATTACTAGGGTCTGGTTTACTGCCTCCATTTAGGAGGTCAGAGAAACAGAGCCAGCTGCTCTGACAAGCTGGTCCATCAGCAGGGGGTGTGGATGCCCTTCTGAGTGATCTTCCTTTCCTGTGCCGAGCAATGGAATCTCAAAGCCTGTTTAATGTTCCCTATTGCCCATTTTGCTCCTCATCAGACACTCCTGGGAACTGCATCATTGGAATTTACACATGGGATTTGAAGTAATGAATACAGCCACCCACTGGAATGGGCACCAGGCCTTCTTTACAACAAGAGGAAAGAGAAGTTACTGGAGGGGAAGCAATCTATGGCACCTTCCCCTCTAGTCTACCTTCTCTAGCTCATCTTTCATACTGCCACTAGAATAATATTTCTTATCCATCAATCCGTTCATTATACTCTGTTCAAAGAATCATCAGTCATTGCCAATTGCCTATCAAATAAAATTCAAACTTTTTTTTGTCTGGCACTCAAGCTCTTCCACAATTGGGCACTCCTCTACTTTTTCAGCCTTTATTTACTTCTATTCCAGGTGTTTTGTGAACCAAACTGGAATACTCTTTGTCCCCCAAACATGTCCTGTGCTTTCCTGCCTTCCTGCCTTTGCTTATGACATTGCCTCTGAGTGAAATGTTCACTTTTTTCCAGCCCGTGTTAGCCTGTATCCATTCTCTAAAGCTCAGCTGAAATGGCATTTTCTTCATGAAGCCTTCCCTTATTTCCTGCATAAATGACCTTCCCCAACCCAAACCTTGACTGGCACTTTGTTATACAATACTTCAATACCCTTATATAATATGATGTATTACAATGATCAGTCTGCGTTTCCTCTCCCTATTACAGCACTCTATCTGCACTCTCCATTCTTTGGACCCATTCTTTCCTTTTTCTTCCACTCTCTTCTCCCCAATCCTTTCCCTCTTCCTCTTTCCTTTTTTTTTTTTTTGCCTGTATCTTAGACCTGCCAGTGGCAACCACAGCATGGGCATTACTTAGCTTGTATACAACCATCAGGACTATGAATAGTGAAGACTTCTATTCTCATTTTCAGACCCTGCAACTCAGGACTTTGAACCCAAGACCTACTACTGGCTGTGTGACCTTGCACAAGTCACTTAGTCTCTGTATCTCAGTTTCTCAATTTAGCGATGGTAATACTGCTCCCCACATACTTCACATAGATAACTGTGAGGATAAGCCTAAACCACATAAATACGCTTTGAGCAATGGGGAAAAAAGTTACCACATACATTCTAATTACCATTATTTACAGTAAGACAGCCTGCATTCATGAAAGATTGCAAGTAGGCCACATGTCATTTCATTCTAATAAGGGAAGGCCGTAGTTCTTATTTTTAAAGATCCACAGAATGTCAGAGTTAAAAGTGTCTTTAGAGATCTTCTAGACCAATCTCTTCTTTTTTAGTTGAGAAACTTAGTCGCAGAGGAGTTAACTGAAAATCCTTAAGATCATAGAACTAATTAGCAGCTGAGCCGAGACTAGAACTCTGCCCAACTCTGCTCTTCCTCTTATGCCACAATGCCAATAGCCAATAAAAAATTTATTAAGCATCTACTATGCGCCAGGCACTGTGCTAAGTATGAGGATACAGGGAAGCAAAAAGACATTTCCTGCCTTCAGGCAGCTCACAATCTAATGGGGGAGGGGGAAGCAAACAAATATATGCAAACTATATAACAAGATAAATAGGAAATAATTAACAGAGTGAAGGCACTAGAATTAAGAGGGTTTAGAAAAGGTTTCCTATAGAAGATGGGATTTTAGTTCAGACTTAAAGAAAATTAGGAAAGTCAGTAGGTAGAGTTGAGGAGGAAGAGCATTCCAGGCATGGGGGACAGCCAGAGAAAATGTCCAGAGCAAAGAGATAGAGTGTCTTGTTTGTGGAACAAGAAGTGTCATTTGGAAAACCAGGAGAGAGTGGTGTCCCAAAAACCTAGAGAGAAGAGAGCATCAAGAAGGACAGAGTGATTAACAGTGTCAAAGGCTGCAGAGAGGTTGAGGAGACTGAGGATTGAGAAAAGGCCATTGGATTTGGCAATTAAGAGATAATTATTAATTTTGGAGAACAGTTTTGGTGGAATGATGAAGTTGGATGTCGGATTATAAGGGGTTAAGAGAGTGAGAGGAGACAAAATGGAGGCATCTATTGTAGACAGTCTTTACAAGGAGTTTAGCTACAACTGGTAGATGATAGTGAGGATGGAAAGATCAAGTGAGCTTTTTCAGGGTGGGTGAGATACGATCGTGTTTGTAGGCAGGAGAGATGGAAAATAAGTGATAGAGTAGGGATAACAGATGGGTGAAATCTTTTGGAGATGGAATGGGATAGAATAAGCTCACTTGTGCAGGTAGAAGGGTTAGCTTTGGTAAGAAGTAAGGCCACCTCTTCATGTGAGACAGGGGTGTCAGACAAGATAGTGGCAGAAGGGTTATGAATGATATGAAATGAGGAAGGGGGAGAAGAGGAAGCTCTCAGCAAATGGTCTCAATTTTCTTCTGTAAAACATAAGGCAAGTTTCTCCCCTGAGAAGGTGATAGGAGGGGGCCCCATGGGTACCATGGAAGTTTGAAGAAGGATGAAAAAGTTTGGAAGAGCCACTATAGAGAGTGAGATAGTGAGTTGACATGGAAGGTATGTAGATAAAGTGACTAGGGGCTCAAGAGACCAGGACAGTATAGAGCTGAACTGGTTCACCAAGGTGTCAAGATGGGGAAAAGAGGATCGAATGCAAGGGAGATGGCCTAGGAGAGAACTGGAAGTAATAGTGTGGAAGAAGAGTAGGATTTGGTACAGGAAGCTAGGGGGAGAGCTGGAAAGCCGCTAGAGTATGGTCAGACAAGTTGACTCAGGAATTCTTGAATGTGGCGGAAGTGTATTTTCGGGTTATGGCAAGATCAAAGTATGACCATCTTTATGTGTGGCTGAGGTGGGGCAGAGAAGTAGATCATGGGAAGTGAGTAGATTGAGGAACTGAGTGGTTAAGGTGTTTGAGAGAGAATATGTTGCAGTTCCTAAGTATGAGGGCAGGAGTTGCCAGAAAGTTACACATTGTTATATACCGTGTAATACAGGTAACATATTGTTTCAAGGGGGTATTTGGAGTTTGGGTTGGGGCATGCTCAAAAGAAAAAGCTGAATTTCCAGAATTTTCTATTCTGAAAACTTTTTTGGGGGGGGTAGGGGGGAGGATAATTTATCCCACCTAGAGGTTTGGGGATGGACTAGATGACATTTTTGTTTCCAGCCCAAGGAATCTATAACTCCTTCCAAGTTACTAGAGACTCCAGAGCTTGGAATAGAGAATATGACAGTTGGTGTGGATTTCTAACGTGATCGTGACTACATGTGTGATCATTAAATAGAAGATGAGGAAGTCTCAGGTCCTTTTTCTTTATCTGATTCACGACCTTGGAGAAGTGACTTGCTTGCTTCTTCTTGGTCTCAATTTTCTTGCATTAAAACCATATGTTAATACTTATTTGTCTCTAAATCCTTTGGCTATAAAAGAACAGATATTGAACTATAGCTAAACTTGCTAAAGAGCAAGTGGTAGGGCTACACAATCTATACACATACTATCAAAGTTTCAGATCATTGCTTTGGCTTTTCATTGCTCCACTGGTTAACACATCTTCCTAAATTACTATTAGGTCATTGTAAAATAGACTCCATCCTGGTTCTGCCACCATCTCACCTACATATATGGGGACCTCAGAGATTGTGGCTTTGTTCATTTTCTGATATCATATTTGGCCCAATTTGTCTTTTTATAAAATGATGAGTAGACCAACTAAACCGAGAAAAATTTTTCAGTGGGCAAGATTCCAAGTTTTCCTTCAGCTAATTAAGTGATATTAAGGAGGTTGTAAATGCCACATAAAAATTGGCAGGCAAGCTGCTCCCAATGATTAGATTATTGCTTTACAGGGAGCTACAGCTGCAGCTTCTCAATGCTAGTCTTTTTTGGGAGCTGGTTTGGTGTTTTCAAGGTTGTTACTAATAAGTTCAAAGGTGTTAAAAGGTTGCCAGTTAATATACCTTCAGCTCAATCCCTTTTTGTTGACTTTTGTAGTGAATGCAAAAACTACAATTCTCTTGCAGTCAATTGAAAAAAAAGCCATGAGAGACAAAAATAGTACCACTCTTCCCCAAAATGGCAGGGTTTATATGGGGTTGGAGGAAATGGACAATGGGATATAACTCTTCCAAGGAAAGTTCAAGTAAGCTCTCAAGAAATGTTTGTCAAATAGATCAACGAATTACATACACACCAAAGGCTTTGTGTAGGTAGGGGTAGGAGGGGAGGGAAGATACAACTTCAGAGTTTGGAGCTTTCTAATTTATTGAAATCTCATGAACTTGGAATTCACTAATTTATAATTGTTATAGTTTATGGAGGGACCTGACTGAAATTTTTGAAGGTAAGCATTCTATGAAAAAATGGTTTCATAAACAAATTCTAGAGCACAAAGGGTACGAAAGATTTGCAGGAGAACCATTCATTACATGACAGACCAAACTAATTTCAAAGCACCTGAGAAGCACTAATACTCAAGGGAGTGCTTTGATGCTCTTCTCAAGCATACTTAGGACACAGTGGCAATAACCAAGGTATAACATAACCCCTTTGCACCCTCCAACTCTTCACTTTACCCTCAGTGTCAGCATACTGCAAACTGGAAAAAAATATCCAGGGAGAATTTTTTTTTAAAGCGTTTTTGTGTGCAGGCCTTACGTCTTTGATTACTTTGTAGGTTTAGGTTAACACCTAACTACATATCATTCTTAGAATTTGGTAACATCTTGACTTTTGTATAACAACTTGAAAACAATAAAATTTCATTTCCATAAGAATGCTATATCATTCAGACAATACAAACAAGTGAAGTTTGGAAGAATTACAGAAATGAACAACACATCTATGTATGTGACCCCAGGCAAGACACAATCTCCCGAGGCCTCAGTTCCTTCATCTGGAAAATGAGGAAACTGGTCTAGTTGACCTTGAAGGTCTCTTCCAACTCTAAATCCATGATTCTGATTGATTTGTTAGTCTAATGTACCACACGTATTTTAGCACCCAACTGATTCAAGGACAATGAAAACAAGAAGTAGGATGGCAGAAGTCAAGGATAAAAGCACATCTAAGGTAGCCACAGAATAAATAGTTTTAAGAAGCAAACAACTCAAGGAACAATTTTTGGCTGTTGCTTGAGTCACACCTCCCTGGGAAAAAAATACCATACTTAGGAACAGGATGCATCCTGCACCATATAGAGAGTTCTAAGAAGGAGCAAGATGATCCTGTTATTCCGTAATGGCAACGCCAATATTTTAAGAGACAATGGTTAGAGTACTCTTCTTAGACAGTGTTTAACAACAGAGACATACTCCCTTATAGTGCTATGTTGACCTTCTCAGGCACATCTGACTCAGTGTTTCTTACTGACCAGCTACTTAGAAAATAATATGAATTTCAGGATTTTATCTATGTTGTCTTCTACCCCAAGGAAACTGAGGCCCCAGTTTCTGGTGCTGTTATCTTAGGTAAAGATGTAGGATGTCAAGAGTGTGTGTTGATTTTGTATCTTAGGAACTGCTGAATCTATACACCATAAAATAAAAGATACATTTCACCAATAGAGATCATTGGTTAATGCTGACTGTCACTGCAGGGCCATACAATATGTTCCTGATATTATCTACTACCTGATAAAGTGCAGGGTTGGAGTTTTGGCAGGTTTGTGTGTCAGGTGTCAGAGTTTCTATGATGGTGGTTCTGTGTGCAATGGGAGAAAAAAGCATTTAGTGTTTACTTTCAGAATTTAGGATCCAAAAGGCAGACAGACACCTGGCTGATAGGATATCCTTTGGGGAACATAGTTGCTCTCCTTTAAAAAAAATGAGAGAAGTATAGAAGAAAGGTGCCAGAGATTAAAAGTTCCCTTTGTCATTTGGTGAAAACACTTAATGGCCTCCTAACCTGCCTCTGATTCCTATCTCCTGTTTCCCAGCACAACTCTACTCCTCTTCCCTATGGGTTTGGGCTCCCTTGTTTGCTGTGTGGCAGGTGAAGTAGGAGAGGGTTTGGTTTGCAGCCTGGTGAACAAATATCAGATGTTTGTACACAATACATAATTACTCCAGGACAACTGGTGCTGGCAGTAAACAGCCATAAGGAGGAAAGCTGACTAGTTTGGAGTATTTAGTGCTATTATTTTATTTCCCCATTTAAAACAATAAGGACCCTATTCTCTTTCTCGACAGATGGATTTCAGCTCTGCACAATAATTGTTGCCACAGTAGAACTCTTCTTACTTTGTAGGGTTTAGCAGACTTTTTTTTTTTCCTGCCCAGCCCTCAGAAAGCAGCAAACTGGAATTTGTTTGAGCCCTGACTGAGGTGTGGAAAATCTGTCAAGTTTTCTCTGCCTCTCACCCTGACCACAATTATACGGTCCACACGCAGATTAGCCGCAAAGTCACTCTTACCCCAGGAATGACAACATTTCCCCCAAATAAAAAGTTACCTACAGTATCCTAGAGTGGCCGTCTGTGGTATAAAGGCAGGGAGGGGATCCTGGAGGGGGGGAAAATGCCTTCAAAAGAAGCACATAACAACGGAAAAAGTAGCTGAAACAGAGTGGCGACAAGGCAGTAACAGAGAGCTGCATTGTCACGAGCTGAGTAATCCTATGACACACTGCTGTCACTCACCACGAGGCTCCCTGCTGGGCCCGCTAGACATCAAAGACTGCCCCATACCATCTTACATGCTCTTTATCAGCTAATCAGCCTATTCTTCCCTAAATAAAGCCCTCTTAAATCCCCTGCTCACAGGGGTATACCAGTCCTGTTGCCCATCTGCTTGTGAGGGTCAACTGAAGCAGGAGGCAGCGGATTGTTCTCTCCCTGGTGGCTTCTCAAGGTAAGGACAATGCAGTCTCCAATTCCCCCTCCTACCTCCCCCTCTCCCCCAGTCCCCCTATTCTCCAGGATCTGGGGAGGAGCTGAAGACATCAAAATCTGAAACACTGCTATTTGGATGAATGCTTACTAACAAAATTTCTAGTAATAATGCATGCCAGCTGCCAAAATATATATTTACTAAAAATACTGAAGTTGGAGGTAGGGGTGGGGGTAGGGGTGGTGAGGGAGGTGAGAATTGGAAACAAAATTGTGTTTATTAACAGTCATAATTTGTCTGTGTGTGTGTGTGTGTGTGTGTGTATTTTTTTTCCTTTCTTTCTTCTGCTAGGATATTTCTTAAGTGTCCCCATTTTAAAGATGGAAAAATGGAGCTCAGAGTTGTAAATGTCTGTCCAAGAGCCACCCAGCTTGGGGGCATGTTTCCCCCTTGAACTCAGATGTTTAATCACACATTCAAAATCAATGAAGCTGGAGACATTGCTGCAGATCTGAAACGAACCAAACCCAAAAAGCCCCAGCCCTAACTAACTCTCAAGCAAGGCTGTTTAGCATCCCTGGCACACAAATGAACATCTGGGTTGGGGAAACCTGAGGGGGTTCACCTTTTCTCCCTTAGGAGAGGTCTTAGTTCTCCTGCAAGGCAATCATAAAATAATGCAAATTGTCAGACCTGACCAGGACAATTGGTGAGTGGCAGCAGGTGCCTGCTCCCTCTGTACCTCTGGCCTTCATGGCTACTTTGAGAGAAGCAGAGCTGCCATAGCATGGTCCCTATTCCCACTGTGGCACTGGAATGCAGAAGCTGCCTGATAGAGAAAACGTTTATGAAGTATCTGTGCTGAGGATTTACAGGATCCTCTTCACAGGACCATAATCCCTTTATTTTACAGGTGGGGAAACTAAGGCCTCTCAGAGAGGTTAAGTAATTTTCTAAGGTCACGAGGCAGTAATTGATAGAAACAGGATTTGAATTCAGTTTTGAAAATGTTACTATAATAACATAAATGCACATGTAATATATTAATATTCCCATGAGGAAATATTAATATTATTTAAAATAAAGTATTCAAGAAATTTTAATTTTTAACTTAATAGAAAGTAGGAATTTTGTAAAACACCCAGGAGTCCAAAATTCAGGTCCTACTCAGGTTACATTTAATGAACCCCAGAATGTTTGATTTTTCAAATCCCTTTACTGTTTTATATCACAGAAAAACCAGGCATTGTCAAGGCTGATGAGCTAAAGGAACAGGCTGAAGAAAACTAGGTCAAAACTTCTTGTTGAGTGAACAACACACAGAAATATATAGCGTTTTAAATGCACATATGTACAAATAAATAAATTTATGTTGCAAGATGTGGGAAATCATGGCCTTCGCTTAGGTATGCCTAGAGGGCCAGCTGGGAAAGGTGTACTGTGATATTCATTATTGCAGTGCAGAATGAGCAGCGTGCTAAGCAAAAAAACAGTGGTTCTGAACTATTTGAGGACCTCCTTTGGCCGCAGGGCCACTGAAAAGCCTTTTTCCCCCTGAACGATTCAAAAAAGCTTACATACTACTTTCTTCATGAGTCCTTTCTTGCTGGCTAGTTGGTTTCCCTGCCCCACCCTCCACTCCCATATCACAAGATTACTTAATATTAGGGTTTTTTTTTAAACATCTCTATATAATGTGCAGTTATCTGCCTATATATGTTGTCTCTCCCAATAGAATGTAAGCTCCTTGAGGGCAGAAACAGTCTCACTTTTGCTTTTGTATCCCTGGCATCTAGCAGTAGATGCTTCTTGTTGTCGTTAGGATGTAATACTGCCTATACACAGTTTAGGAGATAATCCAAGAATAGATACATCAGAAGATCCAGCCATATCTATGTCACTGTAATTTGCAGGGAGATATGGTTTTAATTAACTAATCAAAGATTACCTGGCATCTGTGGATTTTGGAGGAAAATTATGGTCGGTAGCAGCAACATATCTGTTGAATGTAAATTTCTGGACAACTTGAAAAACTAAAGATGGACTCTCAGGTGGAGCTGGAAGGGACTTTAGAAACCATGTAGTCCAACCTCTTCGCTTTACAAAGGAGGAAACAAAGCAAAGTCTCCAAGTCTAGAAAGGCCAGCTTCTTGGTCAGTGCTTTTCTGATACCTAAGGACTCCCTTACGCCTAAGCTCTCATTTCCTAGGAAGTGGATTGCTTGATTATGTCAGTGCAGATGTATCTCAGGGCCATGGAAACCAGAGCTTTCTATAGCAGTTCACGGTACAGGGAGCACTGAGCCTGGAGTGAAGAAGAAGAAGATCACATCCAACCTCAGACACTCTCTAACTGGTGTGATCCTGGGCAAGTCACTTAACTTTCACCTGCTTCAGTTTCCTCATCTGTAAAATGGGGCTAATAATAGCACCTGCTTTGCAGGGTTGTTGTAAGGATCAAATGAGGTATTTATTAAAAAAAAAGTTTCACTGAGTGCCTGGCACATAGTAGGTCCTATATAAATGCTTATTCCCTTTCTATGGATAAGTCAGGGCAAAAGTTCATTACCCAAACATAACTGCCCCAGTCATACACAACCCCTTTCCTTGGCATCCATTCGGGCTCTTTAAATAAGTTGGGTCTAATTGGAGGTCGTTTATGTCTCCATACCAGTAACACTTAACAATCCAGCACCAACATTTGAAACGTGCTGCATAAGACACAGAAGGGAAGGCAAAGGGGAAGGGAACAAGCATTTATTTATTAAGCAGCCATGACGTGTCAAGCACTGTGCAAAAAACTTTACAAATATTATCTCACTTGATAATATAACTGAGCTGTCTACTAGGCAACAAACAAATAACTGCTGTAAACCCTCCTATGTTACTGTGGTACTACTAGGCATAGGCCCCAAGAAGGTCAAAGACAAAAAGAAAGGTGCCACCTTTGTCAGAATATTTATAGCAGCATTTTTCATGGTAGCAAAGATCTGAAAACAAAGGAGATAACTGGGGAATGGCTAAACAAATTGTGGTCTATGAATAAATGGAATGTTACCCTGCTGGAAGAAATGATGAATATGCTCAATACAAAGAATCATGGAAAGATCTACATGACTATGCAAACTGAAATAAGCAGTCATGAAAACAACATACACAATAATCACAACTATGAAAATGCAAAGAACAATAATGAAAAAACTGAATGTTACAAAAAACATAATGACCAAGCTTAGTCCTAAAGAAGAGATTTAAGAAGACATCTCCCCTCCATGCACTTTTGCAGAGGGAGGGGTCCACTGATACAGAACACTACATATAATGTAGACTTTTTGATTGGATTTTTTTTCTTACTTTTAAAAAAATTTTTGTTACAAGGTATGGCTCTCTGGATGATTATAGGGCAAAATATATGTGGGGAAATGTATATGATATAAAAAATAAAAGCTATCAACAAATCTATTTTTGAAAGTAAAGTTTAAAAAACTACTTAGTTTTCAAAAGCAAACAAAAAAGGAAGTTAATGTGGTCATAATAGGATAGGATTTTAATCCGGCTTTAATTAGTGCTCATTACTCTGAAAACAAACAAAAGTGGGGGCAGATTTTAAATGTAAAAACTATGTAGCCACTATATGTGGCCTATAACATAGATAGTATGAAGCCAAAACAGCGACAATAGCAAATGCAACAGGGAGGGACAATGATCAGATTAGGCAGGCTCCTGTCTATTTGAAGGCTGAGAGCAAATTTGATCATCAAAATCCTGTTGCAGTGGTCACTGAGACCCAATAAGTCTCAGTTTCTGAAGAACACTTGAAGAGCTGAGACTAGTCATTTTTAGTTCTGCAGCAGAGACCTATTATAGTCACTGGACCTCCAGAATAAAAGATGGAAGGCTTCAATGTTGGGAGGAATGCAGACCGTGATTCTTATACTTTTACCAGAAAGAACAACATATTTACACTCATCTCTGGGTGGGCATTCATATTTTTCTGTGCTTATTTTTACATTTGGTAGGGAGAAAGGAAACACAGTTCATCTTACCTTTTCAGCTTTGACTTCTTTTTGTTTCCTGAAGAGGCACTCAGATTCTGGGGGGCATCTCTTAGCCCAAAGCTCTTGGGCCACATGACCGAGATGGAGGGACCGGACATGAAAAATGTGCTTCAAGTCCTTGGGGTACGTTGCATAGGCGCGGATGAAAGACTGCAGAGCTGAGAAAAAGGGGGGAAAAAAAGGTTCATATTTCTGAACCATTATTTATTTAAACAAAAGTTAACACTTTTTTATTTTTGCCAATCCCCAAATAAGACTGGAGTCCTGATGTGAATGAACAGTTACAACCAACATGTACTACAAGTATTTGCAGAGTAAGAGATATCTCTTGAAATAAGCACAGAACTTTTGAGAATCCACTGAAAAACCACCTGTGGTAACCAAGACAATGGGAAAGAAACCCCCCACCCCCACCCTATATAAAGTGTACATGATCAAACTGGTCTCTTTTTCTCACTGGGTTTTTCAACACTATTGACTACTGAGTTCAGGACAAAAAGAAGGGAGAAAGGAAAGAGACAACACCCTATGTAACTAAAAGAGTCTGGGTCAGGCCACATTCCCTGAGGAATGCCTTATGGCTGTTAATCCAACATCCTGTCAAGAAGGAAGCTGCACCAGGAACATATTTTTAGTACCTTTAAAGACAGGAAAAATGAGGTCCTTGTTCCAGATCACATGGTAAGCCAGAAACAAAACTGGACATGGAACCTAAGAAACTCAAGCCTTGCTCCTGATCACTAGGTGTTTCTCTCTTCCTACCTAGCAATAATAGTTAAGATTAAATGTCTGCCCTAGTCTCAACTACAAGAGGGAAGGAGGGAATTGTTCTGGAAAGTAGCTCTCTGGTAAGAGACAATTCCCACATCCATACCTATTCACTTCTGCCACCAATCCCTACTCTTCCTGCCAACCACTGCCTATCCCTGCAATCTCAGATGGAAAGAAACACTAAACACTAACCTCTCTTGCCCTGGCTTGTTGAGCCACTGGACCAGCAAGTTTGCCCGCAGCTTAAATGTAATCTCCCAGCAGCATCAGGAGATTGGCATTTATGAACAGTAATAAAAAGTGTCATTTTAGCAGATCAGCTCTGGGAAGAATCCTGGGAATCCATCAAAGCTCTATTTACTGAGTAAAGTGAACTCCTTTTCCCAATCGATGAGACATAACCAAGGCAACTCTTCTGTACCCCCCTCTCAATTCTGTGTCACTGCCTTTTTTTTTTAATAACTGGGGACTACCATTTTGAAAGAAAATCTTTAATTAATTTCAAATGGTCTATCCACTCAGAGGGTTATACATATGGGGGACAGTACCCAGTATTACTAGGACCTTGGATACGTAGCCACATGTTAAAACCATAAAATAATAATAGATCATTAGGGCTAGAAAGGACTTTAGTGATCAATAATCCAATTCTCTAATTTTGTGGCTCATGTCATAGTCACAACAGCTGGCTAAATGGCAGAGCTGGTCCCAGCTCTAGACCTAGACCCACTCACAGCCAGTCCTAATCTACTTCCATCATATCATGCAGCCTCCCTTCCAGGAGGCCAATGTGATAAAACCAATTTTATTCAGGTAATATAGGTCAAAACAAAACAAAACAAAACAACCCTTGTTTTGACCCACTTTAGGCAAAAAGGCATTTTCTTTTTGTCTGTTACTCCAAATTTTCTATACTCTTGCCTCAGGTCTGCATACAATTGAGTGTATTCGTGGCCCCCACAAAAGATACATTGACATCTGGCTTCTTGAGAAAAGCATTAGTTATTTGACTTCCACTAATGTTGATACACTTATTCTTCTCCCTTCTTTACCTCTAATCAAAATAGCTTGAGATTGAGAGCCTTGGTCCCAGGAGAGTCAAGTGCCCAACTCACAGCTTTGCAGGGATAATGAGTTTGCCAGGAAATGGCAGAAAGTGTTTTCCCCCTAGACAGCTGGTCAGACAGCATTTCACACTGCATATTTTTACTATGGAAACTCCTTGTTCTCAAGGCTCCTGTTCCACTGGGGACAGCGACAGTTGGTCATCCTCACATACTTGCATGGACACCCATGTTTAGCTAATTTGGAGGGGCATGAGCTTCAGAGGCAGCGGCAGATGTTTGCATGACCTTCCAAGGGTCAGGAAATGGTTCACTTTGGCAGTGACTGTGATATGCAGAAGGACTGGGGCCTGGAGGGCAAACACAAGAGGAAAGTAGAGGAACAGAAATATTGAAAAACTGTTATTTTGGAGAATTCGGGCTGGGGAGAAGGCTGGGCAAAAAGCAGGCCCTGATTCCTCATAGTCACCTTTTGGGGCAAATAATCTGGGGGGGAAAAAAGCCTTTAAAAAATTCTTCCCTTGTGTATTTTTTTTTTCTGTTTGATAACAGCCTTCCTTACATCCTGGTCTCACAAACGCTCCTTTTGGTGAAGAAGCCACCTTTTGGTGGTGTAACTGAAAGTGTTGACTTGGAGTCAGGTGAGGGGGGCAAATGCCTGCTCTGATCCTTACTAGCTTACACTCCAGAAAGTTATAGCCCTTCTGAGTTTCAGTCTTCTCCTATGTAAAACTGGGAAACTATCAGCACTACCAACTTCACAGCGCTTATTGTAAGGAAAGCATTTTCTAAACCTAAAAGTGTTGTGCAAATTTGCTATTACTGATATTATTTGAAACCAGGAATAATGGTACCTTAAAGACTTGTGATTCCAGGATCTTTGATTCTAATGACCTGGGTACTCTCTGTTGCCAAGGGAGATTATAGACTCTCCATGCCCTGGCAGACCATCTTCAAGAGCTGATGTGGCTCAAAAACCTTCTCATCTGGTGGCCAGACTTGTGGTGGTGACCAGCTCAGAAGGCAGAGAGTGGTACTAGGACAGCACAGCCTCTCTGGGGCCAGTGGGGATGGGGAAAATTCATCCTTTACTGGCACCGCTGCTGAGAACACTCTTGCTGCTTCCAGGTGGAAGGGCCATCCTCATACCACAATAGGAGGATAATTTGAGTGAATAATATATTTACAGAGAAAAAGGGGTAAAAGAAAATAAATGCCACACTTACTCTATCCTACTGCTCTCTAGGACATTTGGCTAAGAGGGGATAAGCATTTGCCTGAACAAAAAAGCGAGGGCCCCCAACTCACTGGAACGTTTTGCTGAGAACAAAAAGCAACATTTTCTAAAAATTTTCCCTGGGGAAAAATGTTCTCCAGAACCCACAGGTTTGACCTCCTTGGTCTCTTCTCAGCTCAATGCAAAGGTGCTGTGGGAAGTGGGAAGAAGGGGGCAACTTCCTGGAAAGTGACTGCAATTAAATGTTGGTTATTAACACTGACTGGGTCAAAAAATGCAAAAGGAAAACAAATGCATCTCTGGCACAATCTCCATTCGATTTTCTGCCATGAAGGCAAAAGCCAGCTGCTTTGTTAATTATTCATGACTAAGAAGGGAGTTTATGGAAGCAAGTCAGCAGGGAAATTTGCATATGCAGATTTCAATTCAAGAGAAAGGATCATATTTTCAGTCCCTTTGATGGTGGTGGTTATGTCATGAATACAATACCCTTTGGGTGCAAAAGGTATGTATGTTCTCCCAAAACATCAATTCACAGACCTGAAAGAGCCGACTATAGATGCTTCTAGGTTTCTGCATGTTTAAAGGGGTATGCAATTTGATAGACTGAGATCCACCAAAGGGGGCTTTTTGGGCACAGATTATTAGAAGCCTGGTGTGTTGATCAATCAGCAAATAATTGAATATTTACTATTCTGCTCTAACACAAATCGACACTTTGGAATGTGGCTCTTTCGTTCTCAAAATAAGACAAAAATTATCTGCAATTTATTTATGCTTTTGAGTTTAATGATTATGAAGAAGAGGAGAAACTCCAAAACAGAGTGTTTCATATCCCATTCTCTATTAGAATTGGGGTTGAAGTTTCATTTGCCACAGCTTTCACTCCAATTCAACACATATTTATGCAGTGCCTACCATGACCTGTGCAACACATTTTGCTTGGGGTGAGAGATACAAAAATGAAAACCAAACCCTAGTTCTTGTCCTCAAACCTGGCTTATTAAACTCATAAGGGGCTTCATCCTTAGTGCCCTAGGTCACCTAGTATCCTTCCTACCTCCCAGCATACCCCATCTAAAACAGAAACTACAAGGTGCCTAGAAAGCACATGACTTAGATACTGTCTCATATCTGATCTCACATCCTTTAAACATCACTCACCCTGTCCCAGTGTGTGCTGGGTGTTGGGAGAGCAGCAACCAGGTCACAGCCCTAGACCAATGCACTTTATGAGCAAAGAGCTCCACGACAGGTTCTGTAGCATTAAGGGTCCCCCAATCCCACACACTTGCTTTCACCTTTATTGATAAGGGCACAATCACACCTAGTCACTTCCAATCCACCCCAAACATACACCACACCCACTAAAATGAATCTCACTGCTAAAGCAGAACAGTCCTACCTACTCCCCATATTCAATCCCAGGCATTAGCATACTTGCTCACACTGACCCTCTCATGGCCACACCCAGAACACAATCTCCCCACGACCCCTGTTTCTCCTCCCACACTATAGTCATAAGAACATTTCCTGATGCTGCAGACACTGGCTTCCATTTGCAGCCACCCCCTGTAGCAAGAAAATCTTCCATGATGACACACCTGTGCCTCCTTTTGCCCTATCAGTTCCAAAGTGCTCCCAGCTCCAAATAAACACAATGCAAAATATAATGGGCTAGGAGAAAAGGTGAGAGAAAGACAAAATATCCTGGCCAATCTTAGGAGGAGAGGTCATTTTCATCGAGGGGCACATAAGGGAAGTTTCCATTTGGGAGATGGCCTCTAAACTAAGCTTTGAAGGAAAAGAAAGGTAGCAGTTCTGGTGGAACACCTACTCCACGTATAACCAATGCCAAAATGCAAGAATATGGAATAAGTTACTTTGTTTTTGTAGCACTTTCATTATTATAGTAGTAGCACGGACCCAGTTATTTACTGCAAAATGGCCCATCTTATATCAAACGAACATGCATCATCAAACCAACCTCCTACAAAGTTACATAATGAATAGTCTATTCAAGAAAGAGATTCTATTGCCTTGAGAAAAGAATCAACCACCCATCTGAAGGCAGAGCATGAGGGACCCCAAAGCTGTTCAGTTCAGCTGAAGAGAATGCTAAGAGGCACAACAGCTTGGCAGTGGCTGTGGGATGCAGCGCCAGGAGCACTGGACTTGGAGGTGGGAAACACTGGGGCTCAAACAATAGTGTACTTGCACCACCTTCCTCGCTGGACTGTTGAGAGGAAAGCTCTTGGGGAGCTTCCCAGTGCTCTGCAGCATTCCCATCTGCAAATGAGTGACCGCAGTGGGATACGACAGAGAGCACAGAATTTAGATTTCATTTGGCCTCATGTCCTAATTTTACAGAGGAAGAAACTGAGGGTCTGAGAGATGAAGTGACATGCCCGACGTCTGGAAGATATCAGAAAGACATTGTCATGGTTCATCCCTTGGCTCTCTGTTGACATACTTTTCATCTAGATGGATCTGTTGGCTCTCAACAGACCTCATCTGTTGGCAACCGACTATGATCTAAAAAGCCCTTTCAGCTCTTAGGCGTAGGAATCTATGAACCAGAAGGGTTTTGAATCAGGCCCCACAGAACAAATGTCATCAGTACATGCCATGCCACCATTGGGTGACAAACAGAGAGATTCGATGACAAAGACAGAGTTTCGATTTCTTGACCACATTTTATGCTCTTGCTCAGAGACAACATAAAAGGCCAAACTGGAAACTGAGTGATCTCAGCAGTCATCATAATAAATAATAATGCTGAGTGCTTTACACATATTGTCTCATTTGATCCCCATGATAATCGTGTGAGGTAAGTGTTATTATTATCTTCATTTAATAGTTGAGGAAACTGAGGCAAACAGAGGTTATGTGACTTTCCCACACAGCTAGTTAAGTGTCTGAGGCCATATTTCAGCTCAAGTTTTCCTGACCGCAGACCCAGTACGCTATACATTGCCTAGCTGTCTCCTCTGAACAGTCTATCAAGGGTCTGCATATTGAAATGATGCCCCACCCTGCATAAAACTTCCAAGAGAGAGCCTTTGGTCTTCCCAGTAGGACCTTGTTGGTATTGTTCCCATTTCCCTCAAACTTTTAAAGTGTTTCCACTTTAAAGTTACCTAGATCCAACATTTCTACCCATTGCTCTTGGAAAGGTAGACATAACTTTTCTCTCTCCTATAATTGTTCCTTTTGTCATATCTTTTCAAAAAACAGGTATATAAAGGGGAAAAAACTTAACCTTAAGATCCAAGTCATTGGGTCACAGCTCTATTTCTAATGTAAGCCAAGATAAATCCTCATTTGTGCAAAACATGTGAAAGGATGAATTAACATTTAATATCATTTTAAAGCCTCCTGCGTCTGTTTCCAAACCCAGTAGAGTTATTGGGCTTGAAGGCTTTCACTAGTGAGCAGAGACCCTTGGTTGGCCTCTTACCCACCTCCCGCCCCTTACCCCCCCCACCTCAATGGGGGGTATAGTGGGAGCTCTGCTGACCTATCCATTCAGTAATCGCCTAAGAAATCCACTGACCTTTCTTTGCCCAGGAGACCCTCTCCGCACTGGCATGCACGTAATCTTCAAATGCTGTCTGCAAGACAGTGGCCCGCTCTCGGATTTCCTGGGGGCCAACACTGCGGGATTTCTGGGAGGGTGGCGGAAGGATTAAAGGAAAGACAGAATCAGAGTCAGGAATAATGAAGCAGTTTATAATAGATTTAATAACAGTAAAATCACACAGTAACCACCTAGGGGCCAAAAGGGGTAATCCCTTCAATATTACTAGTGAGGAAAAAAAAAAGGGAATATAAAGACGTTAAAGTCAAGCAAAGATGAGGATGGCTTTGTGCAGAGAGCAAATCGGTTTTAATTTTTTGTGTGTCTGACCCCTTATCACTCACATTCTGAATGAAAGATCATCAGTGATACTTTGGGATTTACTAGGTCCAGTTTGGATGTTTAAAAGTGTCACTGAAAATAAATTGTGTTTTCAAGTCAGTCTTGCATTTTGTACCTTTCCGTCTTATGTTTCTCTCCCCTCTCCAACTATCAATGAGACCTCTGGCAGTTTCTCTGGGGCAAAGTCTTTCATAATGGTCAGTCTATAATTTGGCTTCATAAGTTACTTTTAGGAGAGGTAAGTTCATAGCAAGTTTCTGTAATTCCCTGTGCCACTCACACTTGTTACTCTGTGGTTTGCAGTGAAGGGTCCTGAGTTGCTACAGAAAATTTGGTCTAAAGGAAGGCTAGTGGACCTTTCAAAGAGCTCTGTGGCAAATAAGAAATAACATTGAAGTGGTATGACATCAACAAAACTTCACAGACCTGAAATTTATCATTCTCATCCTTGAACCTTCCATGTGAAGAAGTACCCTTCCTTTATAACCTCAGCCTGGGAACGATGGTTTCATTTCCAGATCTTTTCCAAATCAAATAGAAATGCCTTTTAGTGAGGACAAAAGGGAGAGAGGCCAGTAGAATGTGGCTCATAGAAACAGAAATTGGTACCAAGCCCTCAGCCCTCTGTGTGGTGCACAAGATAAATCCAGAGTGGGGTATCATTCACTGGCACTTGTAAACTTAGGGAAGCACTGGCCCAAGTCTCCGTGTTTGGCTGGTTGCTCTCAAGACCACACTCAGGCAAATTCCCTTCTACTCTTAAGACAGCCAGAGGAAGAACAGGGGGAATAAAAGAAAAGTCTTGATTCTTCTGATCGATGCATCTCTCTGTACTTAATAGAGACTTAACAATCTGAAAATGTTTTTAGTTTAGTCAAATCATCCCTTGCCACCTGTTTAGCTGATGACAGTGTAGCTGATTTCACGGTACATGGTCCCCCTAAGGGTTTTCTATGATAAAATGTCAAGAGAAAAGTCAGCAGGAACTGTGTTACGAAAGTGGACATTTGCTATTGTCATTAACAAGGATTTTTTTTTTACCCCCTTAACTGATGTGAAATGCAAACTCCCTCCCCCCTCCTCTTTTTGTTAAGCCATCCCGGCAGCACAACTGTCACCTTCCCAGCGTTTTTTAATATGAATGTGAAATTAGCGAAGATGCCCTTTCCCCTGGCGGACAGAATCCTCTGTTATTAAAAAGTAAAGCACTTTAATAATGAAAACTTTTTCCTCTTTTTCCTGTGTTTTAACTGTTTAAAATTAATGAGAAGGGCAGAACGGTTGTCAAAGCGATATTGAAAGCCGGGCAGCCAGGACCGAATAAGCACAAAAATCCCTCTAGAGTGTTAAATAAACAGAGCTTCAGCCCTCTCCGAATCCCTCTGTTGGTTATTGTATACATTCTGTAACAGCACTCAGAATAGATCTGAGAGCCAGGGAGGCAGAAAGGTTTCAGAATTCCAATAAAGGCCTCAAATTAAAGACAGCCTGGTGCGAATTCCAGGAGAAAATTAAAGAGACCTCAAGCTTAAGTGACAGGTGACTTGCTTCTGTGTCACAACTGTCAGGGGATTTAGTGATAATATGGCAATATATTACAAAGGGCTTTTCTTATTCCCCCCTTTAGGTTTCAAAATGAGGCATCTTTTCTTCCTAGCCAAAAAATATATATATATATATATATATATATATACACACACACACACACACACATATATATATGTATATATATAATATGTGTGCATGTGTGTATATACTATATATATGTGTGTTTATATATGTGTGTATACATGTGTGTATATGTATATACATATAGATAGATGAGTATGTGTATGTGTGAAATACGTAGAAAATAAGAGATGAAACTAGGTTCATGGTTTTGAAATGGTAAGGTCAATTTGAGGAAAACAAAAGAAAATTAATGGCAGAAAATAAAATGTGCTTATGGAAAAGCTTTTCTTTCCTTCTCTCATCCCCACTTACCCCCCTTCCAGAAATACTTTATTTTAAAATTGCCCCTCCTGATAACGAATGAGGCATTTTTGAGTTGTCTTCTGCGGAGGACAGTCTAAATTTAAACTGAAAATGGAGGGGGCCAGAGCTATGCTGCATAATCTCAAACCCCAGACAGGTAAAATGCTCCCTTAATGAGAATGGGTCAAACCCCTGAAGGCATATGAATACCCCATAGGATTGGTTCCCCCACCCTCAAAGGCACAGAGATTCAGTATTGGTTAATGAAGCTAACTTGCAACCAATGGAGTGGAGGACAATGGTTGTTAAGGTGGAAAAATCGCTACAGTTCTTTGAGCAAGCCATACTTTCTGTTTGGAAAGCCCCAGTGATCTTGGGGAGGGTAGACACAGATCAAACAGGAGAGAGCAAGAGGTTAGTGATCTGATTTTAATATTTTACAATGCCAAAGGAAAAACTCAAGTTAGGCTAAGTTTCAAGACTTATTTCACAGCAACAAGAAACTGTAGCAAAGACAATTTGGGGCTTATTTTTATAAGGATAGAAATTTCACAGCCCATTAGATTGAGAGAAAGATCAAGAGCAGCAGACCAAACAATTTTTTTGGGGGGGTAATAAATTTGTGGTGGTGGGTTTTGTTTTGGTTTGTTTTTCAAACACCATGCCCTAATATTTCCAGCTTCCAAGATGGTTTTAAACAAAATGGAAGGATTTTGCTTTAATCACCATATTGCTAGGCTGATTTTCCCCCCCAAGGTCCCTAGAACCTTCTGAGTGTTTCCCAGTAAAGTTGAAAGATCAGATTTATTCTCTTTGTAGGTGGGTGAACATTCACACACCCAGACGTTAGCCATATATATTTTATATACCTAAATATGAAATATACATTTTACAGGTGCTTCACCACTTTCTTACTTCTCACAGAAGCCCAAAAAGGTGTGTGCCGAAGGGATACTTATAATGGACTTCAATCGAGCTAGGTGAAGAAGAGCTGCATTATAATGAGGTTTCTGTATGTCTGTGTAAAATACATAGTGATTGTACCCACATGCATCTGCATAGTTCATCGTAAGACAGAGGAGATCATGTAAATTATGGGAAGCAAGTTAAGTTGTATGTACTAGGTTCTTCACATAAAGTAGGATTAGAAGTTGCATATGGTACCTATTCCATTTTTCTCACTATTCACCTGGGTCAGGATTATTTTAGCTTGAGTCAACAGAGATCAACTTGACTATTTTGATTAAATAGATTAAATTTTTTAAAAAATGCATATTTATCAGGGATTTCAAAAAAGTTAACTTGGAATTTTTGTTTACATGACATCTAATACCTGATACAATGAATTTTATTCAGTGATGCCACTAATTTGGAGTCATTTGGGTACAGTTTCCATCAATTTTTTTTTAAACAAAAAATACCAAGAACCTTAATGAGGTACAATAAATCCTCTAACTCCTAGGAAGTCTTCCTGATTGCTTCTCAAATCAAGGTGAGAAAAAAAATATATCTTGGACACTTCTGAAGGACAGAGGCCAAGAAAGTTACTTTTTCAGGTTCCACAAACTACAAAGAGAAATGCAGGTGCCATCTTTCACTTTGAGGAGAAAAGGAAACCTTTATCAGGATAAATTTAATTTTCTTCCTTCTACCATGACCAGTTAGAAGAAAGGTACAAAGAATGGTGACATCCTTCCCAGAAAGAACTGTTTGGCGGCCAGTAGCAGAATACAGACTACCCACACTAGGAAGCTAGTTTGAGGACTGACTCTAGAGTCAAGAGGACTTGGGTTCAAATACTACTTCTCACACTTCCTTCCTGTGTGGCTGTTCTTGTGCCTCAGTTTCTTCTTCTACATAAAGAGGGGGTAATACTGTAGCCTTTGATCTACAGACCTGTCGTCCAAGTGCACTGAGCTTGCTATACCTATCTTATTTTTTTTTGTTTGTTTGTTTTTTGTTGTTAGGCAATTGGGGTTAAGTGACTTGCCCAGGGTCACACAGCTAATAAGTGTCAAGTGTTTGGTCTGAGGCCACATTTGAACTCAGGTCCTCCTGATTTCAGGGCCGGTACTCTATACCTATCTGATTTGACCTCAATCTCCAATAACCTCTGAAGTTTGGGTCAAAAAAAATTTTTTTTAGGTCAAGCTCTTTTCAGTTTCCAGAGAGTTAGATAAATGTTTGTGTTCCTTCTGGGGGCAGTCTGATGAAAAAAAGTGGGAGGAAGGGAATAAGCATTTATATAATGCCTATTATGTGCCAGGATTTCTTCTAAGATCTTTCTACAAATATTATCTCACTGGATTCTTACAACGACCCTTCAAGGTAGGTGCTATTATTATCCCCAATTTACAATTGAGGACATAGGCTAAGAGTCTGGGGTTAGATTTGAACTCAGGTCTTCCTGACCCCAGGCCCTGTGCTCTATCCACTACACCTCCCAGCTGCCTCCAGGCATTGAACCCACATTCTAATCCTACTCCTATGACTAAATCAACTGTCTAAGGTTTCACATGGCTTTAGTTTCCTCATCTATGAAATGAGAATACTAATCCTTTGGAAGGAATAGAGCAGACCTCACAAAGTGTCATAAAGCTAAAATGAGATGTGTGACGATCCTCTTAACAGGTAAAAAAAACAAAAAATGGCAAGGCATAGTTACCATCCTCATTATTATCATCATCATAAAGGCTACATGGTAGGGTAGCTGGACAGCTGGCCTTGGAGTCAAGAGGAAAATAGGGTTAAGTCCTGGTGAGTCACTACCTCTCCATCCCCCTGGATGGATGGTCTACCTGCTTTGGGGAGGGAGTTTCCATGCTGGGAATTACCTCCCACCATTGAACTCACAGGTTTAGACAAAATAAAATGTATCATGATCACTAAAGCCCTCCCTCAATGCTTCTTCATGGTGTGGTGATGCCCCCGAGTTCTCAAAGGCTAAGGCAATGGAGCACAGGCTCTGGCAGGTTGGTTTCAAGTACAGACCTGGTGAAGGATGGCAAGTCTGTAGTGGGAGGGTCAGCCCAGTTCTATATTCAGAGGAACTCATCAGCAGCTTCACCACAGGGGATGGATTTTCTGGCCACAGTAACTCTCAAAAGCTGTCTTCTGAGCTATGAAGGGGTTGAACTGTCTTTGGGAGGAAGTACCCATACCAGTGAGCTAGATCCTTAAACTGCTAAAGTACTGTTAACTCAGGTTCAGTGGAATAAACACCAGAATGGGATCAGAGGGCTTCCCAGTTCTGATACAAACTAGCTTGGTTTCTTTGAGGAAGTTATTGCACCTCTGAGCTTCAGTTTACAAATATGAAAAATGGGCATAACAATCTTTGCTCTCACTATATTCTATAGTTCTTGTGAGGCTTGACTAAGAGCATTTCTATAAAAGTACTTTAAAATTTTTAAGACTCTACATATGCATAATTATTATTATCATTAAAACCATTTTAGATCAGGCATATGAACTTTCCTCAGGGAAAGATCTAAGAGTGTCTCACAGATGACCTCTCTTACTGGATGGAGAAGAATGTATGTGCTTTCAAGGGCTTCTAGGTTCCTGTGGTTACTGCGTGACCACTGATCCAGCTTCCTCATCTGTAAAATGGGGTTAAAAAAACCAAACCAACCCATGTACTAACCGAACTCAAAAGACTGTTGTGAGGAAAGTGCTATGCACACCTTCCAGCACTTGTATGAGAACTACTAGGACTGGGATGTAGATTTAAAACTTCAGAGGCAGCATGACATCGTGGATAGAGAGCTAGGAAAACCTGGGCTAAAGTCTGGCCATTGTCACATTCTGGCTGTGTGCCCCTGGACAAGTCACTTAACCTTTAAGGTCCTAGGCAATTCTCTAAGACTATAGATTGCAGATCTCCACACTGATGAAATCATAGGTTTAGAGTAGACCAATGCCCCTCCCCTACTGCCCACTATCCCCTGCCCACCAACTTAAAACAGGCTCAGTTTTCAAAGCTAGAAGTTGTACAAAGACCTATGGCTGTATACAGGTTAAATGCAATAGCTGTGTGTGTGTGTGTGTGTGTGTGTGTGTGTGTGTGTGTGTGTGTATGTGATACAGCCAACTATGTGGCATTATCCCAGTGTCTTTATTGTGCTGGAATTAAAAAACAAACAAACAACAAAGAAGCATGGTTTGAAAAAAAGGGAGGATCAGTAGGGCTTATCTAAGACAGTTTTAGTGCTGCTTCAGACACGTGATCATCAGCAAGTTACCTGACCTTTAAAGCCGCAGTTTCTTCATCTGTTAACAAGGGTCAATAATCTTCCCGACTCCACCTGCCTCACAGGGCTGTGAGAAAGTGCCTTCCAGGCAAATCTCAAAGCGCTATATAAATATGAATTTGTTCTATAGAGATTTTTGGTGCAACAATATTTGTTTTTGAGAGGTTTTAGCTCCATAGAATTAAATCTTTTCTTTTTTGAAATCTAAAAGGAAGTTAATTCTGTGTTAATGTTTAGAGAGCTCCAGCTCTCTAGGAACAAACAGGGAAGGTTGACTTGGTTGGTAGTTGGTTTTTAATTCTTCATATATTGGAGACAATTTCTCAACTGCCCTTTTTAACAAGAGAACTTACAACAGGATCAGTCAGCCCTCCAGTACCTCAGACAGATCCAAATAAAGATGGGGAAGAATAAAAGGATTTTTAAGCTTGATCTACCTGGCTCTGATTTTCTAGTCTATCCCCAGGCATAAGGAAACAAACGTAAAATATTTAAACCTGCGTACTAAAATTCAAATAATTAATATTTCATGGACAAAACTACAGATAGCATCTCAATGTGTTTACGCATAGGTGCGTACATACCATATTGAAGAGTATAGGGGTTTGGTGTGGAAATTATTGCCCAGCAGGGTGAAAAGCCTGATAGAAAGAGGAGACAAGGATGCTCAGAGCTGTCTACAACTGCTCAGTACTTCCATATGGAGCTGCATGGATAATAAAGATTTTTCTTCTTAATGAATGCAACTTTACTCTTCCTCTGTGTATAGTACACACACATTAAAAAATGGATGAAATGAGTGGGTCTGAAAGGAGACATGGAGATATTTTTTTTTTCCTGCTGTCTTGGATGAAGGACTGGAGTCAGTTGTCCTTGCTGATAATCTGGAGAGGGACCACCAGGGTTGAGCATATACTTCTGCCTCCAAATTCATTCTGGCCTGGACCTCCTTTCTGGTAACTCTGCCTGCTGTTGTATGGCATGCTTCCAGTATGGACTGTAGCCCATTAACTGGATGAGACCAGCAAACATGTCCAGAACCAAAGAGGGGGTGGTGAGGAGGGGAGAAAATCAATGCTCCTTCTAATCTGGTCCCATCTAATTTGCATGGCTCTTAGAATACAGGTTTAACTTAATACAGGCAATTGCTAACCCTTAACATTATCCCAAATCAAGAAACAGGTCATATTCGCTAGCAATAAATATATTAACAAATCTCAACAAGAAAACTCACCTTGTTCCCCCATCGTCTTCCTTTAAAACGATCATCCATTGCCAAAATAGATAAAATATCCTCCATCTTTATTTCAGATACACTGAAACAAGAAAGATATCTCAGACTGAATTTTCTTTCTTTCCAAAAGACAGCTTATGGCATAAAAATGGCCTATTCAAGGTAATCAAAGTCAAGAAAAGAGAAAAGTGGATATTTTGCTAAACCTTCATGAATCCCAAAGGGAGAAGGACCACTGTGTTAATATGTGGTTTGAGATCCAAGGCAGAATTACAGGAAAACACCACGCCTCCTCAGCTAATCTAAACCCTAAAACAGTTAGCATTTGAGCTTTAGGGATGATTTCATTATTTCCTAACAACTCTCTGACATGAAATAAATATTTACTGGTCCCACATTGGCTTAGGTGGAAGGTAGTGGGACCAGAGAGAAATGACAGAGAGCTTTCAAGTCTCCCCGTTCTCCAAAAGTGGTTGCATTTCACTGGGAACATAGGAATGAAGTAGTTTAATACAGCTTGTCTATTATCATGTTGATATCCTGGAAAAGATAATTATTGAGGAAAGCACCAAACTTGAGGCTGCAAGACTGTCAAAGCCTCTACCCTTATAAAACTACATAAAATGTTCTTATTCTGTCATGTAATATGGTCAGTGCTCCTGTCCTTTCAATTATTAGGCAGACCAAAAGTCACACTATCTCATCAGTCCTTGTGCATAATTGAAAAGATGGCAGGACTTGTGGGCAAATAGCTAAAATGAACCTTATCAGGGAAAAAAAAAAGCTGTTTTGCTGGGCTCTACTTCAGAAATGAGGGTAGCACAGTTAGGCTTGCCAACCAGTGCAAAGTCTGGTCCAGAAAATTGAGATTTCATCCAACTCTTCAGGTTGGTCACAGCCTCAGTATACATAAGTTAGGAATAGTGAGTACATAGTGTTACTGCTAATTAGCTGAGTCAGTCACCTCACCTTTGTGGGCCTCAGTTTCTTCCTCTTTATAATGATGTTGGCCCAAAGAATCTCCAAAGTCCCTTCTGGCTCTCAATCCTACGAACCTATCTTTCTCTACACATAGACCAAGCAGGAAATAAAGAGTTGGAGAAAACTCCTTTCCCGTCAAGAAAGAGATAAGAGAAGGGTTCTGGGGGAGGGAAATGAATTACAAAAAGACAAGTGATTTTTTTGTGTTGTTTTTTTTATTTTTGAAAAAATATAACAGCAAATTAAAACATGAATGGCAACCTCTTATGTGAAAGAAGACAAGTCTCCCCCTTTCCCCCAAAGGTTACTGTGACACAGCTATGAATGAAAACGTCAAGTCTTTGACAAGTGATTTGCCTGAAATGTGTCATCTCTTTCTCTCAACAACCTCCACCCCTTCCTATACACATTCTTCTGTCTCCCCCCGCATACTGCCAGCTCATAACTCAACAGAGTTTACAGCAGGAAGAGTCAGAGAGGGGAGTGAGAACAGGCAAAGGTATCCGGGGCACACAGGGGTGATATGTTGATAACTTCATGGAGAAACCATTTTTAAAAAATAAGTTACTAAGAACACTCTCACATGAGGAAGAAATGATGTAAAGCCTGTCGAGGCTGCCTCCACAATTATCCTTGGAATGCTGAGGAAATAAAAGAGCAGAAGCCAAGTTCTCTGCCACCTGCTTCCATTCTTGGCTTTTTCCCCCTTCAGAAGAAAGAGGAAAGATACAAATGTAATAGAAACAGAAAGCGAAGTCAAATATTGAAGAGAAGCTGGGAGTAGGGGATGGGGGTGGGGGGATGGGGAGTGGAGGGATAGTTAGGCAATCAAAACCCTCCAAAACTGCGACTAAGTGACGGACAGGTGATGTATACAGTTGTCCTAAATGTGATGGGCCCACTAATTTTTCTGGGCAGGAAAGGACTTCTGGACCATTGGCTTGAATGTGGCAAATTTTAGGAGTCCAAATGCCTTCAGATGAGTGGAAGCAGAAAATGAACCTGAGTGATTTACAGTTTAAAGGGCCCTCCTCCCTATTTCTAAGAAATCCTTTCTTCTGAGGAACAAAGAGAATCAGCTCTGATTATTTGTGGTTCTAGCCACAGATCTGGATCATCCCCACCTTCCCATGAAAAGAGATAAATAAATAAATTCAGGGAACTGTCTGGTGCCTGATCTAAGAATACACATTTTGATGAAGCGCTTACATTTTAATAAATCAGTGATGACTTTCATTAGAAACACATTTAAAGGGGAGGAGGAAAAAAAGTTAAGAAGTTGGCAAATACAAAGAAGTCAAAAGGATGCAGGAGCAAAGTTATCAGCATTTAGACAGAAGAGGCAGAGGCCCAGTGCACCTGTCTTTTGCCCTGTATGCTAAATTAAATTGTCAGGATTAGCTCCACAATGCTCCGTTTATGAAGGCAGGCGGCAATTTGTTGTGATGGCCCTTGCTGCTGGGAGCCTCAGCCTGCCTTTCTGAATCTTCTCCATGATTCATCAGCCATCCCAGCATCCTGCTGCCTGGCTCTCCCATGTGTGCACACAAACATAAGCACACTTCTTCTATGGACTCGGGAGCAGGCAGGACTCCTGAAAGCAAGAGTCCCCTTTCACCATCATAGACCACGCAACTAGTTCTCACTTGGTTGAAATTTCTCATGTTGATTATCAAAGGGACCTATGTGTAAAGGCAGGGGGGTGCAGTACAAAGGACACTGGACAAGCAGTAGACGATCTGGGTTCAAATTCTAGCTTAAACATGGCTGTGTGAATGTAAGCTACCAATCTTTTCTAAGCCTCAGTTTACTCATCAGTGAAACGGTGATATTTACACTTACTCTACCTATCTCAGAGTGTTCTTGTGAGGAAAACACTTTGTAAACCTTAAAGTGCTGCAGAAATGTGAGCTACAGTCATTTTTTTAATGATACAGAGGTACGTTATCTCACTCTCAAAAAAGGAGGCAGCAAGTTTAATAAATAGTTATTTTTTTATGCTAGGTACATAATAACCTTTCCTCAGTACCTGGAGTTTCTCGTGAGGGCAATAACATCTAGAACAGGAATAGTCTCTTTAGATAAATGTCTTAGTCTGTCCATATTCCTCTTAAAGACCAAATGCTAAATTTATCTATTATCCTTGTAATATTTCCTATGCATTCTTAGGTACAAAAATATTTATAATAGTTCCTTTTGGGGGTGGCAAAGAATTGGAAACTGAGGGGATGCTCATCACCTGGAAATGGCTGAAAAAGTTACGGTATATGATTATGATGGAATACTATATTGTACTGTAAGAAATGATGAAGAGGATGGTTTCAGAAAAACCTGGGAAGACTTACATGAGCTGATGCAACATGAAATAAGCAGAACCAGGAGAATGATGTACCCAGGAAAAGCAATATTGTGATGATAATCAACTGTGAAAGACTTAGCAATTCTGATCAATACAACGATCCACAACAATTCCAAAGGAATCATGATGAAAAATGCTAGCCACCTCCAGATATAAAACTGATGCTCTCTGAGTGCAGATTCAAATATAGTTTTGTTTGCTTATTTGTTTTTCTCTTTATTTTTCTTGCTTTTTTCTCCTGTCACAACATGGCTAATGTGGAAATATATTTTGCATGATTTCATATGTACAATGGATATGGTATTTCTTGCCTTCTCAAAGTGGAAGGAGAGAATTTGGAACTAAAAATAAAAATTCAAAAAAAATTTTTTTAATGAACTATAATGAGAAAAAAAATTCCTACGCTCACCTTCTTCAACAAACCAAACCAACCACAGAATGTGGAGGTTTTTCTGTTCTAAAAAATGCCACAAATTAAAGAGGATTTCACCAAGAATTATTTTGTTGGGTTTTTTTTGTTTTTGTTTTGTTTTGTTTTCGGAAGAAATCTATTACCAGGGATGAGAGTTACTCTCCTTGGTTTTACACTGGACACAGCTTAAGAACAGGTTACTATTTACTACCAAATTTCCCCCCTCCATTTGTATTCACATTGTCTTCCAAAAAACCCACATCAAGTGGGATTAATATAGGAATGTAGAAAGCATAGATGGCCCCAACACTGGCATCAGACAATTACAATTTGACAGCGAAGACAGAGACAGAAGAAAGACAGAGAGACAGACTAAGAAAACCATAGAGAGTGAAAGACAGAGACACATGGAGAGATACAGAGAGACAGAGGAAGAAGTATATGTAGGAAAAGGAAGTTGATCAGGAAGAAGAGGGAACATGAATATGCAGGTCTGGATCACAGTCAGGATGGAATCGTGGAGTAAAACTGCCTCTTACATAATAATTGCTAAAGAGTGAGAACTAAAATTTTGCTTATGGGTGAGAAGAACAAAAGTCTATGTAAATACAGAACCTCTCTACAAATAAGAAGCAGCAGTGTGATGGTAGCAAATCCACTGAGTTCAAATCCTGACTCTTGTTACTTACTTACTACCTGTATGGCTGTGGGCAAATCACTTTACCTACTTGGGCCTCAGTTTCGTCATCTGTAAAATTAGGAAGCTTGACTAGATCATCTCTAAATTCTATATTCCTAAATCTGTGGCAGAGGAGAAACTCAAGGGTTCTGCAAAAGTCTGTGGCAATAGCAGATAGGAACAGATAAGAAACAGAACTGGGACAGTAACTTGGACATCATTAAGTGCACAATAAAAATTTCCATTCCAAATTCATTGATCTGGGCTTTCCACCATAATGTTCTAAAATTAGCAAGTCTGAAGGACAGAGTCTCTCATGCTACGCTTATGGAAAAGATAGGCATAATTATATACACAATTAGGTTGCTTCAGCACTGGCTGAATGGCTAGATTCAAAGTATAGCTCTGAGCAGTTTGATATCCGCTTTGAAGGACATCTCCAACAAAGAATCAGACAGATGTGCACTTGGCCCTCTGCCTTTTATATCTTTAACAATGACTTGGACAGAGGCACAGACAGCACTCTTATCAAATCTATAGGTAGGACAAAGCCAGAAGAGATAGCTAACACACTTGACAACAGAGTTAGGATTCAAAAAGATGTTGACAGTCTAGAACACTAGACTAAACCTAATTTTAAAGTCTCTTGACTGGGCAATCCAATGGCCTTTTCCTAGTTCTTGTTCTCCTTGACTGCTCCGCAACATGGGACAGTATTGATTACCCCAGTCCTCCTTGTAGATATCCTTTCCCACCTTGGTTTTGACAACACTGACTTGTTATTGTTCTGCTACCTATCTGGCCAATTATTCTCACTCTCATTTGCAGGACTAGCATAGACATCTCTCTCCTTATGTTTGGGTGTACCTCAAGGCTTTGCTCATGGATCAGTCTTGTTATTTCTACGTCCACAACACCTCTTGAATCCATCCTTATAGCTCTTTACCCATAGCCACCATACTTGTTCAGACTTTCAGCATCTCATGCCTGGTTTAGTACAATAGTCATCTAATTGGTCTCCCTGCCTCAAATCTCTCTCAACTCCAAGTCGTTATCCACAGAGCTGCCAAAATGATTTTCCTAAAGCATAGATCTAACTATGTCACTCCCCTACTCAATAAACTCCAGTAGCTCCCTCTTGATGATAAGATTAAATGAACTCCTATAATTTAAAACCCTTCACAACCTGCCCCAAACTATCCTTTCCAACCCTGTTCAGTAGTTTTTCAGTCATGTCCTTGCATGACCCCTTGCGGGGTTTTCTTGGCAAAGATACTGGAGTGGTTTGCCATTTTCTCCTCCAGCCCATTTTACAGATGAGGAAACCGAGGCAAACAGGGTTAAGTGACTTGCCCAGAGTCACACGGCCACTAAGTGTCTGATGCCAGAGTTGAACTCAAGAAGGTGAGTCTTACTGATTTCAGGCCTCGCACTCAATCCATTGCACCACCAAGCCACTCTAAACTATGTTTCCAACCTTATTACACATTAATCTCCTTCCACTCTACAATCCATTCAAACTACCCTCTTACTCTTCCCTTATACATGATACTCTATTTGCCATTTCTGTGCCCCTTCACTGCTCGTCCCCCTATGCCTGGAATACATTCCCTCTGCAGCTCTACCTCTTGGAAACCTTAATCTCCTTCATGACTCAATACAGGCGCCACCTTCTACCCGAGGCCTTTTCTGGTTCCCCAGCTGCCAAAGCCCTCTCCCCAACCGAAATCACCTTCTATCTACTTTGTATATATCTATATACATTCACATTACCTCCCCCAAAAGGCTGTATGTGCCCTGTGGGTAGGGATCATTTCACTTTTGTTTCTGTATCCTCAAAGACTAGCACAGGGCTTGGTACATAGCAATAGGTCCTTAATATTGTTTGTTGGTCAATTATTGAATTAGTAAGAAAATTTAATAGGGATAAATGTAAATACTGGTGGTAAATATTTGTGTTTAAAAAAAATTATTTTGGGGCAGCTAGGTGGCTCCAGATAGAACTCCAGCCTTGGAGTCAGGAGGACCTGAGTTGAAATCTGGCCTCAGACACTTGACACTCAGTAGCTGTGTGACCCTGGGCAAGTCACTTAACCCTGATTGCCTCACCAACAAAAAAAAAATTTATTTCACAGGTATGAGTTTGGGGCAGCACGGCTAGACAGACAATCAAGTGAAACCAATTTTGTTTTAGTAGACTGCAAACTCAATGTGAGTCAATGGTGTAATATGACTGCCAAGAAAGCTAATTTTAGCCTATATTAAGACAGTCAAAGCTTTTGGGACTAGGTGGTAATAGTTTCACTCCCCCCTGCCCTGATCAGACTGCAGGCATAGTGTTCTGTTGAGCTCTGGGTGCTCTGTCTTAGGAAGGACATTGTTAAGCTGGACGGTGTGCACAGGAAGGCCACAGAATGAAAAAGGGCTTTGAGCTCCTGACATATGAGGACTAGTTGAAGGAACTGGGGATATTCAGCCTGGAGAAGATGGAGGGAACAGGGTATAAGAACTGTCTTGAGTATTTGAAGGGGAGATGGATGAGACTTTTTCGACTTTGACGCAGAAGAAAGAGCTAGAAGTAGTACAGGTGGAAGTTGTGAGGAGGCAAGTTTCTACCTGAGTAAGAAAAAACTTCCTAACAATGCATGCTATCCCAAAGTGTGATGGGCTGCCTGGGAATGTGGTAGTTTCTCTCTCCCTGGAAATCTTCGTGCCAAAGTCAGATGACCATTTACTGGCTATGTCATGGAAAGGATTCTTATTCAGGTGTGGGCTGGATGGTCTCTAAGGAGGTCTGTTTCCACTCTGAGATCCTGTAATTTTATCATATTTTTAAAATTTTAGTGAAATGGAAGAAAAATAAAACACCATAAAGAAAGCATTGCTTTGCAGGAGGACCGGAGTTCAAATCTGGCCTCAGACACTTGACACTTACTAGCTGTATGACCCTGGGCAAATCACTTAACCCCATTGCCTCTCCAAAAAGAAAAAGAAAAAAGAAAAAAAAGAAAGAAGCACTGCTTCACAAACTGTATCTGCCACAAATGAATATTGGGTATTCGAGTTGCCTCTCTGCTCCTAGGAGAGGGTGTCTCATGGAAACTGTGTTTCTCCCCCAGGGTCTAGCATAGTGCCCTGTACACAGCTGGCATTTAATAAGTATTTGCTGAATATAAATTTGTCTTGAAAAGGTTGATATCTGGTTCTGGGAGACAGGAAAGCTCTACCACAGTAAGACAAATGCCAAGTAAAGAAGTCCCCCTTAGACCTCATGCAGCATTTTCCTTTGTGACTCTCTACGGCACCTATATAATATCAGGTATTACAGTTATCTGTGCACGCATCAAATCCCCCTATTAGATGCTGAGCTCCATGAAGACAGGCCCCATGTCTATCTAAACTATGTATCTCCAGGGCCTGGCACAAAACTCTGCACATGATATCAGGCTTGATGAATGAATGAATGAATGAATGAACGAATGAATGAAGATAGGTACAAGGGAAAACTTCCAAAATGAGAGTTGCATTGCTTATTCTCTATGTATTACCCTAGATCAGCTCCCTAATCTCATTGGATGTTGCCACTTAAATTTATAACATCATTGGTTCTTCTGTGGACTTTTTAGAAGAGAGAAATAGGGAGTAGGTGATGGGGCAAGCTGTAATGGGGACATGCATCTGATAGGGATAAGAGAGGCTTGTTTTACTAGTAAAAGAAAGTAAATGCAGACCTGTCTCTTGAGGAAAACTAAGTGCAATAGATCATTCCATCACCTAGCCTTGAATTCAATAAAAACTGTCGTATACTGAAGATATTACAGGTTTTAGTTTTTGCCACTGGCTATTCTGGGACTCATTTAGGGATCACAAGGGTTAATGGTTCATCATCAGCCTTACAAGGCCCATCCACTGGAAAATGCAACAGAAAGTTAATTAGCTGAGATCAGCCGAAACCTCGTTCAGGTTTCTGACTCACTTGATTTTGTGAGAAGCCAACGAGTTGACATATTCTGCCTCCGAAGGAGCCAAAATGAGCAGACTGCTCCCATGGCAGCCAATCCGAGCAGTTCTCCCAATCCGGTGGATGTATTCTGCCGGTGAAGATGGAGCATTGTACTAAAAAGGGAAACAAAAATGAGGGAATTCACAGATCAAGGGATTGCCATTAATTGGAAGTGCAATACCCTTTACCTGCCTCCAGGTATCCCAAGAATTAAATCCTGGGGCTGTGGTTACTCTAAGACAATCACCAGAAGAAATCACTCAACCCTGAAACTTCTGGCCTCATTGGAAATAACAGGGCTCTGACATGCAAACACAGACATTGGCCAAGTTTCAGATAAACGAGACATCTTCTTGTCCCAATATCTTCCTTTTAATTTTATTTCTCCACAGGCCTCCCTCATCATTTTTCCATTCACATCTTTTCACAGAGATAGTCAACCAGGACAAAAATACAAGCGCAAGGGTAAATTTCTCCAGTCAAGTCACATGACCTTGGCCTATTTTCTTAGCAAAGAGGCAGAAAAGGGTACTGGGCAGTCCAGAGGAAGAAAAAGACTAATAACAGAGTGCTCCAAAAGTACCCTAATCCCATGGAGTTGATTAGGGAATACAATGCCCATAAAGGGACATGTGGATTATGTGTATACCTGTGGAGGTATACACATATACTCAATGTCTAGATGCCATTTTCCCAAGGTAGATTAGAATTGTGGTGTGTCCTTTCCAGGTAGGTTATAAAACTGATGAGAAGCAGCTCTAGACATGGAAGAGAAGACCCACGTTTGAACTGTGGGGCCACTACTTACTAGTTGTAGAACCTTAGGCAAGTTATGTAACCTCCTTCTGTGCCCATTTACTCAGCTATAAAACGGGAAGCATACTTATTTTACAAATGAACATCACAGGGACGTCTGTCATGAAGGTGCCTAGTAAATCTTAAAGTACTTTATTTTGGTCCTGACTGATGATTTCACAGGTCTAGGCAACTCCCAGTGTTAGGACTGCTTTGGCCAATGCAGAGAACCAAGTCATCTTCAACTTAAAGCTTTCCATTGTTGTCTAAGAGGTTGTGACTTGCCCAGAGTCACATAGTAAGTATGTGTCAGAGGTAGGCCTTGAACACGGGTTTTCCTGACTCTAAGGCCCTGCCCAATTGCCTATCCACTATGCAATGCTGCCCCTCATAAAGTGCCACATAAATGCAAGATACTCTGATTTTTGAGTACTTGGATTAGTGTCAAAGCCCCAGCCTCTTTGGCAAGAACAGGACAGAATACAGCATACTGGACTTATATGCAAAGACTTAAATTAGGCATAGGGACTGAATCTCTGATTTGATTTCAATGACATAGGAACTCCCCGATGAGCAAAATCTCTCCACTGATGCAGGCTGGCACCTTCTCATCTTTTGGAGTTGTCCGGAGCACCAGGAGGTTCAGTGGTTTGCCCTGGGTTACACAAGCCAGTGTAGAGGGGAGGGGATAGGGTTGAGGGGGATGGCTTGATCTGAGGCCTACCTGACTCTGAAGCCAGCACTCTCTCTGCTACACTGCACTGCATTATCACTGCCAATGAGCCTTTTCGTTGTCTAAAACAATCAAGAGTTAACTGTAGATTACTTCTATCTTTTTATTCCTTGAGTCAACCTTTCTTGACAAGAAGCCAAATAGAAGAATATCAAGTTGACTCTAATACATGGAAGGCCAGGCATCTAAAATTAATCAATTGTCACAGCGTAAGAAGCCTTGAATTGATCAATTTGTTGCACGTATTTGGCTTCCTGTACGTCAAAATTAGCTCTGACCCCTATCTTCTGCACATTATACAGCCACCAGGACAAAAGAAACAATCAATTTCGTCTTAAAGTGATCATCTGGGAAGAGTAGGTCAGTGTTCTTTCCACTGACAGTCATGTAAGGCTATTAAAATGTGAATAAACCATGACTAACATAAACAAGGCACACTTCTCTTGGCCCTCACATAGAAATGGCTTAAAAATACCATTCTGCAGTCTAACAAAAAGAAAAAAAACAAAACAAAAGTCACCACACTCTAGTGCTAACACCTGTACCCTCTGGCAAAGCTTCTAGTAGCTAGAGGTACGTGTAAGATGCTGTCAGGAACTTAATTGCTCCCTGCAGGTCAATGTACATGGACACAACTCTCAGGATAGCTGAGCTATCTCCTTCTGGACACAATGAGGCCTCCCGGGGGCCTGGGTAATTCACGTTGCTTTCAGATTGCAGGGACTATATCTTTGTTGAAACTTTAGTTTCTGACACACATTAGCCTGGAAGCTGGAGAGCCTGCCACCTCCCTTACCTGATTGTGTATTCTGTCTGTTTTGTTGCAGCCAAAAGGTGGGCTAAGTAAAGGAAAGATGTCAAGAGAACTGTGTTGATAAATCTGGTTACTGACTGGTTACCCAGGCAACACCCAAGAGGGTAATAATAATTATTTTACTTAGGGCTGAAGGATCTATACGTGATTATATAGTACTGCTTCATGCCCACACCATAAGAACTGAAAAATTACCTGAACAATCCATGTGACCTGAGGGAGATCTAAGCCCCGAGCTGCAACGTCCTTTAAAGTAGAAGAGAACACAGTTAAAGAACAGATAGCTACAGAAAACAGTGGCAGGCCAGCCAGAAACTACTTGCCTGAAGGAGCAAAAAGAGAGAAGGTGGAGAACACAGTTTCCGATGTCTTCTACCCAAGAGGAAACTGCCAACTAATTATCAGATACGTCATATTATAACAATAACTCGTGTATATAAATAGCACTCTATGTTTTGCAAAGAGCTCTCCTATCTATTTTTTCATTCAGTCCTTACAGTAAACTGGTGAGGTAGGTAGGGCAGGGATATGATTCCCATCACATGCCCACTTACAATGCCCAACACATTGCTTTGATGGATTTAATTTTTTTCCCCAGAATGCCCCCTCTTCAAATGTACAAGACACCTCTTTATTTTGAGGTTATAGTTTTCTTTTTACCTCTGGTTTTAGGGGAAAGCTGCAGGGGTGTTTGGAGAATCCACAGTTGATTAGCCTCTGGCCTCAGAGGGCAGATGAGCAGTAAGCAAGGTACTGCCACATCTGACAGCTTAATTAAAATACAGGCCAAACCTGTTAATCACTTGAAATGTTTCATTGGAGAATCCTCCAAACTTTGAAGAGAAAAGATTTATTTTGTCCTCCAGGTGGTCCTCTACAAGGGTCCCAGAGAGCAAGAATTTCTGTACCTTTCTATCTTTAGCCAGCTCATTAAGGAAATTAGGATACAGAGTCGCGCAATTCCATTACAATACTCACTTTCCAACAGATACTGCTAGGTTCAGAGAATCACTTAAAAACTGTAAGTATCTGGAGCTGAGTAGACTACCAAGCCCATTCAGGGATGTGGACTCCCAGCCACTTTCTTGAATTCACATAGAATTGCCACTGACAGGGCATCAGAATCTGACCAGCTTCCACCAGAACACACGATTTTTTTTTAAGTTGGTTGCAAAGCTTCATTTATTAAGTAAGCAGAAACCTAATATACTAAAAGTGTGTCAACCACCCACTGAAGTGTTTTCATAAAACTCCCACACATGCTAAAGAGCTGAAGGCTGATGTTACTGAGCTGACGGCCTTTGGAGAGCACAATTTAGAGTTTGGCACTATCTGAAGAAGAGCAGGAATTGCTTTCTATACCAACCATGGCTGATGTCTTTAAGAAACTGACGGGCTCTTAAATCTGCTAAGCTCTTGTTAAGAAATGATTTATTTTATTTAACTGCTCTTCAGCAGGAGATGTGTGTAGACAATGGGCTGCCTGTTCCTTTCAGACAAGCTTTGTAAAAAATTTAATGCTCGTCATTTTAGTAAATTCACTGAGAAACAGATAAAACTCTAAAATAGCACCTGATGTTCATGAAACTCACTCAAAACACAAAGTGAAATGATAAATTATGAAGGATCCCAGTAGTCTCTCAGAACAGTAATTCAAGGTTCTAAATCCCAATCACAGTCCTACTCATGGACAATTGGACAAGACTTGCCCTACTAATGCTTCTACTGCTATATCTTATGTCAATGGAAAATGAATATCTTGAGGTACACCAAGTTTTTGTGTCTCCTCCATCCCTAACTAAACTGTTTCTTCTTACTGTATAGAATCTTGAGCAGGGGTGGGGAATCTGTGGCCTGGAGGCCACATGTGGATTCAATCAAAGGGTCACACGTTGAGGGGCCACATGTGGCCTCGAGGCCACAGGTCCCCCACCCCTGCTCTAGTGTATAACATGGTACAATGAAAGGGAACCAAGAAAAATGGAGTCTGTACAAGTCCCCTCACCCATCTCAGTATCATTTTTCTCGAGTCTGTTAAAAAAAAAGTGTGTGGGGGGAACACCTCCTTTGCCTGCAAAAATCCTTGGAAAACTGTAAAGCACCATACGAATGTAAAATATCATTATAATAGTGGTGGTTATATTTCAAGCTAAATAATGGCTTCACTGCCTCAAACCGTCCCCAAATATATTCTCACCAACCACACCTCATGCTCATGAGGGACCTACACATATCCTTCCTTTGGCTTCCAACATAGAACTGTAGTGGCCATATTTGCCTTTCCAGAGCCTAGGATGTGGGCTGCAACCAGTATAATGGGCAGTCACGATGCCTATTAAATGCCTGAATGGATGCAACCCTGTGACTCAGCAAAGGTGTTTAGTGCCTTGCTTGTCCGTTAGAACTTAGACTCCTCTCCTCCAGTTCCACTCATGCAATCTAATTAGGGCAAAAGAATTGCTCAAGTCAGTTCTGAAAGACACTCAATGGTGAGGTCTTGAAGGCCCTAGCTTGACAATTGGCTGCCTCTATGAGACCTAGGAGTACAGATGGAAGGCAGCTTGCTCAGGTGCCAACCTGTCAGTTGGATTAAAATGACTCATTTATTTACCCAAGAACCTCACAAAGTACTTTAACTAACAGGGAGAGGGGGCCTGCCGGCTCTCCGAGTGAGGGACGGAGAGAACTCGCCTCTGACGCCTTCCCGGCCTGCCAAAAGTCATTATTGCCGAGTGTGGAAAGCCATCAGCGGGGTACAGGCCCCCGTTGTCCGGTTGACAGATTGGGCTGTGTAATCAGAGGAGGAAGGAGAGAGTGCAGAAACTGTCAGAGGCGAGAGCTCTTGGCTGGAGCCGCCAAAAAACTGGCAACATGAGTTAGCGTGACTGAGTAAACAACAAACGATCTCCAAGTGATCTTTCCATTTAAAAAAAATAACGTGGAGAAGATGAACTTTGTTTAAAAGACATATCCTAAAGAAGGCTGGGGGAAAACTGAAAGCAGTTTGGGGAAGGGAATTTTCTACTCTTCAGCATTCCCCTTCACCCCGTACAATCACCTCCTTTGTCTTCCTGACTACTTGGCACTGTGGAAATAGACCAGTAGGAGAGGAAATAAGAAGCAGGCAGACACAAGAAGGTGCATGAGGCAAAGGAAATCACGAAACTAGAGGAAAACAGGGCAGATTAGCAGATTATTTGACTGTCCTTTGTAAAAGAACCGTGTGCTCTGGCAGCAAGGAAAATTGACTCATAACCAATCAGCCAGAATGAGGTTGTGCTAGGATTGTGACTCCCCGCTCCTTGGGGAAAGGGTTCCTGTACTTCATGTATATCAAGGACAATCAGAGAGCCACACACAGCAGCAGGCAGAGCTGACCGCGGGCCTTAAGGACACTGAGACAGTTTGGAAACAGCATTTCTGGATTGCTCTTTCAAGGTTTTGTTTCTCTTTCATCTCTCTATTTCATAAATCTGAAAGTTATATTTTTTTAAAAAATGTTTTCCTATTTCACTCTTCTTTCCTGTAAGGAAACGGAAGGTGGTACTACTTATGCCAGTTTCCTGCATCTTATCTCTTGGACTCTCCAATTTCATTTTGGAGAGCGGAAAACCTAAAATGCTTCTTTTCTGCCAAGTCCCACATACACATTGAACTTGGAACTTCTGCTAGTCCCAACTTGCTCAGGACAGAAAAATACCCTGTCAAATTCCTGTAGACAGCCTTTTTATTGATTATGGCTCCTTTCCCAACAACCTTCTCATCTGCCCTTCCACCTTTTTCTCATTACTTATGTACATACATATTTCACCCTATTAGATCACAAGCTCTTTGAGGGCAAGTTTAGCATAATTTTTTAAATCTCTGTATCCACAGCACCTAGCACAGTGCCTTAGTGCACATTGTTGTTGTTATCCAGTCATGTCCAAGAGGTTTTCTTGACAAAGCTACTGGAGTGGTTTGCCATATCCTTCTCTAGGATGTATCTATCTTACAGAGGAGGCAAATAGGGGTTAAGTGACTTGCCCAGGGTCACACAGCTAGTAAGCACCTGAGGCTGGATTTGAACTCAGATCTTTCTGACTCCGGACTCAGTGCTCTATCCACTGCACTACCACCTAGCTGCCCCAAGTACACATAGTAGGAGCTTAATAAATGTATGTTAAATTTAACTGAATTAATATCAACTTCAAATATTAATTACCTACTGTGGACAAAGAGTAATAACAGGTCCCAAAAGAATTATATGGAATGGGAAGAGAAGGGTCCCTGATTTCACAGAGCTTGAGTGAGCCCAAACCCACTTACGTGAGATAAACACTAAGGAACTTAAATTAGTTTATAAACCCCTTGGGGGAAGACACTCCACCGCTTTTCTTCTTTGTACCCCTAACATCTCATATAATACATTGAACATGGCATAGAGGATGCTGCATGGGCCCAAATGAATTATTGCTGCATTCAAACAATCTTGAAAAGCCTTTCAGTAAGAACTACGTGCCTGCATGCACGCACGCGTGTGTGCACACACACACACACACACACACACACTTTCTGACAGGGAAGGAGATGCTATTATAACCTTTGGTAGTTACATAATTTCCAAATCCTTGTAGAGTCACCCACTCTTCAGGTCTCATGGGGGTGAGCCTCTTGGGGTGATAAAACAAAATGCCAAGAGGCACAATATGGGGGGTGGCGTGGGGAGGAGGAGGAGGACAAAGAACAATTAACAACACACTTCCTCTTTCTCAAAAGAAGCCAATTCTCCATCTGCCTTGTCCTGACGTGGCTCTCGTTCCTCATTAACACTAAGGAGGCTCCTGGAGAGCATTCAGATAGCCTGGCAAGCAACAGGCTGCTTAGAAGGAAGCAGGGTGACAATCTCTCCTCCTAACCCTGGCATGATCTATGACAGTGCGGCGAGTGTGCCCTGCAGCTCTCAGGTGCCAGAAGCTCAGGTTAAAACAAACAAATATGTTAGGTGAGGCAGCAGGGACACTGGATAAAAGCATGAACTTTCATCACTGCAGAACTGGGGTTTAAACCCTGCCTTAGGAACTGAGATACATGGAGCTCCTCAACCATTTCACCAGGACAATGTGTCCACCAATAGGCTGCATTTCAGAGTAAAGGGTAAGAGTGGCAGGGTCATGACACCACTGCATCACACTATAACCAGAGCATATTAACACAGCCATGAAAATTAGCACAAGCCCGTGGGCCTTAGGGAAATTAGACAGACATCAAATGAGAATGTTTTTAATGTAGTGCCAGCACTCTTCCATTTAAGTCCTATTCTGGTGCCTCATCATAAGACACAGAGGTGACTCGGAGCCCTCAAAAGCCAATCAGGCCTGACAGGTTCTACCAAGCTGGAAATGTTTTAGGTATGGAGTCCTGGAACAGACTCTATGTCTGTTGTCCAAGGACCAGCCTGGTTTAAGGTACAAGGGGTTCATGACCAGGTTGGCCTCAGATGGATAGATTTTTCAGCCACAGAGACTTTTAAAGCCCACACAACACTGCAGTGGATTTGATTTGCACCTATGGAATGATTATAAAACCCCAGCTCCTTGAAGTATTATTGACATACAAGAAATACCAGGGCTGTGGGCCATACTTGATTAAATCAACGATGCTCTCGGTCTTTGGTTACAGTCACTGCTATGCCACAAGCAAGATTTCAGGGTGAAATCTGATGGCTTAGGACAAAGTTTGTGACGTTGGCAGCAGTTTTGAACCCTCTGACAAAGTTGCTTTAGCAAGCACCAAGGACTGCTCATAACCAGGGGAGCCCATAAAAGTCATCACATGCTCTTGATCCCAGTGGAGAATTTCATTTCAGAAGCAATGATCTTTCCTTCCATGGGGACTTACTGAAAACCTGTCTGACCCTTGGCTACTTATAGCTTTCTTTGAGGCTTGCTGCTCGCTCGTACCCACAAAGCACACTGGCATTTGCATACTTCAAAAAAAAAAAGACAATTTTTAAGGAATGATTTTGCAATTTATTCACCTTCTGGCACTGTCAAAGACAGAGTTGGGATATCCTACTGTTGGTCTGACCTACTTGCTGCTTTCCAAACTTCAAACAAGATAACCAACTGCTTTTTGGTATTGATATAGGCAGCACACAACACTGTCCATTCCCCAAGATACTTCAATGTATGTGAGCAGCAAATCCTCAAGAGCAGCAAATACATCAATTTTAGCATCTTGGTGTAGTGGGAAAAGTGCTAGACTTGGAATTGGAAGATTTTACTTCAAGCCTTAGTTCTGACACTTACTAGTTATGTAACGATAGGCAGCTCAGCTCTGAGCCTCAGTTTCCTCACCTGTAAAATGAAAATAACTCTTGTGCTACCTATCTCATAGGGTTATTGTGAAGAAAATGCTATTGACACATGAGCTATTCACTTTTTTCCTTCAGAAAACAAATTTTGGCATTGGTCCTCAACACCGAACTTCTTGAATTGTGTCTATGCTATACATGGAATATGTTTTCTTTTTGGTCAAGACCCTAAATTATTTGGAACTGTCTTCATCCCTCTAGATTAGGGGTTCTTAGCTTGGGGTCCATGGATAGATTTCAGAGGATCTGTGAAACTGGGTGGGAAAAAATTATATATTTATTTTCACTAACTTCTAATTGAAAATTTGCATTTCTTTCAATTATGAATTTAAAAAGAAAAGAAAAAAAAAGAACACCACCCCATTATCCTGAGGAAGGGTTCAAAGACTTGACCAGGATGCCATAAGGGTCCAAGTCATAAAAGATAATTCTTTTTGGGGATAATTCTTTTTGGTTTATTTGTTTGCTTTTATGGGTTTTTTTTGCTAGGCAATGGGGTTAAGTGACTTGATCAGGGTCACACAGCTAGTAAGTGTCAAGTGTCTGAAGCTGAATTTGAACTCAACTCCTCCTGACTCTAGGGCTGGTGCTCTATCTACTGCGCTACCTAGCTGCCCCAGGGATAATTCTTTTAAAAATATGATCCCTGATCATTTTGACTTGATGGACTCCCTACCTGTGCAAAAGTAGACATGAACCTATTTGAAAGGCCATGTGGTATAGTGGATAGAGCACTGGACTTGGAATCAGGAGTACCTGTATTTGATACCTGACCCAGATACTTATTAGCTGTGTGACTGTGGGCAAGTCACTTATCCTCTCAGGTTCAGTTTCATCACCTGTAAAATGAAGGGGTTGGATTCTATGACCTCTAAGGTAAGGCCCCTTCCAACTCTAAAACCTATGATCTATAATCTGTGGCGGCAACATGCCAGGACAGCAGAGACACAGCTACCCTGACTGGCATCTGGTTGCAGTTCCTCTGATTATAAGTGTCAACTCTGCTTACTATGATAAATAGAATTAGTGGGTCATTAGGCAACAATACGTGTTATATGTGCACCCGATGAAAACAAAAGTTCATTCACAAACTTTAAATAAGATAACTGAGAAGGAAGACAATTCTAATTCAATTTAAGAGAACAATGAGTTACCTAAAAATGTAATTAATTGTATTGACCACAGCCTAGAGAGTTATCCAGTGTGATAAGTTTCTCCATGTTCCTACCCAGCATTTGTTGACTAGATTTACTATATACCATGCAACGCAACTGAATTTCATTACTGTGCATACAGAGACTCCTCAAATAATCAATTGGGGATTGAAGTTGTATTCACCAAGATGGTACAATCAGAGAGGTCTATTTTGGTTTTAGGAGAATACAAGTACATCTCTGGAGAGTATGAAGCAGGGAAGATGTGGGTTCTTCAGTCTTAGACTAGCACAAGGGAGATGCACATTAAACAGGTCAGACATTATACAGGAAGGAGTAGTCATCCAAAATTGCCAAGATTGAGGCTGAATGAACTGGCCCTGAAAATTGCAGGGCAAATGATAGTTTTAAAAAATGGCAAATCAAATCTGCCCAACTGCATCTATTTTCCTTTAAGGAAAGATGTGCAGAAGCAAGCAGAGTAATTTCAGACCTGGAAAGAGTTTCTCAGCTCTAATTACTCCCGATAGCTATAATTTACAAGTTTTCGGTGGGTAGAAATCGCCAAGATTCACACATTTTCAGACCAACAGCTGCCACTATTAGAGAGCAAATAGCCCAGCCTTCTACACTGTTGTAGCAGGCTATGTGTAGGCACTGGCAGACCACAAATCAGCATTATAGAAAAGCCAGAAACCCAAGGGGGCCAGCAGTATCCCCTCTCTCTGTAGGGCTGATGAAAGTACAAAATGTCAAGACCCACCTATTCCCCAAAATCCAACCTCTCCTCGTCTTCCCCAGGCACTAGTGAAAAATACATACCGTACAAAGCAAGATGCCTGATTTGGATTGTGAGAACTCCTGAAAAGCTGCTGTTCTTTCCTACAAAACAAAGAATCGTAGGTTCTTATTTTTAGCTGTGTAAAATTTTCCCATTTTCCCAACTTTCTAGTTTTATGCCCATTTAAAGGCAGAGAGGGGCTTTGCCATGAGAAAGAGGAAAGAACCTCCAAAATCTGACAGTAGGACTATTTCATCAAAGAGGAAGAAGATGACAACAAAAAAATTAGGGAGTAAGCTATCAGTGGAAAAACACATTCATTTAAGAACCTGCCTACATAAATCAGGGAGAACACAAGATTCTCAAGCCTTGGGAGGAATATTATTCTTTTACTAGCAGCTCCCTCCACCCCCCAAAAAAAGATGCTTATCAGCATGATTTTAACAGCAACACACCCTTATAAACACATCCTTGAGAACACAGGCCAAATCCAAGAGTACAGAAGATCCAAGACCTGATGTGCAAGTCAGGAAACTTAGCAGAGAAGACTGCTCTTGTCTCAGCTCTGTCACTGACTAGCTGGATGATTCCAGGCAAGTCCTTCTGCCTCACCTACAGCACAAAGGGCTTGGATTAGATGTTCTCTAAGATCTATCCCACCTCTAAGTCCATGAGTCCATGAGCTTAGTTACCACCTCTGAAATTACTCTGAACAAATTCAAACACAAGTGTTCTAATGTAGTGGCTTCTAACTTGTAGCTGGAGACCAGCAATATTAAACTTATCGTTAAGACATTTAAAAATCCACATGTGTACCAAGCACTGTCATCTGATCTTTATTTAGCAAACATGGCTTCTGTAGGTTGAAATGAATGAGGTTGTACACAACTAGGTATTACTATTTTTCAAATGTATGTATATGGTATAGAAATTAATAAAATAGAAATTTATTTAAAAGCACTATTGAATTCTGTCCTATATTTTTGATGCTGTAACTACTATCATTGTGAGGGGTTCCCGATTTTTTTTTACATTAAAAAAAGGGTTTATTTTTTTAAAAGGGTCCAGATTAAAAAAGGAAAAAAAGTTGGGGACTACTTGATTAGAGAAATGAAGAACACTTCATTCTACTCTTTATTCATTCCCCTAAAGGACGAGTTTTGATGGTGCTCAAGGCACAGGCTTCTGAGCACTCAGGGCCATGTCCATCTGCCAGGAGGGAGAGGCCTAAGTAGAAGGCAGCATCCCTTCTAAGCTCCCCAGGAATGCCATGGTCCCTGGCACTACATTTTTCCAACACCTGAGAGGGAGCATGATGGACAGAGTCAGGAACCGCTCAGCCTTTTGATTCGGGCCTGATCTCCATAGACTTCCTTTGTGCCAGGGCTGCCTTGAACACTAATGAAGCTCAAGCCTAGACTAGGAATGTGCATCCTACTCCCCACCATGATCCCTGACACACATTGCATAAAAGCTATGGATTCAGAAACTAGACAGGAGAGAAAATGGCTTATTTTATTGGCCAGGCAAAGAGATTCTTAGAGCTAGAAAGGGCTGTGGAGAGCACCCAACTCAACTTTCTTGTTGTACAGATGGGAAAGCTGAGGCCCTAATAAGTAAATTAACTTGGCCAAGGCCCCAGTGGGAGTTGTGACAGAGCTGGGGTTAGAACGTGAGTGTTCTGATTTATAGTTTAACTCTTCTTCAAAACTGAAATCAGGGGTAGCTAGGTGGCATAGTGGATAGAGTACTGGCCCTGGAGTCAGGAGGACCTGAGTTCAAATCTAGCCTCAGACACTTGACACTTACTAGATGTATGACCCTGGGCAAGTCACTTATCCTCTCAGGCTCAGTTTCATCACCCACTGACTAGCCCCCCCCCCAAAAAAAGATGAAAAAACCTCCCCTAAAATCATATACAGAAAAAAAAAATTAAGTGGAGCACAGTCCTATCAGTCATGTAGTCAACTAGCGTTTGTTAAGCAATTACTATGTGCCAGACACTGAGCTAAGCACTGGGGATACAAAAACAGGCCAAACCAAGTTTAGGTGCTGCCCTGGGCTCTGGTGGAACCACGATCTTAAATCCCAAAAAGAGTTCCTGAGAATCAGTTCTGTCATCTAGATTGAATATAAAATACACCGATTTGGAGGCGGGGTGGGGGGGTAAAGAGGAGCTACTAAATACTTAAGCTTCCATTGTCCCTACCATGAAAGGCCTCCCGCCAACCTATTTTTTCCTATGATCCACTGCTTTTAGTAAAACTATGAGAATCCTTTGGGGAAACTTATAGAAAGTTCAATGGACAGAGTAACAAACTAGGTTCTATTAGCAGTTCTGCCTCAAGCAAAGATTTGCTCTCTCAGTTTCTCCATCTGAAAAATGGAGAGAACACTACTCAACTTGTACCTAACTTCCCAGAGACACTGAGAAGACTAATCCTTTGTTTAAAGTACTATTTAAATATGAGGCATCAATATTATTGTATTTACTTCTATTCAGCGAGTTCCTGAAATGAAAATAAGCTGACTACTTTCTAAAGATGGGCCAGAAATATGGAGCCCCAGAGCTCTGTGGCTCTACCCTGGTCTCTTGCCTTTCCACTAGCAGAGCTCAGAGTTCAGACACAGTTCCGCCAATAAACAGAGATCCAGCCTCCAGAATGTTACTTTATCAAAGCCTCAGGTTTCTCATGACAAGAGACCTTGATTTGTGATAGAGGGACAGATCAAACTGAGCAAGGGTTTAACCTGTCTACTCTGCTAGGATCAATGAGGGCTGGATAATCAGAATACCCTACATCGCCTCTTCCACTGATAAATTAGGAAAAGTGTTAAGAGGTAGCTTGATAGGACTAGAAAGATTGGGAGTCAAGATACAGAGATTCTAGGTGTCCTCGCTCTGACGTTTACTCCCTCTGTGACCTTCGGGGGAGTCAGTGCCCCAATCTGGGCCTCAGTTTCCCCATCTGTAAAATGAGGAGGTTGTATCCAATTTCTAAGGTTCCTTTCAGCTTTGACATTCTATTTCAATCAAAACACAGCACCTGTCTAAATCATCCTACTTCCAGATTTCTGGTTTTATTTCACCATCTCATTACAAATTTTCTCACCCAGCCTAGTTATCTCTTCTCTGAGATAACACATCCTGGGTCCACTTTCTGCTGGTCCATTGTTCCACACTTCCAGTATGCTTGCCTAACTCTTTGCTTCCCAAACTGGCTCGGCTTCCCTAAATGTGTGACCTAGTTAGAGTACAAGGTTGAATGAGAGAGCTGTCCAAGTGCCTAAAAAAAGCAAAACTTAACACACTTGATCCCAGACAAGATATGAAATTCTATGCCAAGGATGGAGATGGGACCCGAAGCCCCTCTGGTGCACTGTACCTGCTCCCAAAAAGATTTTTTAAAAAGAGAGAGCGCTGTATCTTGTTGACAATGACAGCAGTCACGCTCAGCAGTACCATATGGGATCCACAATTTAGCTCCATTAATGCTCTTAATTTGAAGACATCAAGCACTAATTACACACTGGGTACTAAAAAGGCAAAACCCTTCCCTGGTGCCAGCTACTTAGTGGTGCTCTGTTGCCTTAACAGCTGGTTGAGGTAGACTCAGGCCAAACTTAGGGCCTGCTAGATCTCTTAGGTAGAGGAGAGGCCAGCAACAAGGGGCAACCACGCGCAGCTCTTGGTGCCGACAAGGGAACCATAGTCCTCCCCTGCCCAGATCAATAAATCAGTCCAATCTATTTACTGTCTCTGATGGAAGGCTCATTTTAGGCAAAACAATAACTCTTCCCCAAGCCCAGGAGAGAAGTCAGAGGGGATGCAACCCAGCACTGAACCTGAAGGACGGTTTAGATAGAACTTGGGCTGGCCTTTCCCTGGCTTCTCATCTCAGGGATATTCTGTCCCATGGTGAGATGCAGCAGAGCTTACCTCCTGTTCCATGTTGCCATGCAGACGCAGGAATTTTAATCGGGAGGAGGCAGATGGTGACGGCCCTGATGCTGGGGCCATGGCGCTGCCCAGCAGGGTCTGGAGGAAGAGGTGGTAGTAGAACTCGACCAGCTCGCAGCTCGAGAAAAAGACAATCAGCTTCTGGTGTTTTTCAAACTGTTTCAATCCAAGGGAAAACAAAACAAAACAAAAAAATAAGAGATTTCGTGATCAGGCTAACATACAAAATAAATCAGTTGCTAGGATGACTGGCCACACTGACACAGATTTGCAAACCTGGATAATGGAATCGAGTCCTCAAAAGGACAATATTCACTCCATTCCTAAGAAGGATGCAAGAAAGGTAATTAGAGGCCCACATCCTAACACAGGATTGGTTTGTTTGTATCTGTGAAAAGCAGATGTTCTTTTAGCCAGGCTGTAAATTGGGCCTGCTTGTCAGAGACACAGTAAAGCCTAGTACAGACTGTTTAAATCTGCAGTAACTCTAAAGGCTTCATTCTTGAATTCCTCCATCTACAATTTTCCTATTTCAAGGGATCCTCAGGGAAAAGGCATTATACAAATATAGTAAATAAATACTATAAATACCATAATCCTTAAAAAAAAACCCAAACCCACTAGCTTCAGTTCTCTTTATCTGGAATGATACCCCAAATATTCCTACTATTATGTCATCAACATGAGTCTCTGGAAAAGTACTTTTTGGTGATGTTTTGCTCTGCACATAATGACTATCAGTACCCCTCTGTACATGCCTGAATATGATTCAAGAATTAGTCCCATAGCCTGGAGCCTGAAAAAACAGACAAGTTTAATAGGTGGAGGGCTTTCAACCAGAGTCTGACCCTTGTAGAAGTCTAGCTCATGTTCCCAGACCCATATTAAAAGGCACACCAGGCCCGGGCCTCAGGCTCACCTCACATCTTCCAAGAATGAAGGCTGCTAGTGTGACGAGCTTCAGTTTGCTGGGAACCAGTGTCACATGCTGTTGGAGCTTCTCGGGCACAGCAAAGCTGTCCAGCTCAGCACTGGTTTGTAGGTGACTGGCTTCTCTGGCTGCTTTGCATCCTTTAATGGGCTGGTTACAGGCTTCATCTGATACAGAAATGCTGACTGGATTGTGCAAACTGATATCTGCCAACCTCGTTACACCTTTTAGCAATGGGAAAAGGAGAAACTGGAGATAAATCAAGTAAGACAACATACACAGTGCTTTGTAAACTTTAAAATGCTAGCTATTATTCCTATTATGATTAAATATACAATGTGAAATGGGTCACTCATATGCACAACATCTCATTGGGATAGTGGGACATTTTAGATGGGCCTCTTTCCAATGGCGGCTTTTATAATCTAGTGCTAATCTACCCATGCCAGTACTGTCAACTTATAGGGGTAGAGCCATGATTTTTTCCCCCCAATTTCCCAGGTATAAAGGGCACATAAGTGAGGGCACTGAAAAGGCAGAAGGTGTTATAGTCTTGTGGTCAGAGTACCAGGCTAAGAGTTAGAAAAGCTGGATTCTAGTCCCTATTTGGTCAGTAACTGACTATATGACCCTCGTCGACATGTCATTGAACATTGCTGTGCCTTTGGTTTCTTCACCTGCAAAAAGGGTAATAATTTTTATCTTACATATCTCACAGTGACAGTGGAAAACTCAGCAGAAATGAATGTGCTTCGAAGGTGCTAATGGAAGCTCAAGGTACAACAGGTACATTAAACATGCACTTAAAATGATGAGGATGAGGACTGATGCTGTTAACAGTGAGAAAGCCTGTTTTCAATGGGCTGCTCACAGAACCTTCCATCCTGAATCTGCAGAGGTCACAGGATTGAGAGCTAAAGAGACTGTACAGATCACATGGTCCAACCCTCTCATCATACTGATGAGGGAATTGAGACTCCGAGATGGGAGGTAACTTGCTCTGGTCACACAAGTCAGAGCCTGAATCTGAACTTGGGTCACAGGACCCCCAAATCAGGGCTCTTTTCTTCTCTGTAACCTCTCTTGCTAGACTGAATTCTTTAGGCTTTGCTGCTCTTTTTTCTTTTTTTAAACCATAGCCATCTCCCCATTAACTCCCCATTACCTCATTAAAACCCTCTGCAGAACAAAGAAAAACATTTAAGCAAAGCCAACTCATAAAGCCATTGTGCCACTGTATAGTGTATTCTACCTCCATAGGCCTCACCTTTCTACTGTGCCAGTTATATTTAGCAATCCCAAAATGAATGTGTGGACATATCATATTCATTTCAACTAATAATTCAGGTTATCTACATTAAAAATGAAGACATCGCAAACACCATCCAACTCACCCTCAGTAAGAGTGGCTGACAACAGGACATTCTGACGTTTCTCGCATTCTGAGTTTATGGCATTGAGAATCACAGTGACGTCCTTCTCAAAACCCAAGTCCAGGATCCTGAGATTGCAAGAGAGAGGAAATTTACATTTATATCAGGGGAAATGAGTCAGGTTGTGGGCTATGGAGGTTAAAACAGAAAACACAAGAAACAAAGACTTCCCTACAAAGCCTGTGGGTTTAGTAGGGGGAAGCTCACCTGTCTGCCTCATCAATAATCAACCACTGTATTCGACTGAAATGAATGTTTTTGGTGGATTTAATGTGATCTACTAGACGTCCAGGAGTTGAGATTAGGATGTTTATCCCTTTGCGTAGTCTGTTTAAAACAAAATATACAGAAACAGGTGTAATAAATCAAATGTGTCTATATCAGTAGGAATCTCAAGAAAAAAGCAAGTTGCAAGTGAATTTTGGTTTTTTGGTAGTATTAATTCCATATACCATAAAATCATGAAAAGCCCTTCAGTCCAATAGATGAAATGAAAATATACAGCTAACAAGATGCATTTCAGCTAAAACAGTCTTTTTCAGCCTCTCCATGCTGCTGAACACAATTTTTAAAAACACAGAACAATATTAGATGTTTGGGGTTCAGGTTAAAGCGTGCAGGCTTATTTCAACAATGTGACACACTACCAACTTACAAAACAATATGAAAGACCAAAAAACAAACAGATGATTTGGGCTTTTCTTCTAGTGACAATTTTCCACCTGGTCCTATTACAGATAAGGCAATATATAGTTTTAAGAACCAATGTAGGTGTATTTAAAAACAACAACAACAAACCTTTACTACTACTACTACTACTACTACTACTACTACTACTACTACTACTACTACTACTACTACTACTACTACTACTACTACTACTACTACTACTACTACTACTACTACCACCAACCACCACCCTCCCTGGGGAACATTAAGTCAGAAGACTCATCAATATTTTAAAAACAGACCTAACTGTCTGGATGTGACTGCTCCCTGCCAACCTGATAGCTTCTTCTGTATTGGAACTATGGAACACACAGCTTGAGAGAAGCTTCTCCCCCCGGTTGAAAGGCCCATAGGTAAGAGTGATTCTAAAAGGAATGTAGGAGAGAAGTAGGACCCTTAAATAGAATTTTTAAAGTCTTACCTGGCCTTTTCTGATTTTCTCTTCTCTCCTCCCATTAACACTCCAGGCACAATCCAGGTAAATGGCTACAGTGAAGGGAACAGTTCAAGATCAATATAAAGCTTTTTTTCTTTAAACCAAGAGTACAGGGACTAATGGAAAAAAGGTTTTTTTCTCCTTTAAACAAATCAAGGGAAAGAATTCAAGGTTATCACTATGTTGCAGGAGGCCTAATAATGGAGGTACATCTCATAGGCATTACAATGCCCAGAGTTAAGACAGGCAGTAACTTAAAATTTTAACTCCACAACAGGCTTCCCACATGGCATAAGAAGACAGAAATGTATTCATTTTTTTCATTGCTTCAAATGGTTGCTGCTCTTCTCATAGCATAAACAGAAAAACACATTTCACAAGTCTATTGCTTTCTGTTGCCTATCGTAAAAAACACTGCTTCGAAATACCTAAGCAACAGGGGAAATGGAAGCTTAAGTAAAATCCTTTGTTGACAGATATTGAGATTTTGTACCTTTCTCCGTAGTCTCATAAATGCACCACTCACAGCTTTTAAAGTTGCTTCTGAGGGGGCAGCTAAGTGGCGCAGTGGAGAGAGCACCAGCCCTGGATTCAGGAGGACCTGAGTTCAAAAGCAGCCTCAGACACATAACACTTACTAGCTGTGTGACCCTAGTCAAGTCACTTAACCCCATTGCCTAACCAAAAATAAATAAATAAAAATAAAGTTGCTTCTGGTGTTCAGTGCGCACACTTAGCCATGGTGAACATTTTGAGAGAATATAAGCAGTGAAGGTTACCGATGACCAACTAGTCAAGAACTAAGAATCTAGCAATGGCCAACATACAATGCATACAACAGGGCAAAATCTTTCCAATTCCAAAACAGAGCCAAATAGATTTCCAGCAAAATATTATGGAAGGCCAAGGAATAGAGGAAATGAGTCTTTCCTGGGACTTTAAGGTGTGGTTGTTTCTTCACTTTGCAAAAAATGGAATGATACCACCCAAGCTCATGGCTTTCCTTACCTTAAGCAGTTTCTGGATGGTATCAAAGGTCTGTAGAGCCAGCTGCAAATATTGAAAAGGTTCATATGGTGAGGCAGATATTTTTAAAAAAGAAAGAGAATGGAGACAGACAAAATGATTAGTATTTCAACTTTGACCCAATTGAAAGCTTATAATAAGTAATTCAAGAAAAAAGATAAATCGTATCTACATTAACTGTTTCTTCATATACTAGTTCTGAAACCCACTGAGAGTATAGGGGAAGAGAGAGGGTAAACACAGCATCACATCTATTTCTTGGACTTAAACAAAAATAGTGTTTTGTGCTCCCTCTGCTGGCTCAAATTCCCAGAGCACCACACATGCATTTAGACATCTTTGGTGCGCAAAGATAGAAGGAAATGAAACAAAGTCAACCTCGATTTGACTCCGAGAAAGAGACAGGCTAGGGGAAACTAGAATGGTGATGCAACAGGCTAACACTTAGAAACTTTGCTACAAAGGTTGAATAACTGACTGCCTTCTAAGTGTGCTACTACGGTAATTTTAACATTTTAAAGCAGAGAGATGGATATTCATTTCCCAAGTCTGCAAGAAAGCACAGGGAGCCACAGAAAGTAAAAATGAGATTAATTATCATTCCTTAACAACCACCAAAAAGGTCTTGACATTATCACTTTAACCAAGCTCATATAGTTTCCACATACTTAGTATTCATGAAGCATCGTAGGGAAGTAGCAAGTTTGCTACTGTAAAAATTTAAATAGCTTCAGTGTCTTCTCCTTTCCTAGAATCGAGCTGAGATATTGCACTGCAGGTTGTATAAAAGGCTATGCCCAAAACTAGATACCTGCGATCAATTCTCTGCATGGAAAGTTATTAGCATTTGATATAGAAAACATTGACACCCTGTTCTGAAATTGCCTCTGCAGTCAAATAAATCATATAGAAGAGATTTCCAAGGAAGAAAAATCTTGGGAGGCTCACCTTCAAGGAAATAAGTAAGATTTTTGGTGGGAGTAGCTTCTTAAAAATTATTTTCAATAAAGACATGTTGATCTTGCTTTGGTGTTAAGTTGTACAGCTCCAAGAGGGGGAAATAGAATAAACATGCTTCTATTTCGTTCTAAGGAATGAAGCTTTCATGAAACTTCATTTGGTTTTCAGACAATAGGGAAACTCATGTCTATACTTTGGTTGCTGAATTTTCCTCCTAGATTTCCAGAAGGAATAATAGGGTGAGAGAGGAAGGACTTCAGAAAAAGGGAAGAAATAGATGAAGGTGTGTATGATAGCTTACCCACATCTGCTTGCTTTGGGAGAGGAAATATTCAAGGAAAAAACCAAAAGTTTGAAACTCAATAAGACAACACTGAAAATAGTTAAGATTAACCTTGAGAGTCAAACAGCCTACCTCTCTTGTTGGCACTAATACCAGAGTGTAGGGGCCATCACTGCGCTATTGAGAAGGGTAGAAAGTAACAAGAAATAATGAGTTCATTGCATACATTTTCCCAAGACTGCTGATACAGAGAACTTAATATGGCATGATTAAAAGACCCCCAAGTCACCAGTGCCTTGAACAAGTAAGTCAACAAGCATTTATTAAATACCAGCTATGTTGGACACTATGCTAAATGGAGAAGGTACAAAGGCAAAAAGTAGTCCCTGTTCTCTCTTGTACAAAGTTGGTGCTCAATAAATGTTTGATGACAAAAATAAATGAACCAAAAGATGGAATTCAAAGCAGTATTTCTCTCCTTAATATTACCTTCATGAGACTACGATGAAATTTATACCATTAAGTGTTAAATATTCTGATAAGAGGAGCATCAATGTGCCACTAAGTTAGACTGGAAATCCTAACATTCCAAAAGGTGTTGCTACATACCGAGAGAGAGAAAAAAAGGGGGGGGGGAATGGTAATTTCTTATGGAGATGGAATGGACAGAGTAAAACTCACAGACAAAATCATTGGGAAAAAAATAGAAATATAGAAAAGGAGCATAGTTCAATTCTCTCACCAAAGTAACTTAAGGATCTGTTGGGTGGTTTGATTTTTCCATTCCCCATAAACAGGTTTCTTACAGGTCAAGTCCTTTTATAATCAAATCCACTTTCCAATTATTTTGTTTATATTACAGTTTTGTTGTATTGAATGTAACTTTAAAATGTACAATTATTATGGCTTATAAATTTAAAATTTTTTCAGATACATTTTTGATATCTTTTTTTTTTTCATATTACCTATATTTTCCAGTGCTTACTTCCCCACAACCCCCTCCCAGGACGTCAACCCTCATAAAAGAAAACTATGATTATAGAGAGATTTTCATGCAAAATCACTAAATATAATGTTTTGATTGGTATAAGAACAATATTTGAACAATTACAGTAGGCTCCTCCAATCCCATTATAACATGACTTGTTAACAGATTCGGACATAAAACAAATTAAACTATGTCCACTAAGGGAATGTGGTGCAGTGGACAAAGGACTGCTTTTGGAACCGGGAGGACTGAGGTTCAAGTTCTGACTAGGATATACAAACTGCAACCATAGGCACAACACTTAACCCTTCAGTGTCCCAAGCTACCCTCTAAGGCTAAAAGTTGCCTCTCTGTACCAGGAGTTCCTCCCCCAGGAATTTACTCTATTAACAAAATTACAGATATGTGGGCACACCATTACCCATTTCTGGGCTTCCATCTCCTCATCTGTAAAAAAGAAAAGTTTAGTTTCCATGACCTCTACGGTCTTCTCCAGTTTGAAGACTGGACAACTCTCTTGACCTTAAGAAAAAAACTTTGTATGCATATCTTTTTCTTTTTCTTTTCTTATTGGACGTGGCTAATATGGGAATTTGTCTTACCTGACTGTACATATTTGTAATGGGTTTTATTCATGAGTCAATTACAAAATAAGAACTTGACCTATGATTTGTCAATATTGGGAACTCTCAAATGGGAACTCCCTCAACCAACGCGGCTCAGAAGCTTCTCTGCAATTTATCATCTTAGAGAGTTGCCTGGACTCTGAGATGCCCAGTCACACAGCCAGGCTGTATCAGAGACAGGACTTGAACCTGGGTCTTCCTGTTTCTGAGTATGGCCCTTTATCCACTGCCTCCTATCTATTACAAAGGATTCACAATGGAAATATTCTTCTTCAGATAGTTATTGACTTTTGCTCAAGTATACACCTTGCACACAACAGGTACTTAGCAATTTCTTTTTGAATGAACAAATGAATTTAGATGATGTTTTGTAAGCTGCAAGTTGAGTTATTTTCTAGTAGAGGTGGTGAGTTTATGTCAATTCATCCACATTCCCTCACCTGTTCTCCATTTTGAAGGATATGTATTTTTTGGATATTCAACTTGATCTGGGGTGAATTTTATGCAGACTAAAGCTACCAGGCCTACATAGAAATCCAAACTTAGTGGATACTCCTTAAGAAGGGGGAGTGCTTCATTTTTTTGCCTTTGTATTCCCAGAGTACAACACACAGTAGGCATTTACTGAACGCTTGCTTATTTACTGGTAATTAGTAAGGTACCCTGACCAAAAGTATTTCATAGCTCGAGACAAATTTCAGATAAGGTCCAAAGAAGGGAAGATCAATTAGCAAATCCATTAATTAGAGTTTTGTTTATACAATTTGTTATACAATATCAAATTTAATTACTTGTTTGCTCTATCTTCTTACAAGTTCTGAGTAAAGAACATGAATGAATGTTCATTCCCACATTGGAATTTCATTCTTATATTTTTCAACATATTTACATTTTCATCTACTCAAACCTATAAATCAAATCAATAAATATTTTTTAAGTGTCTACCATGAGGAAAACACTTTGCTAGCTGTTACTGGGGATATAAAGAAGTGCTAGATAAGGTTGCTGCAATCAAGGTATTATGTCTTGCTTAAGTTAATAAGTGATTAACATTCGCAGTAAAAATATAAGCTGAACACTGAATCATGAATTTGCTATTATTCACCCCCACTGTGAGCAGGGGGATTAGCAATATTTAGATTTAACATACACAACACTGCTCGGTGAAAAGAGATTCTATAAGTCCCAATATGGCTGTTTTGATTCAATTTGATAGCTGCTTTTTCATAGTGAACAATAACTGAAAAACACATTTTACTTATACGAACCTGTATTCTCGACTTCATCGCTTGAAGAGACTGAACCACAGGGATGCAATAGGCAAGCGTTTTACCTTTTAAAGAAATAAATAAATGTAAAAGTAATAAAAACAGTGGACGCTGCAGACTTCAGCTCCTGCAGAAAATAAAATCGAAGGCCACCAGGGAGAAATGCTGTGCTATTCTTTTGGTGGTGGTGTGATTTTAGGCCAGAGAGAGAAGAAAAACATACTTTCACAAATGAATGGCCTCAGTTTAAAGGGTGAGTGGGGGGAGGAGGAAAGAGAAGGATGTTAAACCAAAGTGAAAAGGAATCCATACCCAATTAACTTCCTACCTCCTGATCACATTTTGGTGAAATCCATATTTTTCAAAGAGCCAGGAAACCTTTGGACCTTTATCCACTAAATAAGGAGTAACATTTCCTAAACTGTTCCAACAGTGCTTGGTCTGGAGGCTGATTTGAGAACCTTCGAAGGAGCTCATTTTCTGAGGTCCTATTTAACTACTCCTATGAGCTAAAGGCAAGAAGTTCACTAAGTGCCATTTTCACAGGTATTTCTGTGATGTGTGAAAGATGTCAGTCTGCTAAAAATCAGATGGAACCCCACCCAAGAGCCTACAGAGGCCAATGAAAAACCAACCAAACAGCAGATACTTTGGATTTCTACCAGCCTGAACAGCCCTCAAATCACATCCGTGGAAAAAAGGAGCAAATGAGTTTCCATTGGAGAACTCAACAGGGCAACTGCAAATTGGACTGAAAACAACAAAATCTCCCATGTCTAAACAAAATGAACATTGTCCCAATAATATGCATTCTTGTGTCAAGATCATTGTCAGTAAAAAATTCTCTACTCAAAACCTGATTTCTTTTCAGCATTCACGTAATTGTAAATCTCCATTATTTTGAGGCTATCTGTGCCTGCACACAGAAGTGGGGGGGGGGGGTTAGGAAGGGAGGGTGATACAATCCTCTAGCTATAAGTTAGAGTTATAGCAGAAATACTTTAGTTCCTAAACATGCTTAATTTTGATAAGTTCAATAGGCCCCTTCCTTTTATTAAATGAACAAAATTAGTGCTACAGTTAATACACACACACACACACACACACACATACACACACACACACACACACACACACACACACACACACACACACCCCAATATAATTGTAGGAATAATGAGCAACTAAAGACAAATGAAAAATTAAATGCTGACCTGATCCTGTCTGGGATCTCACAAGAGCATCTCTGCCTTCTAGCAATGAAGGAATACTTTGCTTCTGAACACTGTGGTGCATAGAGAAAACACATATTTATTTATTAAAAAATTGCCCTAAAAATGTTTGCAGGGTAAATAGACTATCTGATCTTACTTTAACAGAAAGTGTGGCTACAAGATGAAAATCCTTGAGTTGACAGGCTCAAATTCCCATAAAATTTGTCTCATCTCTCAGGGCTAGCAAAGTAGAATTCCATGAAATTGGTTATGTCATCTGCCATCTTGATGAAAGACTTTAAAATCTAAGACCCTATTTTCTTTATAGGATGGGGAAATCAGGGGCTGAAAACAGGGGACATTAGCAAGAAACCTTTTTAGATGCAATTTTTGTGACTTAATTAAAAGTATTAAGGCAAATGTGAAACTTTGGGATAATACTCATCCTATCAAATTTATTTTTTGATCTCAATATCTTTTTTGCTTCAAACCGAATATTTATTCCTATCCCTTCTGGTTGACTCCTATCATTATTATTATTACCAGCAGAAATAATTCTAAAAGTGAAGTTACACTGTTCTAAACTGGTATTTTGACCACATTATGTTAAAGGAAAATCACTGAAAAATCCAACAGAAATAGAAGCAGTCTCATAAAAGAATAAACTGTACCAAAGTCTTCACAGAATGAAGAGTTAAAATGATCCCTAAAGATCATCATCTAGGTTAGCCACCTCATTTAATGAAGAAGCTAAAGGCTAATGACTTAACTAGGGTCATAAAGCTAATTAGCCACCTGACATTCCTTCATAATGTGTAAGTTAATATTTTCTTTCAGTTCCCTTTACTACATTTAAATTTCATTTAGTAGGACCAATGTGGATCCTAAGGAAGCTTGAAGTTTAGTCTGGAGCTCTTACCTGGTCATGCTAGACATTTTCAGGACTGTGCTTATTGTTGAAATCTAAGAAGATAAGAAGCAAAATCAGGCATGTTCACTGACTATCACTTCTTTGGAATTAGAGAATTCAAAGGAGGTGAAGGAAACAAAAGAGGAAAATGAAGATGGTACCAATTTTGGGATAAAGCTGATTCATACCGATAAAGTATGTTTTGATGCTCAAATATGCAGAACAGAAAAATGGCTTATGTAAAACTCTGAGCAGGGGTGAGGTTGAAATTAAGACCATGCAAGAGGTAATGGATTCTATGTTCCTCACTTCACAGTAAGCCTAAACAACTTATTATTAATAAGAAACAGTGTCCATTTGCTTGGGGAAACTGCACAGTATGGTGGATTCCTCACCCTCCAAACCTCAGCAAATAGAACATCCAGTTAAAGCCCCAAATGCTCTCAATTCTGATACTCATGGCCACCAGATTCTGTCATCCAATGACTGCTCTGATAAACACATATGGTAATGAGAAAGGTAGGTGGGACTACATTTTTCTTTCACATATCATAAATAAAACAGCAGTTAGGTAGGAACAGCCGTCAGTCCCTCCTTGCACATGATCTAAAGCAAGGCAGCAGACAGACAGCCTTGAGGTCAGGGACCATCTTATTTATCTTTGTTTCTCTCAAAATATAAACCATAGGGCAATGCACATGGTAGACAATTAATAAATGGTTGTTGAATAAATGACAGCCTGAGGCCATTAAATTTGCACCAGCAGAATATAATGGAACTACTCTGAGCCCACTTGACCTGCTGTAAAAATAACCTCATTTTGATTTCTTTCCACAGCAAGTTCCTCCCTCCACCAATCCACCTAGGGTCTATACAGATAGTCAACATAAAATAAAGGTCTTCCAAAGAAAGGAGCTTTTCTGGAAAAAAGAAAAACCTTCTGAAAGCCCAGAAGGTACTCACCAGGTGTGGATGGAGGCCCAATTCATGAAAAGAATCGGAAGTAAACACTTTTTCTCGTACCTGCTTCACCATAGCTCTGCAAATGAGAAACAACATACCTACGCATCAGCCTCTGTCTCAGTGACACAATGAAATCCGCAGAATTATATTTATTTCCTTTGATCCCTGCAGTGAACAATCCATAAAACATACCTGTGGATTTCTGGAATTTCAGGGTTGTTTTTAAATAATGACGAGGTCTTAATGAACGGCCTCTCCACTTGTCCCTCATTAGTAGGGACAGCTGGGTGCTTTTTTGGAGAAATCAGACCTTCCGGCTTTCCCTTCCCAGTCCTTTTAACCTCTTTAACTTCGGTTTTCTTGGCAGGGGGTAAGGACATTTCATTCTTTTGTTTCGGTGGGGGCCCTTGGCTGGCCCCTTGGAATTTTCTTTTTGTCCCTTTTGCTTGCTTTGGTGTTCCCTAAAGAAAAAACCCAGAGATGATGAATGCTGGCTACAGAGTGGAGCCTCACCATCCACAGAATTGCATCTCTTTCTGCAGAGATCATTATGCCCATATGTCAAGCAACAGTTTAGGCTTGCAATTATCTCCACTGATTCAGAATTTTTCCAAGAAAAAGAAATAAAGGAAGACAAAAATGGCAAGGAAAAATACCTAGATCTCTTCTAATTCAAGTCAAGATAGCCATCTACTTAGATTCAATACCCATCGTCAGTTATAAAGTAGCCAAAGACTTAATGGCAGGATGATGGGCCTAAGGAAGGAAAAATATCAGAGACCAGCAAAATCTTAACAAATGGAATCCTTAAAAAATACATACAAGGAGGGGAGAGATGAGAACCAACCTTTAAAAGTGCACATGCCAAAGAAATCATATCTTTGTCCATTTCCATGAAAAAGCTGTAAGGGGGAAATAAAACCTCAGATATTTTCTCTACATAAACAGAATAGTGATGAAGCAAATCTGTTCCTAGGCATGAGGGAGCTAGCTGGCTGGGATGGCTATATCCCTATTTATTTGCAGGGAGCAGAAAAACCTTCATTACTGTTATTTCCTAGAGTGCATGGAACTCTGTCATCTCTTATCCCTCAAGCTGCTCCTCCAGATTCAGGTGGTTGGAGACAATTCCTACTCTCGCTTCCAATTCCAAATGAGAACTCCTCTCCATCCATCACTTCCCCCTCACACTTATTTTTAATCTTCTTTGCTTTTCAAATCCCCATCTGATCTCCTATAACAGCTAACAACATTTAATATTTTGTTGTCAGTTGATTATTATTTCCAGACATGGCTTGGTTAAACTCATGGTGTTCAAACTCCCTCTAGGAGATGATACATCTAATTTCTTTGGCCTTACCCTTCTATTTGTACACAAATATCTCACATAGAAACTTTCTGTGAGTGATGTCTTCTTATTACTATGAGGGGCTTCAGTCTCTCCTGGCCTATGTTGCCTTTCTGCTTAATGTGCTCTCTTCTGTTTAAACATCAGCTTATTTTACTCATCCTTGCTAGCCTCAATAAGTTACCAATATATACATCTGGGGCTTTGTTTTGCTTTTTATCCCTTGCTTATCACAGATCTTTCTAAAGCAATTTCAATCTATGTAATTTTACATTTGTAACATGAATAAACTACTTCCCAATTGATAAATGGTCAAAAGATATGAACAGGCAGTTTGACAATGAAGAAATCAAAACAATTTGTAGTCATATGAAAAAAATGCTCTAAATCATTATTGATTAGAGAAATGCAAATTAAGCTGTCATTTTATACCTATCAGATTGGCTAAAATGATTGAAGGAGAAAATGGCAAATGTTGGAGGGGATGTGGAAAAATTGGGACACGTTTATTGTTGGTGGAATTGTGAACTGATACAACCATTTCGGAGATCAATTTGGAATTATGCCCAAAGAGTTATAAAACTGCCTATACCCTTTGACCCAGAAATACCACCACTAGGTCTATTTTGAAATATGTTTAGGGAAGAAGGAAAAGAACCTACATGTTTTAAAATGTTTATAGCAGCTCTCTTTGTGGTGGCAAAGAACTGGAAATTGCAGGGAGGCCAATCAATTAGGGAATGGCTGAACGAGATGCATTATATGATTGTGATGGAATACTACCCTGCTATAAGAAATGATGTGCTCAACGATCTTACAAAAACAAGGAAAGACTTGCAGGAAATAACGAAGAGTGAAAAGAGTGAAATGAGCAAAATCAAGAGAACGTTGTATACAGTAAGAGCGATACTGCTTTAACTATAGAGCTTACTTATTTGAGAGAAACCAAAGCCCCCAGTTTAAGGAATTTTCATGCTGAGTTGAGCTGAAGATACTCCAATGGCTCCTTGCTGCCTCTAGAGCACCTCTCCTTGTCATTTAAAGTCCTCACAGTCTGGCTCCAGTATGCCCTCCCAGCCAAAGCGCCCTATTTAGTGCACCCAATCTATTGCATCCCATCTCTTTCTCCACACTTTGCACAGGCTGTTCTCCCTTCCTCACCTCTGCCCCTTAGCATTCTGGATTTCCTTTAAGGCTCAGCTCATATGCCACCTCCTACACATAACAATAGTGATAATAGATAAAATTTATATAGTGCTTGCTATGGGCCATACCCTGTGCTAAGCACTTTGCAATTGTTAACTAACTTATCCTACCTGGGAGGCAGATGCTCTCATTATCCTCATTTTACAGATGAGGAGACTGAGGCAAACAGGTTAAGTGACTTGCCTAAGGTCACACAACTAGTAAGTGTCTTCAGTTATATTTGAACTTAGGTCTTCCTGACTCTAGGCCCAGCTCTCTAACCACTGTACCCCCCTTTTCTGATTCAATCAGTTTTGCTAGCACCCTTCCCCCAACACCCAAAATTACTTTGTATTTACCTTTTCCTTGTACTGACTTTTAATTCATACATATTTTTCTATTAAAATGTAAACTCTTCGTATCCCTGGTGCCTAAATTAGTTGCCTGGTACAGAGCAGTGAAGAGAATAAGAGACTATGGAATGAATTCAATTCAAGAGGCACTTACTGAGCTCCTATTATGTGCAAGGGCTCTGTGCTTGATGTTAGAAATACAAAACCAGAAACAAAAGAATCCCTGATCTCAAGAAGCTTATGTTCTACTGGGGGTGACACAGATAAATGAATACAAAGTATATACGAAGTAATTTTCATTATATAGCATAGTGTTTTTATTCCCTTTCTATTACTACAGCCATAAGAATCATAGATGTGCTAGAATTCATATCTATTTAGAGGTCATCTAGTCCAACCTCTCACATGGTGCAGCAGACCCTTCAGCAGCATGGGGCACCCATCGGCCAGCTTATTACTTTATCATGAGATGGCCTGTTCCTTGCTCGTGGCTTCTCTACATAAGCAGGGCCAAAAGAATGGTACCCACAGTAACAATAGAAATGGAAGTAGCACTAGAAAACAGTGGCATTCTGATGGTCAAGACCAGGGGTGGGGAACCTATAGCCTTTTGACCCCTCAGTAAAAGGACTGGCTATATGAAGTTTGGATCGAGTCAAAGGGCCAAATTTGAGGACCTGGAGGGCCACATGTGTCCTCGAGACCATAGGTTCCTCACCCCTGGCAAGACCAATTGCAGTGAGGAAGATGAAGGATGAGCCACCTCTCAGGACTGGGCAGGGCACAAGGATATGGAACACAATCAGAACTGATCACTGTGGAGTTCAGTTTTACCATAATGTTTCTTTTTGTGATAAGAAAGTGTTTACTGGAAGGTGGGATAGTTATGGGGAAATGACATATAAAAGTGAAAGGCAAAAATGAAATGTGAAAAATAATTAAATATTCTTATATTAAATGAAAATCCACTTCCCTTTCCCCCACCATTCCTACTTCTGCCTTCACAGTAACACAAAAGAAGTAGGCTGCCTTTTCTACATAAGTTAATCAAAAATTTGAAGAGAGATGCATGGCACGATGGCTTTGGAGTCATAGGACCTAGGTTCAAATTCAGCTCTGCTACTTACTCCCTATGTGACCTTGGGTAAGTTACTTCACTCCTCTGGGCCTCAATTTCCTCATCTGTTATTGGGATCCCATTCGTTAATGAGAGTATAGAATTGGATGACGCCTGAGGTATCTTCCAGTTCTAAATCTATGATGACTTGTGCACAGTAAATGCTTAAATACTTGTTGACTCATTGACTGACAAGTGCCTTTGGCCTTCCTTCATCCAGCCCTTCAGTTGTTTCCCAGCCCTCACCACCCTGCTTACCCTCCTATACATCAGTGGAGTCAAATTCAAATAGAAATGGGGCCACCAATCTGTACATAAGGATCCCCTCAAGCCACATACTGATTTAGTTTTCAAATGTGATAGTACCTATTTTAATGCATTCTCATTTACTTATTTTAATATTTTCAATTACATTTTAAGCTGGGTCTGACTGCAATCAGAAGAGTCTTGGGCCAAATGTGCTCAGCAAGACTGAGTTTGCAGGAGAACGTTGTACACAATAACAGCCACATTGTGCGATGACTAATATTGATAAACTTAATCCTTCTCAGCAATGCAAGGCATTTCTAAAGGCCTTGTGATAGAAAATGCTATCCACAAAGAAGAAAGAACTATGGAGTCTGAATGCAGATCAAAGCATACTATTTTCTATTTTTTTTCTTCTATTGAGTTTTGTTTCTTCTTTCTGGTGGTTCCTCCAATTGGTTCTAATTCTTACTTACAACATCACTAATGTGAAAATATGTTTAATAGGAATGTATATGTACAGCCTATATCAGATTGTGTGCTGTTGTGGGGAGGGAGGGGGAGAAAAATTTTAAACTCAAAAGCATATGGAAGTGATTGTTGATAAATCAAAATAAATTAATTTTAAAAAAAGAAAAGGAAAAAAAAAGACTGAATTTGACCCCTGTGCTTTAGATGCTCCATAGTCAACTTGTTTTCAGCCCCAGTGTTCTAGCCCACAAAGATCACTTTCAAGCTTGAAGATGCTATCTCTCACACTGGCTACCCCTTCCCAGCTTTGTGACATTGGCAAAACTGACAAGCACATGCCTGCTGTGGTGTCATTCAATTAATTTGGGACACCACTGGAATAGGATGATAGAGGTAAGGAGGGCCTGAAGTAGGGATGTGGCTGTGTGAACAGAGAAAAGGCCAAACATAAAAGGCAGAAATGACAAGACCTGGGAACAGATTGGATAAGTACAGTAAGAGTAAAGAGTTAAGGATGACACCAAAGTGGTGAACCTAGGTGACTGGAAGAATGGTGGTGCCTTTGCCAGTAATAGTTATGTTGGGGAGAAGAGTAGGTTTGGAAGGAAAGATTAGTTCAGTTTGGACATACTGAGCTTAAGATGCCTATGGGACATCTAGTTTGAAATATCTAGCAGGTTGTTGATGACATGGCCTAGAACTCAGTGGAAAGACTAGGGCAGGCCTGCACAACCTGTGACCTGGGGGCCGCTTGCTGCCTCCCAAAGGATTTCAGGTAGCCTGTGAAAAATGTAGAGGAAAATATCCTCTACATTTTTCGCAGGCCACCCAAAATCCTTTGGCAGGTTATGCTGGCCTGGACTAGGGCAATATAGATACAGTTATAGATAGCTTTGAAGTAATCTGAATAGAGATGATAATTGTACCCATGGGAACTGATGAAGTCACCAGCTGAGGAAGTACAGATAGAAAAGAGAAGAAAGTTTAGGATAGACTCTTTGGAACACCTAGAGTTGGCATGACATGAATGAAGATCCAAGGTGACTGGGGAGAAGTCAGACAGACAGGAGGAGAACCAGAAGAGAACAGTATCATGAAGACTCAGAGAGAAGAGGGTGGTCAACAACGTCAAATGTCCAAGAGAGGTCAAGAATGATGAAGAATGAGAAGAAATTGTTTGATTTGTCAGTTAGAAGATCCATGGTAACTTTGGCAAATATTCAGTACCCACTATACACATACACCTCATTAGGTGGAGTGGCTAGAAAACCAGCTTGGAGATAGGAAGACCTGGGTACAAGTCCAGCTTCTGACACATACTAACTGTGTGATGTTGACCAGGTTACCTAAACAGCTCCTTACAAATTGCGGAATAATTAATCTGTATCAGTCCAGGGCTGCATTTCTCAAAGTGTGGACCAAGGACCCTCTTGGTCCCCAAAGTCAAAACTATTTTCATAACAATACTAAGATATTATTTGCCTACTAAAATACCACTCCCTTTTCCAACTACCTATCTGTGTGAAGCCAGAATTTCTTCATATACTTCAATCAAAACAATCTATTGCAATAAACCGAATGAAGAAGCAGTAAGAATCCAGTTGTCTTTTATTAAGCCAAACATTAAAGACATAATTTTAAAAAACAAAATATAGTTATTTATCATAAAAACATTATTTATGTTAACATGCAGTGGGTCTATTATTATTATTTTAAGTGAATTAGTATTTTAAAATTTTACCAGTTTTAATTTCTAATCTGGTAAACATTAATAGATATACCCTACGTAAACAAAACCTCTTTGGGGTCCTCAAAAATTTTTCAGAGTGTAAAGGGCTCCTGATTCCAAAAAAATTTGAGAACCACTGTTACAGGACATTCCCAATACCAGTGAAATCACAAGTCTAGAGAAAAGAAACAAAACAAAACAACAACAAAAATGTTGAAGACACTATTTTAGGCATGAGGAGAGATACAAAGATGAAACAGGACACAATCCCTGCGCTCAAGGAGCTAACATTCTAGTAAGGAAGACTTTAAAAGAAATCATAAATGTGTGTTGTTGTTATTCAGTCATAGCAATAGTGTTTGACTCTTTGAAACACCATTTTGGGATTTTCTTGGCAAAGATACTGGAATGGTTTGCTATTTCCTTCTCCAGCTCATTTTACGAATGAGGAAACTAAGGCAAAGAGGGATAAGTGACTTTCCCAGGGTCACATAGCTAATAAGTGTCTAAGGCTATATTTGAACTCATGAACATGAGTCTCCAGGACTAGAACTCTATGCACTGCAACATATGTGTGTATATGTATTTGTGTGTGTATATGCACACATGTATACATACATACAACCAAAGTACAAATGGAATATAGAAAAGTTCAAAAATACAAGAAATTTGATAATAATGATAATACTTTTAAGGAGCTATAGAGTGATTTCCTTACAATGTAAATATTGTACCGTCTCTCACCCACATAAACTCCTTGAAGCCAGGGGACTATTTTCTATTGTATCCAGGAGCTAAGTACTGTGCATTGTGTATACTGCGGATACTTAATAAATCCCTAAGTTGAACATCAGTCCTATCTTGTAAATAGTACAAATATTATTATCCACATTTTAATGATGGCCAAACTAGGGCTTAAAGTAGGAAGTGAAGTGTTCAGTCACAAAACTACAAAGCCAGGAGCCTAGATTTCTGATTGCAAATCCAGTACTTGGTGAGGATGTCTTTTCAGTTAATGAAGCAAATTAGAAATAAAGACTGTTGTACACGAGTAGATTGAAGACAACCCTATGATAGTCCTATGAAAATCAATCAAAAAGCATTTATTAAGCACCTACTATGTGCATGGCACAGTTGCATTAAAAAAGAAAAAGAAAGAAAGCTCCCAAGAAGCTTATATATTCTATGTGATAAAGCAATCTGCTGGAGAAGATGGGAATGATAAATCAAGGGCACATATACAGGCACTGGCCTTGGAAAAGAGAAGGCCTAAGATAGACTCTTTTGCATCATCATCAGAGACTGGAATAAAAGAAATTGGGGGATGATGACAATGGGTTGGAGAAAGAAAAGAACAACAGAAGAGAGAACTCTTGGCAAGATTTCCTTATAGATCAACACAGAGCAATTAATTTCTTTTAAAATTAGCTTTCATAGAATAATTATAGCTGAAAGAGTCCTTTAGAGAGCATGCAGTCCAAACTCTTAATTTTATGGATGAAGAAACTGAGGTCCAGACAGATTTGATGATGTGACTGGAGTCACACATCTGGTCAAAGGCAGATGCAGAATAAGACTGCTTGTTATCTCTTACAATTAATCATACTAATTCTTATTAATCAGTCATCCAACTCTTTTAATATCCAATTGTTTGACCAATTGCAATGAATCTAACAGTATTATTAGCAAGATTTATTACACTACAGAGAAAGAATACTGTATTTAGAGTATTGGATTTGACTGCTATTTGCTAGCCATGTGACTGTGGGCAAATAACAAATTCTCAGAGCTTCAGCTTCCCCAACCATAAAATAGGAATACTAATCCTTTCATTCTTCCCTAAGTGACTCTTTACTGCACTTTTCATAGGAAACTGTTCAAAACCTTCTCTTTTCAAACCTCCCATACTGCCCTCTCTCCTTTTCTACTCAACAGAGGCCATTTCCATGAACATACTCTTTCCCCCCTCTTCTACTACTCAAAAGCCTTAGACATTATCTCCTGTTTTCTCCTCCTTTGCTCCATTCTCTGATAAAGATGTGACCCTTCTCCAGGTCAAGGCTAAGCCACTCCTTGAATCCTTAATGCCCCAGTATACCCCACAGAAATCATTTCTCTTTCATCTTCAATCTCTCCCTACCTACTAGGTCCTTTCCTGATACCTACAAGCATGCTGAGGTCTTCACTACAGTTAAAATCAACCCTTTAATTGGACCCTACCACCTCCTTAAGCTATCATCCTATATTTTCCCTCTCCCTCTTAGCCAAAGTTCTAGAAAAAGCCATCTAGCTTACATTAATTCCACTTTCTCTCCTTTCATAAGGACTGTGTAAAGTTAGACCATAAACGTGGCAGCCCTAAGATCTATATTTATAATAAACAAGTTGAGAGAAAAAATTATGGCATTCAGTTAACAAAGTTTGAACCGCAATTGTTAAAAACGAATTATTAAAAATAAGAAATGGACAATAGAAATGGTATCAACACTATGATAATTTTATATAGAAGTTAAAGCAATGTAAATTAGTTGTTACAACAAGGAGACCAAGAGACTAGGAAGAGCTTTAGCCAGCAAACATTTGACTTACTGGAGGAAAAAAAAAAAAAGAAGAGGAAGAATGGCTCCCAAAAGGAACACCAGGTTAAAATATAAACTCATCTGTAAAAGTTTATGGAGGTCAGCTAGGTGTCACAGCGGATAGAGCTCTGGTCTTGGAGTCAGTAAAACCTGAGTTCAAATCTAGCCTCAGACACTTGACACACAGACACCAGCTGTGTGACCATGGGCAAGTCACTTAACCCCCGATTGCCTCACCAAAAAAAAAAAAAGTTTATTAAGAAGGATGATGTGGATTCATATATACAGAAATATTTACACCAGCTCTTTTGGAGGTGACAAAGAACTGGAAACTAAGTAGATATTCATCAATGAATAAATTACGGTGTTTGAATATAATGGAATACTATTGTAACACAAGAAATTACAAAAGACTTAGTTTCAGAGAAAGCTGGAAAGACTTGTATACAGAGTAAAGTGAACAGAACCAGGAGAATAATTTACTAACAATAACAATATTGTAAAGGAAAAAAAAACTTTGAAAGACTTAAGAGTTCTGATTAATGCAGACAAACCAAGATTCCAGAGGACTAATGATGAGTCCATACACCCCTCTCCCAGAGAATGATGGACTGACTCAAGATGTAAAATAACACACACATCATTGGATACAGCCAATGTAGGAATTTATTTTGCTTGCATATTAATATTTGTTTCAAGGATTTTCTTTTTATTTTTTTTTCCCATGGGGGGTAGTAGTGGAAGAGAAGAAAAATAAATATTTGTTAATTGAAAAAAAATAAAAGTAAAAATGTTTAATAGAATGAAGGATGATTATGACCAATACCATCTCAGGAGACAGAACTATAGAAGATAAAACCAGTCTAAAAAAAGCTTGTCTAACTAAGCAGTCATCCCAAGAACATTCAGGAATGGATATGGAAAAGCACTACAAACCAAAGAAAAATGGAAAACACCTGCAAAAATTCTTATAGTAATCTATTTTCTCCATCAAGGATAAGCAGACCACCAAACTTGGATCCCTAAATTCACAGTCCCTGAGATGTTCACAGAGGAAGACAAAACAGCACTAAAGAGAACAAAGGCAAGAAAAGCAGACAGAATAGCTTAGCATATAATATATGCATAATATAATGCAACATAATATCATATCATATAATAAAATTTGGGCCTTGAACCCAACTGATTCCAAAAGAAAGTGACCCCCCCAAAAAAATCAGCTACTAACCTTATGCTTAGTTTCCCATTTGTACAAAATCTTTATGAGGGTCATCTGCATAAATCGAAGGCATTCTTGGTAACAGCATCAGGAAACAAACAACCTTTTGCAAATGATAATCAACAACGGCTATCTTTACCAGCTCATGCTTGCCCTAGGCTCTGTTCTGGGTTTTCATCTTTTCTCTCTGTACACCCTCTATCAGGGATATCGTCAGTTCTCCTGGATTCAGTTATCATCCCTATGCAGATGAGTCCCAGATCTTCAATGCCAACTCCAATATCTATCCTGGTTCAGTGGCCTGGAGCTCCAGAGTTCCATCATGAGATGTACTGCAGGTATCTCACATTCAATATGCTCCAAACAGACTTCATTATTTTTACCCCTAAACCCACTCCTCTTTCCAAACTTCCCTATTTTTTGCTGAGGATATCACCATCCTTCAAGATACCCAGGTTTACAAACTTGGAATCATCCTCTACTTTTTATTCTCCCAGATCCTACAATAGCTAATTAGTTGTCAAGTTTGATCCATTTTGCCTCAAAGACGTCTCTCCAATTCAGCCCCTCCTCTCTACTCACATGACACCAGCCTAATTCATGCCCTTATTACCTCTTAGTGAAATTGGTCTTCCTGTATATGGTTTCTCTCCCTATTCTCTTCTCCCTCTATACTACTTCACTTGGGGATCTCATCAGCTCCTATGGATTTAATTACCAGCTCTATGATTACCATTTTCAGATCTACCTATCCTGCCCCTACCTCTCTGCTGAGCTCCAATCTTGCATTTCCAACTGTCCTTCAGACATCTCAAACTGGCTGTCCAGAGACATCTTAAATTCAACATGTCCAAAAGGGAACTACATCAATCAATCAGAACACTTGTATAATTACAATGATCAAGTTTGGCCCTAAAGAAAAGAGAACAAGCATCTTCCTCCCTTCTTTGTGGTGTGGAGGATGATGGTGTGGAACCCTCCTACTCTGTCAGATTCAGCTGATAGTAGTGAGTTTTGCCTCACTACTTTTTTCCTCCCTCTCTCTTTTTGTTCTTTGTTACAAGGGATGCCTCTCTGGGGAAAGGTGTATATTTGGAAATGATGGTGATATAAAAACAAAAGACATCATTTTGTTTAATCTCTAGCAAAGCTCAATTGCTACTGTCTAGAAGAGGCTTTTCCTGATCTCTCATCCCCCTCAGTCATCAGGGGCCTTCTACCACGTTACTTTTGATTTATTTCGTACATACTCTGTATTTATCTATATGCATAATATTTTCTGCCTCCCTTCAGTGGAATTTAAGTTCCTTGAAGAAAGGGGCAGTTTTTATTTCTGTCTTTGTATCTCCACTACCAGGTACAACATACACATTTAATAAATGCTTCCTGAGTGAATGAATGAATGAATGAATACTTGCATTACCTACCTAACAGACTTTTTGTTTTATAAGGTAACCTTATTGCCTCAGTTTCTTCATCTATAAAATGGGAATAAATCAGTACCTTCCTCACACTGTGTTTACTGTGAAGATCAAGTGAGACAATTTATATAAAGTGATTTGCAGACATTAAAGTGTGATATATAGGTAACCATCTGAGACAACTAGGTAGTATGATTTGCTGGATTTGATTTCAAATTCTGATTCAATCACTTACTATTGTATGCCCTGGGCAAGACACTTAACCTCTCAGTCTCAGTTTCCTCACCTGTAAAATAAGAATGATAATAGCACCCAACTCACAGTGTTATTCTAAGAGTCAAATGAGGTAACATATGTAAAGCACTTTGCAAACCTTAAATTGATTATAAATGTTAGGTGTGTATCTCAGAGGCCCACTTACAAAACCACACAAAACAAGCTTTAAAATGAGGTCAGAGAAATACAGATTGTTAGAGCTGTAAGGGACCTTAGAGATAATCTTGTCCAATCCTCTTACTTTATGAATGAAAAAACTGAGACCAACACAAGAAAAGTGACACTTGCCCAATGTCACAAAGTGAGCTACCGGTAGAATTTGGATTAGAACCCAGGTCTTCTATTGCCAATATAGTTCAACAAGCATTTAATAAGCACCAACTATGAGTCAGACAATGTGCTAGGTACTGGTAATAAAAGACAAAACAAAAAATAGTCCCTTCCTTCAAGGGGTTCACATCCTACCAGGGAAGATTTAATAGATACAGTATATATGTGATTATTTGGGGAAAGGGAGAGAACTAACAACTCAGGGGTCAAAAAAGTACTGACAGGGGCAGCTAGTTGGTGCAGTGGAAAGAGCACCGACCCTGAAGTCAGAAGGACCTGAGTTCAAATTTGGCCTCAGACCAAACACTTGACACTTACTAGCTGTGTGACCCTGGGCAAGTCACTTAACCCCAATTGCCTTAAAAAAAAAAAGTACTGACCATACATAGTATGTATAGTATGCATAGAATGAGGAAAGCACTTTGTAAAATGCTATGTAAATATGAGCAATAATCATCAGCATAATCCAGGACATATTTTACTATCTTATTTTTATCAACTTTATTATGGGATGCTCTCTCAAATACTTTGCTAAAATCAAGATTTATTATATCTTCAGCATTCCCCTCAATTACCTACCTATTAGAATTGTAGACTCTCAGCGCTAAAAGGGATTTTGAAAATTTAGTCCCAACCTCATTTTTTAAGTGAGGAAGCTGAGGCCAGGGTGGTTAAGTACCTCTTAGATGCCTTAAAGTGTTTAGAATTCTTAAGATGGCACATAAAAATACTTTGCTCACTTAATCACCAAAGACAATGAATGTTCTTTAAATTGTCAACACTTTGCCACTATAGTATCTTTCAAATGGACAATCTTCTGTTATCTCTAACGGTACTCAGTACTTCATGCATTTCTCAAATATTTGCATCCCAGTACTTAGAACAAAAGTCAGGCACAAAGTAGGCACTAATACTTATTTGTTGACTAATTGGCCACACCCAGAAGCACATTTAGAATGAATCCAGGAAGGGAGGCCACACTAGAAGTGGATAATCTACAAAACAAGTGGATAATCTATAAAACAAGATCACTCCCTTTTCACTAATGGAGAAATAGGGGCAGAAGTGGTTTCAAAATTACACAAAAGCAAACTGGAGATCAGAAGCAGAATAGAAAGATTTCAGCTTTGAAGCTCTGTCTACCTTACCTACACAAAAGTGATGGAGAGGAGGAAGAACTGTGTATTTGATTCAGAAATGGGTTCAAGTCCTTACTCTTCCCACTTATTACTGTGTGACCTTAGTCAAGTCACATCCCCTCTTTTGGCCTATGGTTCCCCATCTACAAAATGAAAGGTCTGGACTAATCAATCTCAAGCTATTTTGCATATAATCCAAGGCCAATGCTTTGATATAACTAAAGTTCCTAAACGTCAGTACAGAGAAATAGTCTCAGGTGGCAAAAGACAGTTTTGACTCTATCACTAACTCACACTGTGACTTTGGGTGAGTTCTTTCCCCTCAAAGATCCTCAGTTTCCTCATCTGCATGTGGAAGAAACCAGATGAGAAGGTTAAGATTTCCTTCCAACCCCTACATTCCATCATTTTACAACCTTTTAAACTAACGTTTGGTTTTATACATAGGCAGCTGAGACCCTGTCTGAAATCTATTTTTTTTTTTTTGGATAACAGAACTAAGGTAACTTCTACAATAGTAATAAATCTAGAGCTTGAAGGGACCTCAGAGACTATGTAATCCAAACATCTCATTTTAGATATGAGGAAACTGAGTCTTAGGGAAGTTAACTGAGTTGCTTAAAGTGCCTAAGGTCACCAAGTTTGTGAGCTTTAGGAGCAAATCCGTCCCTTTAACTCCACAAGCAGAGTTCTTTCCACCGTACTACCCTGATGAAAAACAAACAAACCAAGGGAGGTGTGGGCAGCCTGGGGGGGGGGAGAGAGAGAGAGAGAGAGAGAGAGACAGAGACAGAGACAGAGACATGGGCACCCAAGAGTCAAGCATGTTTCAGATTAATCCTAATCAATACAGACAGAATGAATATTTCTTGGTATCACAAACAAACACAACCTCAGCGATTCAGAACAGAGCCTTACCCTTCTCTCCTTGGCTCCAAAGGATCTGGGGAATTTCTTGTGCTCTTGGTGAAAGCCTGGGAAGGTCCAGTCCTCTGAAATATTGAGAAGTAAACCTTCATCTGCTGCCATAGCTTGTCCAGGGCAGAGTGGGCGGGCTATGGGGAAGAAAGGGCCTGTAGATCTAAATCGCAAAGAAAATCCAGCTCAGCTGCTCCAGAATGTAACTTGATAGTAGTCAGTTTCAGTACTACTCCAGTCCACATGTCAGTGAGTGAGTGAAGTCCTGAATGACGAGGAAGGACCCCGGCATAGCTGCCTCCAATACTCCCCTTAGTACTTAAGTCACTGAGATACCTTGGCTGTCACTCTTCTCTCCTTCCTTTTCTTTGCTCTAGAAACTTTCCTTAAGAAATAGAACTAAACAAACAAACAACAAGTAAATTTAAATGCGTCTGAGTGTCTCCAAGCATGTATGCCTGTGAAAAACATATAATAGAGAGAATAACATATCGAAGAGCGAGCATGTTGTGTATTTTAGCTCAGGGTAGGAACTTAGCCTTGCTTAATGTTACAAGCCGTATGCTATAAGCCCGCTCCATTTGCGGGGGGAAGGGGTAGTTTAGGGATGCCTAAAGCTTTCTGCCATTTCTGATGTCTATTTGTGGTATGGCAGGAGTTTCTCATCCTTCCTTCTTGCCTAGGGTTGAAAGGGGATGGTTTACAAAAACACACACACACAGAGTCCTCCCCACCAAAGAAGAGGAGAGGAAATAAAAATGACTCCATATAAGAGGTGATGTGTGTAAAATACCCTGCATTCCTACGACCCAGGGACAGGAGAAAGGCCAGGGAATTGGCTCTCTTCAGAGTCTGAAGGATCATGACTAGTTTCCTCCAAAGGATCAGAGGTGCCAAAGAATGAGTGGCATCCCTCCCCACACAGTGATCTGCACTTTTAGTAAACGAGACGCTTGGGTCACTCGCAGCTTTCACCCTTGGCTAAAGGAGTAATCCCCAGGTGAAAGAGGAGGGAGGGACTACTACTATTTATCCACATTTTCCGCCTCTGGGCTACTACTTGCCATTCCATCTGATCTTTGTAGGGATGCGCCGGGAGCCTTGACCCTCTTCTATTCCCCTTCCCCTCCCCCTCCAACTCCTAACACAAACCATCCCCGATGCTTGGCCTGCGGTAGTTCGAAAGAAAGGAGACACATTCTAGGCAGGCAGTGCGTTAGTCGCCTAGGCCCGGGTTTGGTTGCTAGGCAACGGCGGGGTCCTCCCTGGCTCGGCGGCGCTCCGGGCCGCGGGGAGCCGGGAAGAGGAGGGGGGAGAGAGGGCAGAGGGGGCGGCTGCGGCGGCGGCGGCGGCGGCGGCCGTAGCGGCGACTACGGCGGGAGTTAGCGCGTCCCGGGCTCGGGCCTTACCGCTCCAGGGAAGATGTCGGGGTCCGACGAGCCCCGGGTGATGTCCGCGGCGGATGAGGCTGAGCCGCAAGAGGAGGAGGAGGAGGAGGAAGAGGAGGAAGAGGAAGGAGAAGGGAAGAAGAGGGAGAAGGAGCCGCCGCCGGCGGTTCCTGGGGCAGCCGGGGCGCCGGGGCCCAGCGCCGGCTTCGGGCTGGTGGCGGCGCGGCGGGAGCCGGCCGTGAAGCTGCAGCACCCCGTCAGCGGCCTGGAGCCGCTCTCCTGGTCCGAGGACCACCGGGTGTCGGTCTCCACCGCCCGCAGCATCGCGGTGCTGGAACTCATCTGCGACGTGCACAGCCCGGGCCAGGACCTGGTCATCCACCGCACTTCGGTGCCCGCCCCGGCCAACAGCTGCCTGCTCAAGGTAAGCCCGGGCTCCCCTCCCCGCGGCCCCCGGGACCAGCCGCTCGCCGCCTCCTCCTCTCCCTCCGTCCTTTCCTCCCTAGCTTGGCATCGATTTGTGGTCCCGTCATCACCCTCGGGGAACCCCGGTCCCTGCCACCCATCCCTCCTTTTCACCTCCACTGCCTGGATCAACAGCTGCTGTTGAATATTTACCGGGCGACTTGAGCCAGAGGCACTGGCCTGGTTCTGAGAAAAACAACCAGTTGTGTTTGCCCTCTAGGATTGCTCGACAGCTGTTTCCACCCTCCCTTCCCCCGCCCCTAGGATGCCTGAGTTTTCCCCCATCCCACCCGCCCTCCTCCGGGAAATCTGCCCCCAAGTCTTAGCTTTGGCCCACCAAGGGCTCTGACTCCACCTGTCTTGTCTTCTTGCAGTTCGTTTAACAGTTACTGGCTCCCTCCCACCCCTACTGAGCCAACCCTAGACCTACCACTATTGCCTGCCACTTCCTATTGTCTGGGACTGGCTCCTGGAAGGCAGGCCCAGAAGCTGGCTTTGTTTACTCCAGAGTGAGCTGCTTCTTTTGCTTTAGAGGAAGGATTTTGACCATTTTTAAAAATTGTTTCAAGGTCTCAGTAACTTTAGTTATAAAGTTTTCTGAGCCTCAGTGATGGACAGATGGGTAAAACACAATGGACCACAAATGGGATGCTGTTCTTCGCTTTTCAGTAAAAGCAAAACTCAAATAATCCGTAGATACAGATTGATTTCCACTTAGCGTCCAAAAAGTAAAATTTATGAAGGCATCACTTTTCACTTAGCGGTTTACTATGTAGATGTATGGTTTTAACCTTCAGGGCAACCAATTCTAAGTCTTTATTCAAGCATTTATAATCATGGTTATAAAATTTTAGAAATGTAGATCCTTTGGTTCATATTCTTAATATAATGGTTCTTTAGCAAGGGAGTTTCCTCTTCCCTCTTATTTAAAAAATCCTCTTAATAGGCAAAATCAAGGAAGGCTAGTAGCCCATTGAATGAATTCCTTGTAAAAACTCATGGATGGACTTGGACAAGAGTAACAAGGAATAGGCAAGCATGGATGGGTTGCAGTCTGCGCCCAAATATGTGAAATTGCAGATCCCCTTAAGTGTTTGGGACCATATACTTACTCTTCAAGGTTTGAAAGTTCAGGAACTCTCTTAAAAATAAAAGTTTAAATTATTTAACATTTTACACCCATTGCCTGTAGCAGCCAGCTTAAATGTTACATGGGGGCATTAGACATAACCTCAAGAATATTACTGATTAGTTTCTAAGTTAGCTTATTGAATAAAAAACAATGTTAAATTTTAAATTGGTAAAGGCATACTAGTAAACATGTTGTAGGTTGTCCTTGGGGGAGATATAAATAAACTGATTGGATCTAAGTTATGAAACAGTATAATTCAGCAAGTGCCTTGTATGTCTAGCAGTGTATTACAAATTATACAAGGTAAGTGAAGGTAAAGATATTGTCCTTACTCTCAAGGAGCTTACAGTCAGGGAGCCAAAAAGCCTGAAAGAAACAGTTTTCAACAAGTTGCATGCTAGACCCTAATTTTATAGGACTGGAAAGTTTGAAAAGTGCTTTTCTTTCAATAACCCTACGAGGTAGGAGCAGTTAGGTGGTGAAGTGGATAGAGCAGCGTTCCTAGAGTCAGGAGGACCTGAGTTCAAATCCAGCCTCAGACACGTGACACTAGTTGTATGACCCTGGGCAAGTCACTTAACCCCATTGCCTAGCCAAATAAATAAATAACCCTATGAGGTACAAACTTCAAGTATTGTCTCAATTTTTAGCAGATAAAGAAACTAAAATTTTGAGAGATTAAAAGATTTGTCCATGGTCAAATAGCAGATAAGTGTCTGAAGCGAGATTTAAACCCAGGTCTCTTGACTCCAGCCCTCTTTATACTATATGCTCCATCTTTCATTAAATCATGCTAGCATGACCAAAAAAAAATGTATACTTAAAGGGAACTCAAGGCAAAGGAAAAAGGTAAAAGACTTAAGGTTAGTCAAGGGAGGCTTTCCGGAGAACATGAGGTTTTTTTGTGCTAGATCTTAGGGAAAAGTGTAGAATTAACTTGTCAAAGAAGTAGAAGGGCATTCCAATGGTAAAAAATGAAGATTATTTTGTGCAAAATCATTATGAACAATAACAACTGATTGTTACATGTATATAGGGGACAGTAAGGATATCATTCTGACTAGCATAGAGGGCTTCTGCTGATGACTAGTGAGAACGTTGGGTCTAGTTTTCTTTCTTCCCCAGTTCCAGACCAGATCACCTCAGCATCATTCCCCATCCTCTTCTTCTCTGCTTCTGTCTCAGATAATGAAGTGATCCTTCTTACCAACACCAATCCTTTTACTTGTACCATGTGTCCATTGATCTCATTCCCTCCTATCTCTTTCCAGAAGCTTGCTCCTTCTATCACCTTCCCATTCTCCCTAATTTTCTCCCTAATTGTCCACTAGCATCTCCTTGGTGCCTACAAATATATCCAAATCCTCCTTATCTTTAAAAACTTTTAAGTTGACCCTACCATCTCCTCAGACTATTAACCCATGTTCTTCCTTCCTTATCTAATCCAACTTCAAAAGACAGCTTCTACACTTGTTGCCTCTACTTCCTCATTTCCCTGATGTCCCATATGCATCTCAAATCCCACACGTTCAAAATAGAACTCATTATCTTTCTCCCTAAACCTACCCCTCCTAATTTCTCTATCTCTGTGGAGGGCAGCACCATTCTTCCAGTAATCCAGGTTCACAATGGAAAAGTCATCCTCAACTCTTTACTCTCCCATTGGCCTATATCCCATCAATGGCACTTCTATCTCCTCAACATCTCTTAAGTCTTTGGTGTCACTCCTCACATCCCAACCACTCTAGTTCAGGCCCTTCATTTGAACTATTGTAGTAGCCTCTAAATTGGTCTCTCTGCATCCAGCCTATCTCCACTCCACCCTTCACACAGCTACCAAAGTGATATCCCTAAAGCACAGATATGGCCATGCCATTCTTCTGCTCAGCAAGCTTTAGTCGAGCCCATTGCCTTTAGGATAAAATAGAAACTTCTCATTTGAAGACATTCACCATTAGGCTCCCCCTAGTTTTCCATGCTGAATACACTTTGGTCCCCCTCACACATTTTATACTCTAGCCAAACTAACCTGTTTGCTATTCCCAGTACACAAAATTCCGTCCCTCACTTATGGAAAGCCCATAGGAGAGCCCAGGCTGTCCCTTGCATTTGGAATGCTCACCCTCATCTGCCTCTTGGAACCCCTACATCCTTTCAGGACTCATCTCAAGTGCTAACTTCCTTCAAGAAGTCTTTCCTGATTATCACAGTTTTTAGTGTCATCTCTCCACCCATCATTGTGAATTTATTTTTTATGTATCCTGTGTTTACTTCTCTGTGAAACTGTTTTATCCCTTTAGTAGAATGTAAGATCCTTGATGGCAAGGACTGTTCCACTTTTGTATTCATAACCCTAGTGCCTGGCACAGTGCCTGGAACATGGTAGATGTTTAATAAATGCTTCTTGACTGATTTTGTTTTACTAATTCCTTCCTATTATTGTTCACAGAATAATGCCTTAAATTTATAAAGAAGCTTTCTTCAAAGAAATTGAATATCATCTCTAATGAATTTCATGTTTTTTCTGTTATTTTCACATCTCTCTGAAATAAAGAAAACGAGACTGTCCAAGTCATTATCAGAGACTGTGAGAGTTTGAATGTTGAGACTGTAGTTGTGTTCATTCACCTTTTCCAGATCAATATCCCTTTATTCTTGTGTGACAGTTGCCTCTGCACTAGGTTGAAGACCTCTGAGTTGAAACTTAGTTGTTTTATTAACATTTGTTTCAAGTCTATAATTTATTTGGATAGTTTTAATGCCTTCTAACCACTGAATTAGAAGCAAAAGTTGACAAAGCAAGAGTTGAACTACATAATTTCTGGTAAGCAGTACCAGGTTCACAACTTCCTTAATAAAGCTCTTAGATTTACAGTTGTAACAGTTGTCAATTTGTAACAGTGACAGTTTTGTGTCAGATTTGATGAGTGCCCTTTTCAAAACTATCATAAAAGAACCTGTAAACTTTCTTGACTCCAGTGTTATTCATAATGGAATGCCTGCTCTTTGATATTGACTATAATAACTAAGTAAGAGGTTGACAGAATAGAGTCACTTGTAGGTTTGGCAGTGGGGCACATTGTAATTATAATTGTAATTATAATAAAACAAATTAAAGCTGTCCACTGGCCTGTGGCCCTTTGGGGATTTGGTTTGGGTATGGGATAGGAAATAGGACTCAACTACTAGAGCCTTAATACTCAAAGGGGATATTGGTTCTGTCCACTCAGAGAGTCAGTTAATCAGATTGGATGCTTACTATGTGCCAGGCACTGTGGACACAGAGAAAAAGCAAAAATATTCCATTTTTTCAAAGAGCTCAGCATCAAGTCATGAGGTCAGGGAGGGGCCAGGTGGAGCTAAGATGGGGAGGAGTGAGGTGATGAGAGACATATTATAAGGGATGGAGGGAAGAAATGCCATATATAAATCAGTATCTACAAGATACAGTCAGTAGATAGAAGGTAGCCTTAGAGTGGAAAGCACCAGCAGCACTGGAGAACATGAAAGGCCTCTGACAAAGGGTGGAATTTGATCTGAAAGTTAAAGGAAGCCAGGGAGACTAAGAGATGGCACTGAAGAGGGACAGAATTCCAGCTATCAGAGACAGCAAGTACAGAGGCACAGAGTCAAAAGATGCAACGTCATGTGAGCAACAGCAAGTTAGCCAGTATTCCCTTCACATAAAGAATGGAAAGGGAAGAAGGAGCCAAGGCTTTAAATTGTAAACTTGTAAAGGGCTTTAAGTGCCAAATAGAGCACTTTCTATCTGATCCTGAAGGTAATAAGGAGCCACTGGAGTTTATTGAGTAAAAACAAGACATGGTCAGAACTTCTCAGCATTGGCTGCCCCTTCACTCATTCCCCTTGCTTCATCAGTTGAAAAGGGGTAGTTGGAATACTTCTTGCTGACATATGATGAAAAATGCTATCTAGCTCCAGAGAAAGAATTGATGGAGCCTGAGTACAGATTGAAGCATACTTTTTCTTTACTTTCTTTTTCTTTGTCTGTTTTCTTTCACAATATGACTAACATGGAAATATGTTTTACGTGACAGCACATGTATAACCTCTATCAAATTGCTTGCCTTCTCAATGAGGAGAGGAGAAGGAAGTGATGGAGGAAGAACATTTGGAACTCAAAATTTAAAAAAAATGCTAAAAATTGGTTTTTTGCATGTAATTAGGAGAGGGGAATAAAATATTACAATAAAAAAAGAATGCTCCTTGCTCCCCATTGCCACTTCCAGGTTCTCCCCCTACCTCTCTCACTCAGTAACTTTTTCTCCTGTGAGGTTCAGGCAATCCATATCCACCAACCAGCTGCAATTCTGATAGCTGTTGTCTGTAGATCTCCAGGTTACTCCCCTTCCTTCCTCAATAAGTTTAATACCTAGCTCACAATGTTTTCTCTCTTCTCAACTCCTGCTGGTCATACTAGGGGACTTCAATATACATAATGACTCTCTCTCAAATACCGTAATCACTAAGTTCCTCAACTGCCCACTTCCCATGACTCCACAATACCTCAGCCACATGCAGAGATGGTTGTACCTTTGATCTTGCCATCATCCACAAATGTACCACCTCTGTGTTCAAGAATTCCCAGATCTTCTTATCTGACTGTAATTTATTGGCTTTCCATTTCTCCCTCTGCCTTCTCTTAGCAAACCCAACTCTTTAGTCACACCATAATCTCCAATCCATCACCCCTTGGTTCTCTCCGAGGCCATCCCCTCTGCACTAGCCATCTCTTTCTTTACCCCTTGGTGAATCAATTCAGCTTTACACTGCCCTCTTCTCTTGAATCCCTAGTTACTTTATCATATCACCTGCCAAGCCTCAACCTTATCCACTGCCTTTGCTCTTACACATGTGCTTTTAAACAAAGTTGGAGAAAAGCGTACAACCGTTCAGACTGGGTCCACTACAGGTATTATGTTACACAACGTCAAGTAAATTAGTAAGTTAGTATCTGAGGTCAAATTTGAACTCTCTTCTTAACACGTATAGTTGGCCTCCTGAGCTTGTCATTACACTGAAGCTCTTCTCTACAAAATTACTGGTAATCTCTTAGTTGCCAAAGCCAATGATATTTTTTCAATCCTAATTCTCCTTTACCTCTCTGTCTGCAAGCTTTGACATGATTGATCACCTTCTCCTCCTTGTTACTTCCTTCTTTCTTGGTTTTTGGGATACCGTTCTCTCCTGGTTCTTCTCAAATTCCTTTGCTGGATCCTTATCCAAATCATGCCCTCTAACTGTAGGTGCTACACAGGGTTCTGTCCTGAGCTCTTTTTTCTTCTCCCTCTATACTATTTCACTTTGGTTGTCTCATCAGCTCCCATGGATTTAATTTAATTAATTTAATTTAATCTCTATGCTGATGATTTTCAGATCTACCTATCCTGCCCCATCCTCTCTGCTAACCTCCAGTCTCACATCTTTTGTCCTTCAGACTTTAAGCTGGGTGTCCAGTTGATTTCTTAAACTAAAAGTGTCAAATAGAACTCATCTTTCTCCCAAACCAGGGATGGGGAACTTTGGCCTTGAGGCCACATGTGGCCCTCTAGTCCTCAAGTTTGGACCTTTGAATCCAAACTTCACAGAACAAATACCCTTAATGAAAGCATTTATTCTGTAAAACTTGGACTCAGCCAAAAGACTGCACTCAAGAACCTAGAAGGCCACATATGGCCTGGAGACCACAAGTCCCCACCCCTGCCCTAAACCTTCCCCACCCTCCACCTTCCCAGTTACTGCAGAGGGTAGCATCATCCTCTTAGTCGCTCAGACTCACAACCTAAGAGTCATGTTCAACTCCTCACTATTTCTCACCCCCCACAATTTGTTGCCAATGCCTGTCAAGTTCATCTTTGCAATGTCTCTTGAATACTCCCCCTTCTCTCCTAACATAGCCACCATTCTATTGTAGGCTTTCATCACCTCATGCCTGGACTATTTCAATAGCTTGCTGATGGGTCTTCCTGCCTCAAGTCTCTCCCCATTCCAATCCATTCCACATTCAGCCACCAAAGTGTTTTTCCTAAAGCACCTATTAACCGTGTCACCCCTCTAGTCAGTAAACTCCAGTTGCTCCCTATTGTCTCCAAAATCAAATACAAAATCCTCTGTTTAGTGTTCAAAACCCTTTATAATCTAGGGCCCCCTCCATCTTTCCAGTTTTCTTACACCTTATCCCCCTCACATGCCCTTCAATCCAGTGGCACTGACCTTGCTGTCCCTGGAACAAGATACCCCATCTCTCTGTTCTTGTTGTTTCCTATGCCTGGAATGCTTTCCCTCCTTATCAGACTTCTTGGCTTCCTTCAAGTCCCAAATAAAATCCCATCTTCTACAGGAACCCTTTCCCAACCCCTTTTAATTCTAGTGCCTTCAGTTTTTAAATTATTCCCTATTTATTCTGTATTTTATCCTTTAAAACAAGGATCAAACTTGAGAATGGGCATGGGCCTGCAAAACTTTGGAATGCTGCCTCAACCAGATTAAAATATAATTAGAAAGTGTTAAGATAAATAAAAATACAATACAAAATAGTTAATATTCATTTGTGGTTTTCTAGGTCATTATGGGGCCAGCAGAGATCTGTTTTTATTTCAGTCTGACACTACTGCTGTCTATAGCTTGTTTGTACATATTTGTTTGCTTGTTGTCTCATCCATTAGATTTGAGTTACTTGGAGGCATAGATTACCTTTTGCTTCTTTTTTGTATCACTAGCATTTAGCAGTACCCAGAACATAGTAGAGGCTTAATAAATGCTTGTTGACTGACCTAACTGAACCTTAGATAAATGAATCACTTTGGCAGCTGAGTAGAGGATGGGCTAGAGTGGAGAGAGGCAGGGATACTAATTAAAAGGCCATTGTAATCTAGGTAAAGGTGATGAGGGTCTTTACTAGGGTGGTTGCTGTGTGAATGAAGAGGGGAGGCTGTATGAAAAATGTTGTGAATTCAGAAATAATGAGATTTGGCAATGGATTAGATAGATGGGTTGAGTGAAAGTGAGGGATTGAGGAAGACAATGAGATTGAGGGCCTGGATGATTGGAAGGACAATGATGCTCTGAAGAGTAAATAGGAAAGTTGAGAGGTGGAGGGAAGGTAACAATTTCTGTTTTGGACATGTTGAGTTTGAGGTGTCCTTGGGACATTTAGTTCAAAATGTACAATAGGCAAATTCAGAGAGATTAAGGCTGGGAAGATCTGGGAATCATTTGTATAGAGCTGACTGACAATTGAGCCAATAGTGACAATTGAGACAATAGAGGAGAAAGGAATGAAAGAAAAGAGAAGAGGGCCCAGGGCAGAGCCTTCAGAGACACCTACAGTTAATAGGCATAACAAGAAGGAAGATCCAGCAAAAGAGACTGAGAAGTAGTAGTAGGACAAGTAGGAGGAGAGTAATGGGAAAACATAGTAATGAAAACCTAAAGAGGAGAGAACAATTTCAGTTGAATGATGGAAGTTAAATGCCAGATTGCAGAGGGTTTAGAAGAGAGTGAGAGGAGATTGTAGAAATCTTTTTCAAGGGTTTAGCTGAAAAGAGGAGATGGAATATAGGATGATAGCTGGAGAGCATGGTAGGAGGTGTCTCAGCCATGTTTGTAAGCAGAGAAGGAAACAATAGAGAAAGATTAAAGAAAGGTTGGAGAATATTGTGGGGCAGTCTGCTGGAGAAGATGGAGAAGATCAGAGCTACATGCATGGAAAGTGGTTGGCTTTGGCAAGCAAAAGGGCGACAACATCAATATCATCAAAGATTGGAGGGAAGGATGATATAGACAATAGAGGACTGACATCATAGAGTTGTGAGATGAAGAGGGGGAGCTCTCAGCAAATGGCCTCAGTGTTTTTAGTGAAGTATGAGTCAAAGTTCTGGCATAAAAGGTAGGGGGAATGATATGAGAGGCCTGAAGAAAGAAGGAAAAGTTTGAAACAGCTACTATGGTTCATGGAAGAGGGAGTCAACTAAGGAAGAACAATAGGATTGCCTTGCTGCACTGAGGGCCCAGAGTGAAATAAGCTGCTAAGAATTTGTTAACTCAGCTTAAGAAATAGTAATAAAATTTAAAAAAAAACTCATAGTATTCTTACAAAGAAGTTTCAAGAACTTCACTCAGTCTTTAGTTCAGATCCTGCCTAAGTAGTACTGGAAAAATCTTTATTCTCAACTCTTAATAGATATTAACCTGGATAATTTAATTATTTTCCATTTCTTATTAAATTTGGTATGCATATCATATCATATAAGCCACCATTTCAATTGGCATCCTTGTTAGAGGAACTATGTATGGAACATGAATGCTAAATTGTCTCTGCAGCTCTAAAAGAAGCCCCTGTGGTTAGTTTAAACTATGGTATGTTGGTAGGGAATGTGAAGAAATCTGTATTTGTCCTTTGGTTTTTCTGTTGATGGTAGTCCTTCGAATTTAAATATTAACTGCTTAACATGTTTCAAGCTTGACTGTGTCCCCCAGAAGTGGACCTTCCTACAGTGCAATTTTCACTTAGGACTCTGCTTCAAACTGATGCCAAGAGATATAAAGTGACTTGTCCTACAACAGACAACTAGTTAGTTCCAAAGTCTGGGAGAGAATCTGGGTTTCCAGAGTCCTAGCCCAATGCTTTTTTTATTTCACAATTATATATCCTTCTTTAAGAAAATCTGATTCATAGAACAGATATTAGGAGACATGATTGTCAACATTATAAAATTATTAACTGGTGAGAGGTTGCAGGGAGTGTTACTGTTTAGTTGTTTTCAGTCCTGTGCAACCCTTTGTCACCCCACTTGGGGTTTTCTTGGCAAAGATACTGGAGTGGTTTGCCATTTCCTCCTCCAGCTCATTTTACAGATGAGGAAACTGAGGCAAACAGGGTTAAGTGACTTTCCTGGGGTCACACAGCTAGTAAGTATCAGTGGCCAGACTTGAACTCCAGAAGATGAGTCTTCCTGTTGCCAGGCCTGGCACTCTATCCACTGTACCACCCAGCTTCAGGGAGTGGAGAAGATTTCAAGGGGCAGCTCTCTTTGTGTATCTAAGTGTTGGTTTACAGATTTGTTACTGATTTTTTTGGCTGAGGGAGTTAGATGGGGTGAAAGTGAGATGATTTTGTCAACTTTTGAGAAGTATTGTAGTAGAGTACACATTGTTATACTTGCAGTCCAGTGAAGGTTGGATTCAAATCTCACCTCTAACACTTGCTGGCTTTGTGATAAGAAATACCAATCATCTCCATTCCACAAACACTTATTAAGCACCCAAGAATGATTCATAGATAGCATTTTAATGTTTGCAAAGTACTTTGCATATATTAGCTTATTTATACCTATATAAGAGAGAGAGGACACAAAAGGTATTATTCTCATTTTACATATGAGGAAAGATGTTCAAGTCAGAGTTGGACCTGAAGAGTAATCGCAGGTGACTAGATGTCAGCTTCTAAGAGGGTCTCTAATGGAATGACATAGATTCTGTGCTTGGTTCCATGCCGTTTAAATTTTTAATCATAGCTGGCATACTTATAAAATTTGCAAATGCCACAAAACTGGAATGAGCAGCTAACATGTTGGATGATAGGATCTCCATACTTCTCAACAGTCTAGAATACTGGTCCAAAACTAAAGACTTTATATTTATCCCTATTGTGTTCCATTTTGCATTTGTGTTCAAAGAATGAACTTTGCACATAAAAATAAGGGAGGCGTAGCTAGCAAGACATCCAGAGAACTTCAAACCCAGTATGAATTGGTAGTATGATATAGCAACCAAAGGTAATAATACCTGTACTTTATCCCAGTCACACCATGTTTGTGGTATTAAGTGTACTATTTTAGGAAAGACATTAATAAGCTGGACAACATCCAGAGGAGTGCCAACTTGGTAAAGGGTCTTCAGATAATGCCAGATGAGGATGTTTAGCCTGGAGAAGAGAAGACATGATGTCTGTCTTCAAGTATTTGAAGGACTGGCTTGTGAAAGAAGGATTAGACTTATGGTTTGGCCCCAAAGGACAGTACTAGTTAGTAGGCGGAAGTTGTAGAGAGGCAGGTTTCAATTGTAGACTGTCTCATTTGGCTAGAATGTAAAATTAAGAGCAATGTGAAATAAGATAGGTTGGAGCCAGATTGTGGAGGGGATCTTTGCCTTCCTGTCAGCTTTCTCATCTGTAAAATAGGGGTAATTGTAATGATCAAATGAGGTGATACATCTAAAGTGCTTTGTAGATATTAAAACAATAAGTACATGTTAGCTTTTGGAAAAAAAATTGTATCATCATGCTTATGTAATACTTGAATGCTTCTAGTGACACGGAGCCTTGCTACTTTGTAAAATAGTATATTCTATTAATGAGTATCAATAAATGTTAGTAAATTCGTTCTATATTGAGCTAAGATATTCCTCTTGGTAATTTCCAACAATTGCTTCTTACTTTTGTCCTCAGAAACTACACAGAATAAGTATAATTACTCTTACATGATAATGGCCTTCCAGATATTTCAAGACATTTATCTCATCTGCTTTAAGTATTCTCTTGTCTAAATTCAACATTTTTTAGTTCCTTTAGTTCTTTCAACTGTTGCTCAGGTGAATTAGTTTTCAGATCCCTAACCATCTTGGTGCCCCTCCTTTGGACCCATTCCAGTGCATCAGTGTTCTACTTAAAATGTGATACTCAGAACTGAACACATTATCCAGATGTAGTCTGATAAGTACAGGTAGAACTGTTACTTCCTTTGATCTGAACACTATTTTTATTAACATACCAAAGAAAATCCATTAGGTTTTAAAATAGCTCCATCTTACCACTGGCTCATTGAGCTTATGATCAACAAAAACTTCTAAGTCTTTTTCATCTGAACTGCATTTGGCTATATTCCTCATTCTTGTGCAGTTGATTTTTTTTTAACCTGAAATGTAGACTTTATATTTGATGCTTGGGTGGATTAGTGATTTCATGATATAGGCACTCCTTTCACCAGTGCATATTGTTGCCCCTCCATTCCTTCTCATTCCATGTGACTTTTATCCATGCTTTTTTATAAATTCCTCAAGGACAGTCTACGTAAGATGCAGGAGACCTTACATTTGTATTTCTAATATCTCAAGGATACCAATATACTAACTACAACAACACAAGCTACTTCCCTGTTGCCTACAAACATGACTCTGTTCCCCCCATAAATAAAAAACCCTCACTTGATCTGTTGATCCTCACTAGCTATCTTTCTATATCTTTCTTCCCTTTTCTGTTTAAACTTCTTGAGAAGGATGTCTGCAGTTAGTGCCTGGACTTCCTTTCCTCCCATTCTCTTCTCAACTCTCTGCAATCTGGCTTCTGACCTCATCATCCAAGTGAAACTGTGCTCTCCAAAGTTAACAATGATCTCTAAATCAACAAATCTAATGGCCTTTTCTCAATCCTCATTCTTTTTTACCTTTCTTCAGCCTTTGGAACTATCTATCACCCTCTCCTCCTTGATATATTCTTCTTTCTGGGTTTTCATGACATACTTTGTCTTAGTTTTCCTACCAACTGATTACTCCTTCTCAGTCTCCTTTATTCCATTTTCATCCAAGTCACACCACTAACCATTGGTTTCTCCCAAGACACTGTCCTGGGCCATCTTCTCTTCTTACTCTATACTGTTTTGTTTGGTGATCTCATGAGCTCCAGTGGATTCAACTGTCATCTCTATCTTGATAATTCTCAGATCAGTTTATCCAGCCCTAACTTCTCTACTGACCTCTAATCTTGCATCTCCAGCTGCCTACTAGACATTTTATACTAATGTCCTGTAGACATCTTAAACTCAACATTTCCGAAACTGAACTCGTTATTTTCTTTCTCAAACCACACCCCCTAGTAATTTCCCTATTACTGTTTAAAGCACCACTATCATCCCATTCATCCAACTTTGGTGTCATCTTCAAATCTTTACTTTCACCCACCATATTTAATCATTTGCCAAATTCTGTCGATTCTACCTTCATAACATCTTTCTTCCATATTCCCCTTTTTATATCATATCCATATCATATTCCAAGCCCTCCAATCCTTTAATGTAGAAGCTGCTAAATTCTATGTAATCCTGATTGTTGCTCTATGATGTTTGAATTGTTTCTTTCTGGCTACTTGCAGTATTTTCTCCTTAATATGGGAGCTCTGGATTTTGGCTATAATATTCCTGGGAGTTTTCATTTTGGGATCTTTTTCAGGAGATAATCAGTTTTACCCTCTCAATCTAACATATCAGGAAAGTTTTCCTTGATAATTTCTTGAAATATGATGTCTGGTTTTTTTTTTTTTGGTTATAGCTTTCAGGTAGTCTAATAATTCTTAAATTATCTCTCTCCTGGATTTATTTTCCAGATCTGTTGTTTTTCAATTGAGAGATTTCATGTTTTCTTCTATTTTTTCATTCTTTTGTTTTTTTCTTGTGTCGTGGAGTCGTTAGCTTCCACTTGCCTGGTTTAATTTTTAAGGAATTATTTTCTTCAGTGAGCTTTTGGACCTCCTTTTCCATTTTGCCAAGTCTACCTTTTTAAGAAGTTGTTTTCCTTTCCTTTTTTTTTGTTTTTTGTTTGTTTGTTTTTGGTTTAGGCAGTGGGATTAAGTGACTTGCCCAGGGTCACACAGCTAGTGAGTGTTATGTGTCTGAGGTTGGATTTGAACTCAGATCCTCCTGAATCCAGGGCCGGTACTCTATGCACTGCACCACCTAGCTGCCCCAAGAAGTTGTTTTCTTCAGTGAGTTTTTGTACTTCTTTTTCCATTTTTTGTGCTTCCTTTACCAATCTATTGACTCTTTTTCATGATTCTCTTGCATCACTCTCACTTCTTTTCCCAATTTTTCTTCTATCTCTCTTATTTTATCCTACCCTGTCCTTTTTGAGCTCTTCTAGGAGTTCATTTGGGGCCTGAGACCAATTCACATTGTTCTTTGTGCCTTTGCATATAGGTGTTTTGACATGTTGTCCTCTTCTGAGTTTGTGTTTTGATCTTCTCTGTCACCATAGTAACTTTCCATGATCAGGTTTTTTTTGTTTTATTTCATTTTTTGCTCATTTTCCCAGCCTCTTTTGTGTCTTAATTTTATGTTAAAGTTATGCTTTGCTCCTGGGGTGAAGGGGGTGCTCTCCCAAGCTTCTTGCACAGGGCTTCCCCCCTGGCCTACTGCCCCAGGGGTGCTGGACCTTGCCACTGGCCTACTGTGCCAGGGGCATGGGGCCTTGATGTTGGCCTGCTGCCCTGAACTGCACCAGGGCTCAGAGCCTTGCTGCTGACTTGCTGGGGGACAGCCTGTAGCTGGCTTACCTGAACACTGATTGCACTGGACTGTACTCCCCTTTTACAAGTGAGACAAACCTTTCCTGCCGATCTTCTAGGTTGTCTTGGACTGGAAAATTGTTTCATCTTGTCCTTTTGTTGGTTTTGCTGCTTGCAAATTCATTTTGAGGCATTATTTTGTAGTTGTTTGGAGGTCAATTTAGGAGAGCTAAGGTGAGTTTCTGCCTTACTCTGCCAAAGTTGTCTTTCTACGGTATAGATCTGACTGTGTCACTTCCACACTCAATAAAATCTGGTGGCTCTCTATTGCCTCCAAAATCAAATTTAAAATCCTCTGTTTGGATAAAGAAGTGCTTGTTGCCGTGCCTCTGCTTGGCTTTTAAAGTCCTTCCTGATCTGGCCCCTTCCTACATGTTCATCCTCCCCGTATAATCGGTGATCCAGTGACACTGGCTTCCTGTCTCACTCTAAGAAAAGCATTCTTAGAGCACATTTAACATGCGCCCAGTTCATTTGTACTGACCCTGCCTGTGCTTGGAATGTTCTCCTTTTTCTCTACCCCCTGGGTTCATTGGCTTCTTTCTAGTCTCAGATCACCTGCAAGATTTTTTCAGTCCCCCTGAACTCTAATGCTTTTCCTCTCAGATCTTCTTCAATTTGTCCTGTACATCTCTTGTTTTTAGCATAATTGTTTGCATTAAATTTTGAGTTCCTCGAGGACAGGAACTGTTTTTACCTTTCTTTGTATCCCTAGTAAAGTAAGCATGGTGCCTGACATAACAAGCATTTAATAAATTCTTGTTGGCCTGTTGACTTAACTGTCTGTTAGTTGTCTTCATATTTATCCCTCCTAAATTTCATCTTGTCTGGTTCAGCTTATCTTTTCAGCCTGTGGAGATAATTTTGAGTCTTGATTCTGTCATCCAACGAATTAGCTATTTCTTCCAGCTTCATATCATCAGTAAAAAAGTATATCTTGTACATGTTCATCCGAGTCATTCAGAAAAATGTTGAGACGGGACAGGGCCAAGTATAGAGCCCTGTGAATCAGCACTAAAAATCTGCTTCCAGGTCGCAACACTCAGTGGGTAGGGTTGTTCAACCAGCAACAATTCCACTTAATTGTACTTTTATTTGACATCTATTTCACAAGGATATTGTGAGACTCTGTCTCATTCACAAGGATATTGTGAGAGATTTTGTCACAAGCTCATCACTAGAGGTCACCCAGATGGGAAGTAATAGAACTGAAATTCCAACCAAAGTTCTCTGACTCCAATTCCAGCAATCTTTCTATCACAACATCCTTGTTCTATACTATTCTTCCCATTTTTCTATACAGATAATTTAAAATCTGAACTCATTAGACTTTCTTGAAATCAAAACATGCTACAATGACAACTCTCTTCTGCTCTGCCAATATGATAATTCTATCAATGAAGGAAAATAGGTTCATTTGTCAATGTTTATTGTCCATGATCACTGCACACTTTTCTAAGTGCTTAAGATCCATTTGTTTAATTCTCTGTTTTAGAATTTTGCAGGGAACAGCCTGGAGCTTACACAAACTTAAATGTATAGAATCCTTCTTTTCTTCCCTTTTTTGAAAATTGGGGATATTTCTTAAAATATCCCCTGTCTTCTAGAACTTTTCTTAATTTCTCATTTATCAAAGATTATTAACAGTGGTTCTGTTATTACACTCATGTATTCTTTCAATGCTGTAGAATATAAATATTCTGTGCTTGGAGTTGTTAATTGACTTAAAGTTGTTGGGTACTTTATCTTCTCTTACATTTGGGGATTTAATTTCATCTAAATTGTGTTTGCTCTACCCTTTTCAATTAAAAGAATTTTCCTTGATGAAAAAAATGGAAGGAAAATTGGGGCTTGAGTGCATCTGTTACATTGCCTACCCACTCATGATAAGCAATGGATATGCCCCTTAATTCTTATTCTTCTTGCTTCAGATATAGATATTGTTGTCTTTACCATTTCCTACAAACCTCAACTCATTTTGGCCTAATCTAGCCTTCCTGATACTAATTTTAGCAGGTTTGTGCCACTCTTTTGTATCCAGAGGATAACAGGATTTAGAGTTGAATGGAACCTCAGACCACTTCCTCATTTTCTGATTGAGGAAACTAAGGGCTGAAGAGGTTAAGTAACTTGTTGGGGGGCAACCAAGGAAATGAGTAGCAGAACTCAGATTCAGATCCAGGCTGACTCCAGGCCTAGAACCCTTTCCACTACACCCTACTTGTTCTGTACCTCTCATTCTATTTTTTGAACAGATGAGTCCATCAGAGAGTTCCTTGTCACAAGGTAGGGTGTGTTAAGTGTGAAGTGAATGATACAGACAGTTAACAACTGTAAGTTTAGAAGATGGAGAGATGATTCAGGGTTAGAATGGTCAGGGAAGATCTTGTACAAAGACATGAGATTTGAACTGAGCCTCCAAGAGTGGCTAGGAATTGGCTAGGTAAAGAGAGTGAGGGAAACCTTCCACATTTGGGGAACAAGAATGCATAGGATGTGTTTGGGGGATACTGAGTAGACCCAGCTAACTCAGGTTAGAGGTCACCTATAAGACGGCCATGGGAAAAAATAATCAAACCAAGCCATTTAAGTTCCATTCTGAGAATAATTTATGAGTGAAGCTTAGAGGCAGCATTTAACCACAAACAACACTTGTCGTTAAAAAGTACTCATTCTGCTACCACCAACTGAGGTCAGGTATATTATAGGAAGGTTTTTTGTTCCCTAAAAGAATGTAAAACATCTGACACTTAACTGTATCAAAGGAACATGTCTTTTAATGCACTTACTGTTTTATGTTAGGCCTAGCTGGATGCTGTGTTGGTATTTGACGCCTATTATTTTATGGCACTAAGGACCAGCTAACGATGTGATTTTTCCTCTTCAAGATAAAGGGGGAGACCAAGTTGTTAATAGTACCTACTGTTCGTTTAAAAATAATAATAGCCAACCTGGGGTAAGTAATTTTAGTTGACCCTTGGAGAATGTAATTACACTATTTTTTTTTAATATTATTTTTGTTGGTGCTTTTGATCTTAACATTATAGACCGTGGGCGGGGGGAGGGGGGGATGGCCACCACTTCCCCCCTCACAGATTGAACCTAAGAGATATGACAAAGAATGACAATTAAACAAAAATATCTGATTCACCAACTTCATCTGACATTATATACAATGATCTGTCCCCATATCTTGCTGTTAGGAAGGGAATAATGTGTTCTATTTTATGTTCTCTTAGATTTTCAGTTGGTTTTTGGTCATGTCATAATTTAAAGAAGTACCCTTTTCTTTTGAGTACCCAGTTTGCCACAAAAAAGTAAAAGCAGTATTGAAGGTGTTCATTTATCTGTAATCTTAATATGAGTCACTTGATTCACACGAAATGATACTTTATATTTGTATTAATCTGAGGTAGTGTTTATCTAGTTTCAAAAAAATCTCTTTTTTTCTCCTCAGGTTGGTTCAAAAAAGGAGGTTGCTGAATGTAAGGAGAAATTTGCCACCTCTAAGGACCCTACGGTCAGTCAGAGCTTCATGCTGGATAGGGTATTCAATCCTGAAGGAAAATCTTTGCCACCAATGAGAGGATTCAAGTACACTAGCTGGTCCCCAGTGGGCTGTGATGCTAATGGGAGATGCCTGTTGTCAGCATTGACCATGGACAATCGGTTGACTATCCAGGCTAACCTCAACAGACTGCAGTGGGTACAGCTGGTTGATCTAACCGAGATCTATGGAGAACGACTTTATGAGACCAGCTATAAGCTCACCAAAAATGAAGCCCCTGAAGGAGATCTTGGGGACTTCGCCGAGTTTCAGAGGAGACACAGCATGCAGACGCCAGTACGGATGGAGTGGTCAGGCATTTGCACCACCCAGCAGGTCAAACACAATAATGAATGCCGTGATGTTGGCAGTGTTCTTCTGGCAGTCCTTTTCGAAAATGGAAACATTGCAGTGTGGCAGTTTCAGCTCCCATTTATTGGCAAGGAATCCATCTCTTCATGCAACACCATTGAATCAGGGATTACCTCTCCTAGTGTTTTGTTTTGGTGGGAGTATGAACACAACAATCGAAAGATGAGCGGGCTCATTGTGGGGAGTGCTTTTGGGCCTGTTAAAATTCTTCCTGTTAACCTCAAAGCAGTTAAAGGCTACTTCACATTAAGGCAACCTGTTATTCTATGGAAAGAAATGGACCAGTTGCCAGTGCACAGCATTAAATGTATTCCTCTTTATCATCCTTATCAGAAATGTAGTTGTAGCTTAGTGGTGGCTGCTAGGGGATCCTATGTGTTTTGGTGTCTTCTTCTGATATCCAAAGCAGGTCTGAATGTTCATAATTCCCATGTCACAGGACTTCATACACTACCAATTGTTTCTATGACTGCAGACAAGCAAAATGGTACGGTATACACATGCTCAAGTGATGGAAAGGTTAGGCAGCTGATTCCCATTTTTACAGATGTGGCATTAAAGTTTGAGCACCAACTGATTAAACTATCAGAAGTATTTGGCTCAGTGAGGACTCATGGGATAGCAGTAAGCCCCTGTGGTGCATACTTGGCAGTCATCACAACTGAGGGCATGGTCAATGGTCTGCATCCTGTTAATAAAAACTACCAGGTTCAGTTTGTAACTCTCAAAACATTTGAAGAGGCAGCAGCTCAACTCTTAGAGTCTTCAGTTCAAAACCTCTTTAAGCAGGTAGACTTATTAGACCTGGTACGCTGGAAAATTTTGAAAGATAAACATATCCCTCAGTTTTTACAAGAAGCCTTGGACAAAAAGATTGAAGGTTCTGGATCTACTTACTTTTGGCGTTTTAAACTTTTCCTCTTGCGGATTTTATACCAGTCAATGCAGAAAACCCCTTCAGAGGTCTTATGGAAACCCACCCACGAGGACAACAAAATATTAATAACTGACTCTCTTGGGCTGGGCCACGCTGAGGAGGAACAACAGGAAGAAGGAACTTCTTTCAAACAAATGAGCAAGCCAGGTGGTCATGAGAGAAACAAAGAAAGAGATGCTGAAGATCTAGCGGACAGCTCACCAATCCAGTCTGGAGATGCAGGTCGTGAGCCAATGGAAGAAAAGCTCCTGGAAATCCAAGGAAGAATTGAAGCCGTGGAAATGCACTTAACTAGGGAGCACATGAAGAGAGTATTGGGGGAAGTATACCTGCATACATGGATCACAGAGAACACTAGCATCCCCACCAGAGGACTCTGTGACTTTTTAATGTCTGATGAAGGCTATGATGACAGAACAGCTCGGGTAGGTGATAACTGATGACAGCAGGGACACTGTGTGAAAGGTCTACATTTACCTCCATGAGCGAGACGTAGCCGTATCGGGATTCTTAAAGCGTACCTTTTGCTTTGTGGCATTGTAGTAGAAAAATTAATGCATGAGACTTCGGATGAATGCACGATAGATTCTTAAAACAAGGAATCTAGTGTCAGTGTAAGGCTTTTCTAGATAAGTGGGTGCAAGGAAGCTACATTTAGCAAGGTATGTATTATGGGGTGGTCCTGACAGAGATAAAAAAGATTATTGCACCCCTGTCTTTCTTTCCCTTCTCCCTTCCAAATGTTAGTTGCTGTATTTTGATTTTTTTTTCTTCTTCTTAATAGATTCAGGAATAGAGCTTTTCCCAATTTAGAGAGCAGGGGCAAGCAAAATATCTAGGAAGTGTTACCTATATTATTTTTTTAGAAGACAGTAATAATAATGATGATGATAGCTAGAATTTATGTGGCATTTAAAGTTTGCAGAACACTTTATAAATGTCCTATTTTTATCCCCACAGCAACCATGGCAGGGGGATTAGTATTATAATTATCCCCATTTTACTGATGAGGGAACTAATGTAGACAAATTCAAAGCCCCTACTGTCTGTTGCTTTCTGCCCTAGTGATTTGCTGTCATTGTTTAAAGTCTTTCTCCAGTATAAATTGGAGATATAAAGTTCAAATATCATTAGCCCTCATGTTAAATCATAAATCTGTATGTATAGTAGAGTCATAGATTACTTATTGCTGCTTCTTTCCAAAGGGCTATATACTCTCTTGATATGAATTATCGCTCAGGTACAATTCAGAATATTCATGAAAACACTTACTAGTCTTATTTAAGTGTTTTTTTAAAGGCTGTTTTACCTTATCATTTAACCCTATTTGCCTCAGTTTCCTCACCTATAAAATGAGCTGGAGAAGGAAATTGCAAACCACTCCAGTATCTCTGCCAAGCAAACCCCAAAAAGGAGTCACAGAAAAGTCAGACACAACTAAACAACAACAAAACCATAATAAAGTACTTTTCCTCCCTAGAATTTAAGGTATTTTATATTGACTAATTTATTGGGCTGAAATTTGGTGTGCTGGCATTATGTTCATATTAATGTGGTGTAGCTCTGGACTAAGAGGTAAGAGACCTCACATTGCCAATTAATTTGCTTCTTGTCATCTCTTCACTATCAACCTCCCTTAATCTCACTCAACCTGTTCCTCTCTAAAGTGGAGGTGCTGACACCTGCTGTATCTACATTACAGGGATGTTACATGAATTAAATGATATACATGTAAAAGCACTTTGAAAAAGCTATTGGTGGTATATAAGTTCAAGGTCATATTGTTGTTGTTTGCCAAGATATTGAGAAATTTGCTTTTTTTTTTTTTGCATAAGTTGGGCAGCCACCACAAAGCCATTACAAAAGAGAAGTTTCTGCTAAACCTGCATCTTTCTATAGTTCATAGATTTTAATGTGTGCAAGGGTATTTAGTAAATTTTTTAAAATCCAAACTCTATGTATAAATGACTTGGGAGTTATTGTTAAGTATTCCTGATGATTTTGGCCTTTGACTGCTGCTAAAAAGGGCCAATAAAACACTTTGCATGTCACCAAGAAGGATATTTCAAAACAAAACAGAAACTCCTATAACCCTGGGCAAGTAACCTCATCTGTCCTGGTCTCAGATGCCTTATCCATGAAATGAGGAGGTTGAACTAGGGGGCCTCTGAGGCTCTTTCCAGCTTTGATTCCTATTCTGCAGACTTTCAGCTGCCCCTTATGTTAAAACTCTAGTGGAATTCAATGAAATTCTGGTTGCTGTACCTCAAAAAGACTGGAGAGTGATAGGAAGGATGGCTGGGGACTGTGCTATGAGGATAAACTAGAAGAAGGAGGATTCTTTGCTAAGAATAAATGCAATTGAAATTTGTAATATTATGAACAGCATGTGGATAAAAGTGAAACCAAATGTTTTAATTAAGTCTCTAAACAGTGAGACAAGGGATACCCTTTTCAACTCAGTGAGGTAGGTTTAGGACAAATGAAAGGTCCATTTCACACAGTGAATAATAAACTCATGGAACTCATTTCTTAAATAGGTAGTAGAAGTAAAAAAAAATGTGTGGCACAAACACACACATATACAAATGGATTCAAAAGCATTTGCTCATATTTGATAATAAAGAGAAACTAGGGTATATATAACCCTTTACGATTGATAGCAGGGAGGACAACTTGGTCCTGTAGCTCATCCCTTGGGACCTTTTTTACCAACAGAATCCTAAGCTATATATTGATCTGACCCAATATGTCAACCCTTACTTGTAGGTTCTGATAAATTATTGCAAGGTAAAGTTAAATTTTTTATATTCCTGATTGTTGTTTACCAAGACTGACATCCAACTGGATTTTTCTAGCCTCTTAGGAATAGACATTTAGCTAATTTTGCAAAGGAGATGGTGTTTTGAGCTATACTTCCTAACAATAACTTCCTAACATCCTAACATCCCTTCTATGAAGGGATGATTTTCCTTATACAGCCTCAAAAACTTAATGATTGCATTACATTTTTCACAACCTGTAACAAAAGCTTTAGGTGCTCATTTCAGAAATATTTGAAAAGGGGGCAGGTAGGTGGCACAGTGGATAGAGCATCGGCCCTGAAATCAAGATTTCAAATCCGGCCTCAGACCAAACACTTGACACTTGCTAGCTGTATGACCCTGGGCAAGTCACTTAACCCCAATAGCCTTAAAAAAAATTTTTTTTAAAGGAGGATGATAATATATATTTGCTTTTAAGGGATAGTTTTTGCCTTAGTGAACTCAATCTGTGTTATTATATTAATACACTACCATGAATGACTTCTGTTTCATTCAGTATTTCTTTCAGTTTACCTAAGTGTGGTCAGTGGTGCAACTTCTTCCTTCTCAAGTACTATGGTTAGCCAATAGAGAATTATAAGTCTATCTACTTCTATCACATTGGATTTTAAGTTACTTTTTCTTTATTTTAATGGGATTTTTCCTTCTGAGGCATTCCCCTTTCGATAATGCTACATTCACCTCTAACTATTGCTTCTGCTATGTCTTCTTAGGTACTCATTGGGCACATCTCAAAGAAGATGAACAAACAAACTTTCCCTGAACACTGCAGCTTGTGTAAAGAAATTTTGCCATTCACAGATCGTAAGCAGGCAGTTTGCTCCAATGGGCACATTTGGCTTCGGTAAGTGGCTTTGTATCAGCTCTGCTTTTGTGCTAAGTCCATGCTTAGCACAATGCCTGGCACATAGTAAGTGCTTAATAAATATTTATTGATTGGTTGATTGTTCCCCTTATAGACTAGAGCAAATGTCTGCCACTGACATGTACAAGTATTACCCACTGAAGAAGTATGTTGTTCATAAGTTTATGTGGGAGAGTGACTATCATTTTGGTAGGACCTACTATTGACTCTTTTTCATCTATAGGTTAGGAAAGGAACAGTTTAAAATAGAATTTTCAAACTCATGTGTAGTTTTCTTATTTATTTGGTTAGGGTTATTTTTGTTTGTAATAGACTTACTCTAAATGGCTTTCAGTCTTACTATTTTCCAGAAATTGTAATATAGAAAATTAAACTTTTTGTGAATTTCACATTTTGAGCAAATTGGCTCTTTCACAAAGACAGTTGTTTTTTCTAATGAGAAAAGATAATGACAAAATGTAATTTCTAAATACTACCACTGGGCCCTTGTGGTGTTTTACTGTTAATTCTTCCCCTTCCAATCCTTTATTCAATATTGGAACAGTTTCCCTCCTTATTTTCCAAGAAATATTCTCTGAGTAATCTGGAATGACCTATTATACTGCACCATCCCATTGCATCCCATGTTTCCTCACTTAGAATCAATGGATCTTCTGTATCTATGTTATATCTTTTATGTGTTCTTTGTCATTTAAATTTATTTGTATTGCATTTTCCACCTCTCCTGCTCTTCTTTCCTCCTCCTTCTCCTTGCAACTAGCTCATAAACTTCTTCAAATAGAGACGCTGACTAATAAAAATCACAAACTCAGTAGTGTCTAGAACACGCATCTTGTATGCTCTATAAATTTTTTAACACGAGCCAAAGGATTTCATGGTCCAGCCATCTATAAGGCAGATTTTGAATTCTTTCCAGACTAGGCAATGATATCTTTGAATTAACAGACAAATTGGAAGGTGCAGTCAACAAAGATCCTGTCTATCCATAGTTACCCCTCATCAGTACCATTTTTGACTACTGTTGCCTGAGCATAACCTTCCATAAGCCTTTGCCCAATTGATCTCATGCCCTATACATAAACCTTTTCCTTGGCTTGTGCCAATCTTACTGGGTCACAACAAGTGTGGTTTTTACTAATATGGATGCCTAGATGCTGCATTGAGCTTGTGATTATTTTTGTTCTTTCACCTTGGTTCATATCTTTCCAAAATAATTAGCTGCCCATGGTGAACCTCCAACCAAATAGCATACTGCTCTCAGAGTTTATTGGTTTGAATCCAGCCAACTTTTTCTCTTGACAATACAGTGTCTTCTTTCAGGTGCTTTTTAACCTACCAGTCCTGCCAGAGTTTGATATACAGAAGGTGTTTGCTTCATGACAGCATCGCACGACATCCAACTCCAGAAGGTGAGTGAGTGTCTTCCCTGGCTTGGAAGGATGGGATTAAAAATGCTGGCAGAATGCCCAGTCATCAGTATAACGACTCGGGTCGGGCTCAGAATTATTGTCTATTATGCAGGCAGAGAGTGAAAGCAGGGATAGTATTCTGCTCTTTACAATGTTATTGTTTAGCCACAGCTCTAATTAGAAAATGGTAATTGGAGAATGCCGTGTCTAAGTATATATTACATTTACTATGTGAATCACGTGGCTCTGTGGTTTGCTATGGTGAGTGATGCTATGTCCATAGAGAGTGGACTCAATCTAAAATATGACAGGGTTAACACTTGGTTTGTGTGTGCAAACCATTATATTTCATTGATTAACTAAGAAAAGTTCAAATGAGATTCTTAATAATATTGTTCCTTGGATACAAAGATGACACTACCACTCTTCAGCAGGATAGCTATTTTGAATTGTTTTTCCAGCGTTTAAGAATTTGTGCTGACCCGTTCATCATCCCTACTCCTTTTTTTTTTTTCTTGCTCCTTGATCTAATTTACTATGTCCCATTATGTCTAGTTGCCCCCATTTATGTGGGAAGAGAATACAATATTTTAAGATAGGGCATCTAGGGTGTTTTTTTAATATGTATTTTTAAAAATATTTTTACAAACAGTATTTCCTCTCCCATTGGAACAATTTTTTGAAAAAAAGTTTAAAACTCTCATAACAAATATGCATAGTCCAGGAAAATAAGTTCCCATATTGGTGATTTAGAAAAATGTGTTTTGTTTGCATTTTAAGCCCATTACTACTCTCTATCAGGAGGTGATCATTTCTCGGCACTCCTAGTTTATCATTTCATTGATTAGAATTCTAAATCTTTCAGAGTTGTTTTTATCTATATTAATGTTGTTCTTGTATACATTGTTCTCCTAGTCCACTCACTTCACTCTGCAGCCCTTCAGGGAGGTCTTCCTAGTTCACTTTGAAACTGTCCCTTTCATCATTCTTTGTGGCACAGTAATATTCTGCTACATTCATATGTCATAATTTGTTTAGCCGTTCCCCAGTAGGTAGACACCCCCTTAGTTTCTATTTTTGGCTACTACCAAAAGAGCTGTTTTAGATATTTTTTTTTAACATGTATATAACTCCTTTTCCTCTTGCTTTGATTTCTTTGGGTTTAGGCCTAAGGTCTGCATAGGTTAGTAACTTTTTGGACATAATTCTAAAATGCTTTCCAAAATGATTGGACTAATTCACAGCTTCACCAACAGTGTGCCAATGTACCTGTTTTTCCACAGTCCCTCCAACATTTCACATTTTACTCCTTTTCTCTGTTTTCTTTCCAATCCGATGGCTGTGAAATAAGATTTCAGAGTTGCTTTAATTTGTATTTCTATAACTGTTAGTGACTTGGAACATTTTTTATGTGGTTGTTGCTATCTTGGGTTTCTTTCTTTGAAAATTGCCTATTCTTTGACCATTTATCAGTTGGAAAATAACTCTTTAGTCTTATAAATTTAAATCAATTCCTTATATAGCTTTTTTTTTAGTTTACTTACAGCACTTTGATTTTTCTGTACATAATAAAATGTTGGGCATTACGATTCTCAACTCCTAAAATGACTTACAAATTTTAGTATACTACTGTCATGTGAGAACATTAAGGCAGCTATAGAAATCTTACATATATTAATTAACTAGATGCACAAATTTACAAGTTGTGAATGCAGACTTTTTTGCAACTCAAGGTTAAGTAACTTAACCCCATGACACTGGGGGGAAACAATGGGTTAGGGGAGGAAAAATATTCTGTCTAAGGTTTGTTTTTTCAGTATGTATTCCTGCTAAGATGGTGGCAAGATATAATTTAATAACACATGTAAAAAAGTCTTACTAGCCTTAGGAGGGAAATTCTGCAAGTCAGCTTTTTTAGATGCTGGAAATGTGACCTTTAGGTACTCTGTACAGACCTAATTCTTTACAGAACTAAAATGTACAGCTGTTGAGTGTCAATCAGCCAGATGCTATATTGCCATATTATCAGGTCAATTCTGTATAAAAGTTAACTCTTAGTCTTACCTGTTGAAATGAAGTGACCTGTATCAGGGTTTAGATCAAAGTGGTGTACAAGGTATGCTAAACACCAAAGGAACAACTATTAACTTGAATATGAGGTCAAGTCAGTAACAGTTCAGCAATCTAAAAAGTGCTGATATTTGTCTGATATCAGATATAAACTTCCTCAAGGACAAGTTTCTTTTCTTTTTTTTTTTCCCTCTGAGGCAGTCAGGGTTAGGTGACTTGCCCAGGGTCACACAGCTAGTAAGTGTCCAGCATCTGGTCTGAGACCACATTTGAACTTAGGTTCCTTCAGTCTCTAGGACCAGTACTCTTATCTACTGTGCCTCCTAGCTGCCCCAGCAAGTTTCTTTTCAAAGAAGGCTTATTCCAGCTTCATGAGGCTAACATGAAATGTATATTTGCGAAGGCAAACGTCTACTTTGTGAATACTCATGCAGTAAATGCTGTGGATCTGCTAGCAGTCCATTTGGAAACATTTGTGATGGACAGTAGATTTGCCAGATTCATCATATTCCTGCTTACTGATCCACATCTGCTGGAAAGTGCAGAGAGAAGCCTAAATAGAGCTACCAATTCAGATTAAATACTTACATTGAGGGGGAGCAATGATCTTCAATTTTATTGTGCCAGGTACCAGGGCTGTGGTTTCTTTCTGCATTCTGTCAGCAATGCCAGAGTAGTAGTACCACCAGACAGTACTGTGTTGGCATATAGATTCTTTTGGATATCAACATCGTGAATGCCACAGTATTCAGTACCCATGGAGGATGGTTGGAAGAAGGCCTCTGGACACCTGAACCTCTCATTGCCAGTGGTGATTACCTGGCCATTGGGAAATGCTTACTTCTTCTCCAGGGAAGAGAATGAAGTCGCAGTGGCCATCTCCTACTCAAAGTCCAGGGCAGCATAGCACAGCTTCTTCTTGATGTCATGAATAATTTCCCTTTCAGCTATGGTAGTAAAGCTTTACCCACTTTCTGTCAGTGTCTCATGAGGTAGTCCGTCAGGCAGTGGCCAGCCAACTCTAGATGAAGTGTGGCATGGAGAAGGCCATAATTCTCATAGATGGGCACAGTGTGGGTGACACCATTACTAGAGTCCATAATGATGATGGTGGTATAACTAGAGACGTACAGAGACAACACAGCTTGAATAGCAACATAGGTGGCTGGAGTGTTGAAGTCCTCAGACATAATTTGTATCATCTTCTCTCTGCTGCCCTTGAGGTTTAGAGGAACTTCTGTAAGCAGAACAAGGTGTTCCTCAGGGGCTTCACATTGTAGAAGGTATAATGCCAGATTTTCTCCATGTCATCCCAGTTAGTTACAATGCCATATTCAATGGGATGTTTCAGAGTCAGGATAACTCTTGCTCTGGGCCTCATCACCAACATAACTGTCCTTCTGTCCCATTCCCATCATGACACCCAGGTGTCTTGAGCATCTGATAATGGAGAAGAACACAGCCTGAGGAGCATCATCCCTAGCAAAGCCAGTTTGCACATGCCAGAGCCATTGTTGATGAAAAGAACACCAATTTCTTCTTCCATTTTAGTTTAATCTGAGGCTGCACACTGTCCTAGTAAGAGAAATTAGGGCTGGGGGTGGGGGGGATAGAGGAAGAGAGGGAGACAAAAAAAAAGGGGAAACATCCAAAGAAGCTTACAAAGTGCTGCCAGCTACCACTGAATGGATATTCCTTATATATCTTAGGATTGAGACATTTATCAAAGAAACTTGCTGCAAATATTTCCTGTTTCCTTTCTAATTTTAATTGCATTGCAGTTGTTTATGTAAAAACTTTATAATTGAATATGACCAAAGTGGTCTGTTATATTCAGTAAACTTCTTTATTGCTTATTTAGTCCTGACCCCTTCCTCCATCTATAAGTGTGAAAGGTAGTTTCCTCCTTACTTTTCTGAATTGCTGAAGATGTCACCATTTAAGTCATGTATGCATTTGGGATATTTCTTGATAAATGGCGTGAGATACAGCAGATCCCTACTTTTTTGACTAATTGGTGGTTCCCTTTAGCATACGTTCATTAAATGGTTTGCTAACATTGAGATGCAAAGGGCAGTTAGTTGCACAGTGGTTAGAGCACTGGGCTTGGAGTCAAGAAGACTCATCTTCATGAATTCAAATGCAGCCTCAGATACTTACTAACCATGTGACCCTGGGCAAGTCATTTAGCACTGTTTTCCTTAGTTCCTCATCTTTAAAATGCACTAGAAAAGGAAATTGCAAACCACTCTATTATCTTTGCAAAGAATACCCCAAATGGGGTCACAGAGTCGGACATGACTGAAATTATTCAACGACAACAACAGTGTTGGAATACATTTTGTGACCACAGAACAGAGGACTTTTTAACTAGCCCAGGTTGATATCAGACATGAGACAATTGACTTTGACATTATCAAGCAACAACACAGAATACCCAGCTTCTGGTGTCTACTTTAGCAAAAGTAGAAACACAGATCATCATAACCTCCTTCTCTGCTTTGAGTTGAACTGATCTAAATTTTATGTTTAAAGAAGTGGGACTGTTTTTGTACTAAGTATATTTTTTAACATTGGTAACAGTGAAAAATTCATAGCCTCTTTGTGCATCATTATGGAGATAGAAGTGAACAAAAAACTACTAGTTAAGTGTAAAATCTTGCCAGTTGGGAAGAATGTGTAATGATGGGTTAAAAGATTAGAGAAGAGAAGTGACTTGTGTAAGGTCCTAGTTTCTAACTTCCTTTCTTTTGTTTCTTCATTTCATTTCCCACCCCTCATACTCTGCTGCCTATTGTGATTTATAAAATCCGTGTTTGATACCCCTTGTTTTCCTTTTCACAGATCCTGACTGGATAAAGAGGTTATTGCAAGGCCCTTGCCCGTTCTGCGACTCCCCTGTTTTCTAAATGACAGTCATGGGAAGATGGAGAAGGCAGTTGTTTTGCTATAAAAAACTTCCTTTGCCTGGAAGGAAAAAAAAAACATAGGAGTAAACTTTGCCTATATAAGAGGAGAGATGCTGCCCTTATTCCTATAAATGGGACATTGGAGACTCCTGTCTTAGAGGCTCAGTTCTCTCTTGTCTTGAGAGGCGGAAGTGCATCTTTTTTTATATATCTGGATAATGAGGATTTGCTGAAGTATTTTTGAGGTGACTGCAAGTCCCTCTTACCTAATGGGCACTCTTATTTGGCATGTGTCTTTTGATGGAAAACAGCCTGGACAATAACCATCTCCTAACATTACTGGAAACCAGATGGCTTCTTCTGACCGGTGAAGTACAACTGGCCCCTTTTCTTCTTTGACAGGAGTAGTCTCCTAGAGGGGGAGAGAGCGTCCGTCTTCTGGTGGCTGGCTTCTCAACAAGTCCTAACAGCCAGCATACCATCAAGTTGAAGTATCCTCAACTGTGAACAGTTTTGTTTTTTCTTAACAAGTGGCCTGCATGCCTGCTGCAGCCCTTCAGAGGAATCAAATTAGCATTTTAGTTCTCGTTTTCTCTCAAAATGAACAAACATCATCCTTTGCCTTTTGTGGTTAATACTGTGTTGAGACCAAAAGACTAAAATTGGTTTTGCTGTGCCAAATCAAATGAGTATCAGTTGGGCGGGGCTGTTATTGGTTAATACTCATATATAACTTTTTAAATTAGCTATGCCTTCCATATAATCTGATCATATTAACCAACTCTTAAAAATATATCAGGATTCCTTCCTTCATCCTTCTTTGGTTTTGAAGTAAATTTATTTAATTGCTTATATTCTAGGCTCTTTGTTTTCTTTTGAAAGAAAGGAAAGAAAACCACTATTGTATTAACATTATTTTTAGTAGTTTTAATTGTGTGCATTTCTAAGCAAACTTTTAGCATCCAAGGAAGGGGTGTAATAAAGACGATCATAGAATATTCCTGGAAAAGGCAAGGCATCTAGGAAAGGGGAATCCTTGTCTGGGTTGCATTGATGTCAAAATATGTTCAGTCTAACTGAACAGAGCCAGGTAACTTGTACCAGATGCAAAATTTCTATATCCTTCTAACATAAACCAGGGTAATAAAATAATACCTGCCCTTTTAAAAGTAGAAATAGGCATTCTGGAATTGTAATAGGCTTGGATATGTGAACTGAATCATTGGTTCTGGACTTAGTCCATAATTCATTTATGTTGACGTGGCTCATACTTGTGTGGAAAGATGGGTGGAAACAGTAAACATTCTTTCTTCAGTCAGATGCTGTTGGCAATATTGTTACCTGTTTCTATGGTAAATCTCATTTTTTCTTCCTCCAGTTTGATCCATGGTAGACGGTCTAATTTTGGTAATTGGATTTAGTTCTATGCTATTGTTTTTAGCTAGAAAGCTCTACAAACTAACGTTCTATATCTATCTTGGCTAATTTGTGTCAGAGAGCAGAGCGCTTGAGGCATCCAAGGCGATATCTCCAGAGGTAAAAAGATCCCTATGATATTGTTCTGCCCAGCAAACTAGATTTTAATTCCTGGCCTTGATCTCTTGCTCACTGAACTCTACTCTTTGTCCATGGTCACTTTGAGAGCAGTGCTAAGAATAATGCTTTTTATCAAGGCTTCAGGATCTCAAACCATGTGGTGATTTACAGGAGAGAGAACTAGGTGGCAACAAAGTTCTTAAAAAATACAAACTTTGAGAAAACAGTAGTGTGGTTGAAGTGCCTACAGTTTTGTTTTGTTTTTTTTACTTGGCCACTATAAGAATCATGTCAATAAAGGAATTAAGACAGGCCATGGCCAGAAATCCCTCAAGTGTTGTTTGTTTGGGCAAACTGGTTTATTAGAAAGTGGCCAGTTCTTATCATATTAATAAGTGCCATTTAAATTTTGACATTTCATTTGTATTTAAAATGTCTCTTATTGTCATAGTATTTAATGAACCATGTTTTCTTGAGTACAAGAAACCAACTGAAAGAGAGTCCCAAGTTTCTTTGTGTGTCTTTTTAGGAAGCCATTTTCCAGGTTGGAGATACCTCAAACAAACTGACTGATATATGGGACTAGATCATAGCATTAATTGTCCTTCATTGGAGCCTCATCTAATGAGAATGTTGCTTCATCCGGGAATGTTGAATTGTGGGGAGGAAAGAGAAAGGTTTGAGTTAATAGTCCACCCTCACTTAGCATCATAATGATCCCATGCTACTTAATATGTTCTCTTCTGAGGGTCAGCTAACCCCCACAGTATCACTAAGGGACAAACTGGCATTGCTGCCACATTTTTGGAGTTGCTTTCAAATTCTTAAATTAGTGAAACCTTTGAAAATGAATGTCTAGGTGAACCCAAATATTGGCCTGGAATATTGATCACATATGTCAGATTGTTTACAGATAATGTGAGAAGTTTACAGAATCTTAGTTCATAAAACAAACCTGTTCTATCTGGCTCAAATATGACTGTATTTCAGCACTGAAGAAGGTACTGGAGGTGATAACTGCCGCATTGCATTTAAAGTGCACTAGCAAAGATGACACAAAACTAGACCTTTCAGTTGAAACACTGTTGCATTTTGGGAGTCTGATATCCACCTATGTATCACATTTTCTCTGCCTGGGGTTAATTTGTCCCTATTATCCTAGATAAGTAATTGATAGCTTGTTATGCTTGATATTCATTCTGAAATCCTCATGTGTCCACCACTCAGACTTCAAGCAAGCTCTACCTAGTATTATATCTGCCAAAACTACCAATTATTTTTCATTGTCAGAAGTTATTAGAACCATTGACGATGCTAGTGGTTGAACGTGACATTTTCTTCCTCTCCCCCTAAGTAGTTTATCCGAATGTTAATGTTGTAGCATGTGGGTTGGATATATTAGCAAACTTAACAGGTTAATTAGGTTAAAACAATGTAAAGGGATAATGATTAAATATTAAATTGTGTTCTATTCTAACTATAATAGCCTCAGATAAGACTATAGGGAGGGTAACACTTACTAGTGCTTGTTAAGAGACCTAAACTGAAATGATGGATTTGTAGAATATCTGCTCAGATTGTAGCAGTTGTACTATCTGTTGAATTGATGATTAATTCCTTCCCGGATGAACTAGTGGCATTGATTGCTTTCCAAAAGAGCCATGTCCATCTTGCCTGCTGCTGATTCCCCCTGCCTTTTTCTCCTTTCTTCCAAAGAAGAATTCCTTAGTTTTTAGTTTGTGAGGTCAATGTAACACAAATTCATAAAGCTAGCTAAACAATTTTTAAGGTTTTTTTTTACTATAGCAAAAGGAGAATTTCAAAAACCAAATCACATAATAAAAGGTCTCCCCTCTTTTAAAAACTATAATTCAATAGCAGTATTTCTTGGGGGGGGAGGAATTCACTATGAATAACTTAAATATTCTCTATTTTTCTTCAAAACATTGTTTTATGTGTTACCCTTCCCTGAAGTATTTCTGTTTTAACTGGGGAAAAGTACCTTCACTAAAAAGAATGAAATTTCAAGCAAACTAGGCATCAGGGCCAGACCAGGGTGGGAGCTCTTCCTGGTTTGGGTACAAATCATATCCTGTAGGTAGCTGTCTATGGACCAGGAAAGGCAGCTCCTTTAATACACTGTACCTTCAAAGAGTGATTATGGATTTAGGTTGAGCCTCTCCTTCCATAACAAAGGAGAAGACGCTAAAGAGAGAGTAAATATGTAAATATGCCACTGTTTATTGTAAATCCCTAAATGAAGATTTTGTGCAGGAGTAGATAACCAAGATGAGATTCTTTCAGTTGGGCTAGATGGGCAGTGACACCTGGGGGCAGAGTTCCAAAGAATTAAGCTGCCTTTGTTAGAATGAAAGGGCACAGTTGAAAGAGAAGAGAGGATTCTAGAGGATTCATCAAAAGTGTGGGGCATAGGGGGAAAGTTAGTCAGAATAGCCAAAGACAAAATAAACAAAATTGGGGTGGTGAATCAAAAGAACAGGAGCCTTGAAGGAGCCCATATCTAAGGCCAGAAAGAATATAGAACAGGACACCCTAGGAAAGGTAGAGGGACACCAGCTGAGTTGTCAAAGAAGATGTTTCCCAAAGTTAGCTCGCTTTCAGCTAGAAGCCAAGTATTGAAGTTAGATTGGGCTCTGAAACAAGTGAGGACAGAGGTGCAAAGGAAAGAGCCCTAGGCTTGGAAGCAGGGGTCTGCCTTTGTCCTTTGTGCCCATGTGACCTCAGGCAGGTCATTTCACCTCTGTGGGCCTCAGTATCTTCATCTGTAAAATGAAGGGATCGGTTTAGATAACTTCTAAAGTTCCTTCATATGATGCCCTTAAAAGCAGTGTCCTTGTCAGAGTATTTGATAAATTGTGCAACTGGGTCTTACCTCCAAGTAGGAAATACTGGCTTTTTCTTCTCCATGACTTCATGACAGTAAACAATTTCTAAAAAGTTTTAAAGGGATATTTTCCATGTCAACAGCCTTAACTTTGCTCACATCCTGAAACTAACCTTGTAGTGTCCCTCCTGCCTCCAAAAAAAATCTGTTACATCCCTCTCCCCCATGGAGCCTAGATTATACAGATAACCAATTAAAATGACTTTTTACAACTCACCTGCTTTGAATTTTTTAAAGGCACTGGCACCTATAAGTCATTGCATGACTTCCTTAAATCAGTATGTATTTATCTTAGTGCCCTGCTTTCCTTGGTACTAGTCAGCCTTGGTGACTAGCTCGAGAATCTAATCATATCTCCTAAGAGATTACTGGATTAATAATTAGATATATAATAGCTGCTAAATGATCTAACAGAGATTAATTGAATTCATTCACTATTAGACAATAGTCTCACATGTAGAATATCAGTATAGTTCAAATTTTCATGGAGGCAGAACTGGCCTGTCATGAAACTAAACAGCATTTTTTAGGTTAGTGTGAATTGCTTCAAGGCTAATGATATTACATTTTCCATCCATTCCCCCCCCCCAATAATTTGTAAATTGTGAACGCCCTTAAAAAGTATGTAAAGCTGCACTTTAGGGTAGAGTTTTAGAGTTCTGCATATGTTAAGAGTCAGATGCAGAACCAAAATGTCTCTATTCTGAGGAAGACTAAAGATTCTCAGGAGTATTATTAGCTCTTTTATGGGGAACAGATACAAAGTCAATACTTTAGACACATTGTGCCCCTCTGACAGCCATCTTTATCTTTTCTTAAATAATATATTTTCTGTTATTTATATAGTGCTTCTAGGTTGGCAAAGCACTTTAAATCCATCATCTCATTTGATTCTCACAATAGCCCTATGACATAAGTGCTATTATTATCCCCATTTTATAGATGAGGAAACTGAGGATCAGAGACTAAGTGACTTGTCCAGGATCACACAGAGCTCCTGAGGTGGGATTCAAAACCAGGTATTCTTGACTCCAAGTCCAACCCTCTGTCCATTTGGCCATGCCTTAAATATGTTCTTGAGAAGTTTTGTGTCAATTCAATTTTTATAAATAAAAATTGTTTTCAGTTCTATAGGGGAACTAGATATGTAAGAGCCCTGTGATTAATCCTTTTACAACATGAATACCATTACTTGCTTTCTGTTTTAAATTCAGGTTTTTTATCTTGGGTTTTCTTCAAGTATTTAGGGGTACTTTGACATTTTAATTCAGAGGAAGGCCTCCTGACATTGGTGATTCATTGGGACAGTTCTTGCCTCTCAGGAAAGAAACTTCCATTTAATTTTCTGACAGTCTGAAAAAATAGCAAGTATGAGCTTTCAGTTGCAGGTTTTTGTGGGAACTTCTCGGGGGCTGAGAGTTCATAGGTTTATTTAGGTAGAGCTGGAAGAAATGAAAGATCCATCACTTGCCTTATAAACCCACTCGGATTTTCTGTGCCCCAGTTTCTTTGTAAATGGGGAATGTTCCTGTCTGTCCACCTCCCAAGTTTGTTGTGAAAATGAAGGTCCAAATAATAAATTATGTAAAGGTCTTAAAAATTGTGAAGTGGTACACAGATGTAAGATATTATTTAATCATGTAATTTTAGTGCTGGAAGACTCATAAAAAATTAGGAAACATTACAGATCGTTTAATTCAATGGCCCCTTCAAGTAGTCTGCCAGCTCCAAACCACTGAAGTAAGGGAGTGATGGCTTAGAATTAAGACCTAGTGTCAGGTTTGTCAACTGCAAAGCAATAACTGATTGGTTTGAGAATTCAATTTTGAGATTGAGTTTGAATCTTATGTTGATTTTAAGATGCAAAATAGCTCATTTAAATGTGTTAGAATCCTACAACTGCAAACTTCTTAAAGTAAAAAGGTTCCTGGGGCAGCAGGCAGCACAGTGGACAGAGCTCCAGCCTTGGAGTCAGGAGGACCCAAGTTTAAATCTGGCCTCAGACACTTGACACTTACTAGCTGTGTGACCCTGGGCAAGTCACTTAACCCTGATTGCCTCACCAAAAAAAGCAAAAAAACAAAAGCTCCAGAGTTTGGCTCTTACAAGCAACTAAGTGTAGTCAAGTTCTGCAGTTTCACACCTTACCACCCTACTCATCTTATATAAGACAGACCTGTTGTATATATACTCCTGGAAGCAGGGGAAGGGCACATTAGTTAGTTGAGGGGAGGTCAGACTGGTGAATATTTTTTATATTGATTTGTAAGGTGCTTATAAATAGTGCCAGAGAGTAGGCAACCCCAAAATGTTTTTGGTCATTAAATTTAGAGGCACTGGAAAGAGTCTGGATCTGACATTGGAAGAAAGACCTGGGTTCAAATCCCAGCCCTTCTCCTGCTGGGTAACAGAGAGGAAGCCTTTTCCCCTCTGTAAATCTGTAAGCTGAGGGGGTTGGACTGGACGGCCTTTAAGGTCCCTTCAAGCTTGAAATCGACAGAGCTTATTTGGAATCATGAAAAATGTTCTAAGAATTGTCGCACTTGTGTGTTTGACCCATTTGTGTTTGACCCAGATATTCTTTCACATGCAAGAAAGGTAAATACCAAAATCCTTGAAGATATATGACAGTTTAGAAGAAACAAGACTGTATATATATAGAGAGAGAGATATAGAATGGATTTTTCCTTTCAATCAACACCTGTACTAATCTTCAACCATGTGCTCAGCTTTGAATTGTACAAAGTATCTATGAATATTTTTACGCTAATTTTCAAGCAAATGGAAGGTTCATCAGAAAGCTTAAGGGTATGGAAAGAAAATGTTCTTACATCCTTACAGCTGGGTTTAAATAAATATTATTTTTCTGAAAAGTAAGACTTGGGGCAAAGGATGGGGAGGGAGGGTGACACTTCCTAGACTTTATTATTATTTAAAAAAACAATCTTTTATTAAGAACAGTATCATTAGGTGGTGACCTAATGTTGGGTATATCCTTTATCCAGAAAAAAGACTCAGAGCGGCTGTCTTTTAATTGTATGTGTATATGTAAAAAATGTGGATTACTTGATTGTAAGCTCCTTGAGGTCAGGCAACATCATTTTTTTAATCCCCAAGCACTTAACAAAGTGCCTTGCACATAGTAGGCATTCATTAAATATTTGTCGAATGAATGAATGAATGAGTCTTTGTAACCTTCAAGGTGAAGCCTAATTCACTTTTTTCAGTGCTTTCAACACTACAATTAAAGACTGGAAGAGGACTAAAGAGCCTCACATTTCAAATGGCTGAGCCAGACATTTGTGATCTAGAGCCACAGTGGCATTTGACCGAGATGTGGATGTGGCTATATTTATTCCTGGAAAAGTACCTTGACACATTAGTGTTGTGGGCTATTTAATAGTCACAGTGGTGTTCTCTTGGGAAATATTTGGAGTCAGGAAGGTTGTGGAGGGAATAAATACATAAGACGTTTTTTCTGGTGTTTTCCTTGAGCAGCAGGCCCCACTAGAGAATTGGAACTTAGATCTGTTCCTTACAACCCAAGCAAAGGGTAACAGAACTTTCATTTTGTATGCCTAAAATGTTCAGGCATTTCTTTGCCAGGCTAATTGTAGGGCCATTCGATTTGCTCATTTGTCCATCTTGGATTCACTTCCATTTCCTGTATGATTCTGGTATTGGAGTCAAAATTGCTGTGAATATTTGGTGCTGTACATAATGGCAGTTTTGTAAACGTGATGCAATATCTCATGTTGTGTTTTGTATACAGAGCCAGTAGTATTGTTATCCTGCCCTCTTTTTTATTCAAAATAAATAAATAACCAAATTCTTTGTATTTTGTATGTCTGTGTTTTATGGGGTTCCTGTGCCTTGGGGTAATGCTTTCAACTTATTTAGCCCTCATTGCCAGTAATCATGGGTATCATTGTCAGACCTAAAACATGGGCAGGGGAAAAGAAAAGAAGACAGAAAAGGGAGATAAAGAGGAGAGATGTAGAGATCTGTAATAACAGATGGGGCCCCCATCAACTTCCTTAGTTTCAACTTAAGTTCATCACTGTCCTGGATTGCCTACCTCAGAAATTTAGGAGGAATTAAAGAGAATAGGTAACATTTGAATCCTGCCACTTGCCACTAGAGATGCTGAGACCACTTCTATGGTGATAAAGTGGCACTCAGAAAACCACCTGTAGTCCTTTTTTAAAGGGGTACTTTGTATTATTTTTAAGGACAATATAGAACATGCCTGCATGTTTGCAGAGAAGCACCATAGACCATGGAGAAGGCAGAATCTTCCCCAGAATTTCTGCAAATAATTTGCTTTCCTTAATTTATATAGAAACTGCCTCACTGTCATCAGGTCCTACACATGTGTGCAAACCATTTTATTTCAGCCAGTTTCACTCAAGTGTTACCACATCATACCACCAATTATTCATTTTATCAAGACAGGAATCTTTATCTCTGAATTCATCATTTCCTAAGGAAGGGACAGCATGGTTTGTTACAGTAGAACAACTAGCACTCTGAACCCTTTCCAGCTCCTGAATCTAATTTGCTTCTTTCCCTGATTCGTTCTCTCTCTCTCTCTCTCTCTCTCTCTCTCTCTCTCTCTCTCTCTCTCTCTCTCTCTCTCTCTCCCCTATTCTCTCATAAATAAAGGTAGAAGAAGAAAGCAGAAGAGGAAAATATGGGAAGGTTGGTCTAATTTTGCCTCTCCACTTAGGTTTTTAGGAGAGCAAAGTAACATTGCTAATAAAGTTCTGGACACAAAACATATAACCATTGTCAGAATAAACAGGGAACTTGAGGGAATAGAAATTCTTCTGTCTATAAACTTCAAATCAAATCAAAATAACTTCTCTGCTGAATGTTCATGTAAGATGGCAGTACACAGAGTACATATAGACCAAGAGCACATTGTATTAACCTATTTTCACCCAGTTGGGTATCTACATGCTTATTTAAATGAAAATAAGAGACATACATACTATTTGATTGGTATAAAGTAGGCCAAAAAAATTAAGATGTAAACTAAAGAGTGAAATATTATGTATATATGCATATGTATGTGCTTAAGTATTTTTAAATGAACTTAATATAATGCCAGGTAAATTTATAAAACTTGGATAAATGTCTCCAACCCTGGATGGAGCTGGCATGTGGCTCAGTGAGACCTGTCATTTTCCAGAAATTTCATCAGACTGGACTCCCTACTGTGTTTAATCACTATTAAATTAGGTTTTTAAAAGAAAGAAAAAAAACATTTAATTTTGAATCTCTCTCTTAAGCAGTTAAAAAAAGAGAACATACTTGCCAATTGCCTTAGCCCAACTCATCACACTATCACATTGGTTAATGAGATGCTACCTTGCACTTAGGGGGATTAGAGGAGGAAATGGTGGGTAGCAATTTCCCCTTTTTTCAGCTTAAAACAAGCAAAAGTCCTAAGTGTATAGGAAGAAAGGGTAATGAGGTGGGTCAGGACATAGAAATGCATTTCAGTCACTAGCCCTTTTACCTGAAATTCAGAAATGCCTCACCAGATATCAGATTGTGGCCCATGTAGCCTAGGGTTAACTGTTATAGAATGGCACCAAAGGAGATTTTGTTGGGAAGACTATGGTTTTCTGTGATGTTAATTTCATAATGTTAGGGCATAGATTACAAAACATCCTGATTTGCCTTAGTAATCATAAACTACATTTAACCAGCTTGTAGTCACAAATATATTTAACCTGCTAAAATGGAGGCTTACTATTCTGGGTAGCAGTGACTCTCAAAGTACACTATAATAATTCACATCTGTAGTGCCTTTATCACAACTGCTTTGTGAGGCAGGTCACACATAAGGTGAGGCTCAGTAACATTAAAATATTTGACCATGATCACACAGTGTCAAATCTGGGATTAAACTGAGGTCTAATTCCAACCCCAACACCCCTTCCCACTCACCATCCTGCCTAATGATCTGTGTGTATCCTCTGGGTCAAGAGTTCTTAACCTGGAATCCACTGATTGCATAAATTTCAGGAGGTCTACAAATGTGCCACAAACTGCTAGCTGAAATTTTATGTTTCTTTCAATGATTTAAAAACTTGATTCTGAAGTGGAGCCAAGATGGCAGATTAGAAGCAGCCACCCTGCTGAATTCTCCCAACATTCCTCTCCAAACAACTTTAAAATAACTCCTCAAATCAAATTTTGGAGCAGGAATGCCAACAAAAGGTCAGTGAACATATTTCCAGCCTGAGACAACTTAGGAGGGCCTAAGGAGAAGTCTGTAAAACTGTCATGAGAGTTGGCACAAAGTGGGGCAGCAGCACCAGTGGTGGGCCTCAGAGGTGGCTGTGAAAACAGCCATAGAAACAACAGCTTCAGGAGCTCTCAGCCCAGAAACAGTAAGGGGGTCTGGTGACTGGTAAGAAACAGATTACAGGGACCCCATTGCTGGCACTGGTTGCAGCTGGCACTGATTGGCAATTCTATTGCCCATACACAGTTCTGAGTTGCACTTCCAGGGCTAGAGAAGAGCACTGGTGGTCAGTCACAATAGAGCAGGGGCCCAATCTAAGCTGGAGAGAAGCACTAGAACTTGTAACTTCAGGGGAGCAAAGTAGACCAGAGTGCAGACCCAGGAGAACAGTGACCACACCTCTCCTCAGATCATGCCACCTTGGAAGCACTGAAAATGTTTAGATCTCCAGAACTAGTTCTGAAAATAGCAAAACGAAAAAACCTAAATCTTGGGACAGTGCCTCTCCACTCCCAGGTGAGCAGAGCCCAACTTTAACAAAGTTCAGAGTGAAGAAATAGGCTAGAAAAATGATCAAACAACCAAAAAATTTTAACCATAAAAACCTACTATGGTGCCTGGAAAGGCCAAGACATATACTCAGAAGAAGACAATAATATGAAAACAGCTAAAAGAAAAGCCTCAGAGAAACTACTAATTGAGCCAAAGCCCAACAAGAATTCCTGGGAGATTAAAGAAATAGATAAGAGTGATACAGGAAAAATTGGGAAAAGAAATTAGAGCAATGCAAGAAAATTATGAAAGGATAATTAATAGCTTGATAAAAGAGGCACAAAAAATAGTGAAGAAAATAACACATTAAAAAACAGAACTGGCAAAAGAGGAAGAAAAATTCACTAAAGAAAAGAACATAAAAAAACAGAATTAGTCAAATGGAAAAAGAGGCACAAAGAGTCACTGAACAAAATAATTCCTTAAAACTAAAACTGGGCAAGTGGAAGCTAATAACTCCATGAGACATGAAGAAACAATAAAAATCAAAAGAATGGGGAAAAAAAGAAAATGTGAAATATCTCATCAGAAAAACAACTGGCCTAGAGAGATAATTTAAGAATTATTGGAACACCTGAAAGTCATAATTAGGAGGGAAAAAAATAGCCTAAAACATCATATTTCAGTAAATTATCAAGGAAAACTGCCTTGATATCCTAGAACCAAAGGGTAAAATTGAAATTGAAAAAGATCCACCAATCATCTCCTGAAAGAGATCCCCAAATGAAAACTCCTAGGAATGTTATAGCCAAATTCCAGAGTTGCCAGTCTATGGTGGCACCTGATTTAGCTGAACATCTTGACCCCAAATCTAATGATTTTCATTCAAAACACCTTCCTCACCAAAAGCAAACAAACCAACCTGTGAGGTATTAACTGTGCCATCACTGTATTGACCAAGTGCTTCTGCTCCAGTGTCCTGGTGGGCTGAAAGAAGAGGCAAGCCTACATTTTCAGGACTAATAAAATCACTTAGAATCTCAGTGTTTGGAAGGATTTCAGAGGATGTCTAGTCTACCCAATACCTGACTAAGAATCTCTCCTCCAGCTTCTACTTCAGACTGGGGTGGGGTGGGAGGTGAGGGGCTTGGAGATGGTATTAGACCAATACTTCCTAAAGCATATCATTCTCCTAAGTAGTTGATAAGTTTCTCCTCATCAATCCTCAATCTGCCCCTCCCAATTTTGCCCATTGTTACAAATCTGCCCTTGGGGGGAATCAAACAGAACAACTCCAATCCTCCTTCTCAGTATCCCTTAAAATGCTCAGAGATTATTCCACTCTACCCCTAAGCTTCTCTTTCTAGACTCAACATCCCTAGTCCATCGATTTAAAGCTGGAAGACATCATAGAGAGCAGCCAGTCCCACACCCTCATTTTACAGACAAGGAAACTGAGGCCCAGGGACGTTAAATGATTTGTCTGAGCTCTGAATCCAAATCTAGTGCCTCTGCCTCTTTTCCCATCAACCTGTTCTTCTAGAACATGGTCTGCAGTCCATTTACTATCCTGACCACTCTCCTCTCAAGCATCCATCTTGTCAATATTCTGCCTTATAATGTGGCACTCAGAAATAAAGCATACCACACATGCTCTGACCATGGCACAATATGACAGGGTTTTTATTTCTCTCCTTCTGGACATTATCTATTAATGCAGCCTAAGATTGCATTAACTCTTTGGCTGCCATGTCAAACTTCTGACTCATATTATATCTGCAGACCACTAAAACCCCAAATCATTTTTTGTAGGAACCATAATGGAGCCATACTCCCCGACCCCCATCCTGTACTTGTACAGTTGATTTTGTGAAGCCATGCACTTATCCCTATTACATTCTTCTATCTGGCCTAATATCCTACCACAGTGGGCAACCTGCAGCTTGAATGCGGCCCTTTGACTGAATCCAAACTTAACAGAACAAATCCCCTTAATAAAAGGATTTGTCCTGTAAAACTTGGACTTAGTCAAAAAGCTGTACCCAAAGACCTAGAAGGCCACATGTGGCCTCGAGGCCACAGATTCCCCACCCCTGTGAGACAGACTTAGACTGTTAGGATCTTTTTAAGCGATGATTTTGTCATCTAACATGTTAGCTAACCTTTGCATCTTTCTTTGCATCATATTTTTTATTCTTTGTATCATCTTCAGATCTTATAAACACATCATCTATGCCTTAACCCAAGCCAAAGATTTAAAAAATATTGAATGTCATAGAGCCAAGGACAGATCCTTGGGGCACTCCTCTAGAGACCTCTTGTGAGGTTGACTTCAACCTGTTGATTCTTTAGGTATGGGTATTCAACCAGTTTTTGAATCACCCTTAAAGCCCAGTTATCTAGCTCACATCTTTCTCATCCTGTCCACAAGGACAACATGAGGCTTTGTTAGACGCCTCACTAAAAGCCAGGCATACTACACGTAAACAGTCTAGAACTTTTGACACAAACTCATAACTGGTAGTAGTTAAGACAAAAGTATTCATCAAAGGTCCTTTCTATCTCTAAGTGTCTGATACCACGTGCTCAGAACCATGCTGGAATTATAAGGAATAATAAAATGGAATAGATGATAGAATTCCTGACTTAAAAGTTTGCTACCCAGTCTGAGGGACAGGTAGGCAGTTAGGTGGTGCAGTAGATAGAGCACTGCGCTTGGAATCAGGAAGACTTATCTTCCTGAGAAGGAAATGGCAAACTGCTCCAGTATCTTTGCCAAGAAAACCCCAAATAGGGTCACAAAGCATTGGGCATGACTGGAAAATGACTGAACCAAAACAACAACTGAGGAACAGGGTAGACAGACAGGGAGACAGATAGGACAAACAGACATAGCTACATATAAATGAAACAACCAGAGAGGAACACAACATAAAAAGCATACATGCAAGTGCTACATTGTGGAGTATAGACCATAGAGGATTTAGAAAATTAGAGAAAGGAGAGGTCACTTGGAGCATAATAAGGAAGTGTCCATGGAAGAGGTGAGACTTCAGCTGAGCTCTGTAGTATGAGAAACATTTGGTGAGGAGTAAGGGTATGAAGAAGGGATTCTGGGTGAGGAATATGACATATAAAAGGGCACAAATTAGTCTTTGGGTTGGGAGGAGGGATAGAAAGGCAACTGAAGTAACTCAAAGAGGACTCTGCTCAAGATTAACGGGAAATAACTTTAAATCAGGGCAGCTAGGTGGTGCAGCAGATAGTGTGCTGGTCCTGGAGTCAGGAAGACTCATCTTCCTGAGTTCAAATCTGGCCTCAGACACTTTTTGGCTGTGTGACCCTGGGTAAGTCACTTAACTCTCATTACCTCAGTTTCTTCATCTGGAAAATGAACCGGAAAAGGAAATGGCAAACCACTCCAGTATCTTCTTTGCCAAGAAAACCCCAAATTGGGTCACAAAGAATCACACGTGACTGAAAAACAACTGAACTACAACAAAACTTTGGATAGGTAAGGCAAGACTAATTCTGTAACACAGTGTTAAAAACTGTTCTTCCAAGGTCAAAGAATATTAAGTACCTACAATGTCAGGTACTATACTTGGTGCTGGAGGGGTAGGGTAGAAAGACAAAAAAGAAATTGTCACTACCCTCAAGTAGTCTACATTTTTTAGAGGGAGATCATTTGCGTGTGCATGTATTCATGTATGTATGTGTGTATGTTATCTACATAAATATAAAGCACATATATGCATTTATATTAGTGTGGAGATGACTTTGGGCTGTTGTTAGCTGTTCCGTTGCCGCACAAGCTCTGGCAGGTTCTGCCATGCTAGAAAGACCTCACAGATGGTCCCAGGAGCAAACTGTTTTCCAATAACCAGTCTACCTACTCACAGAGGCACATAACTAGTAAGCTGACCACTTGACGATAATTTTTTTTGGCCACAACAACCTCTGAAACAAATAAAATTTAACATGGCCCTTGACCTTGAGTACCCCTCCCCTTATGCTTCACCATCCCAAGAAAGAGGGCAGAGGAGGATGCTGCAGATCATAGTTTCTAAACTGTCAGCAAACTTCTCATTTTCAAATGAGAGAATTTTGGGAAGACACTGGCAAGAGCAGCACAAGATGCTCAGGCATAGATGGGTTGCCATTTACAGCAAGTGAACTCCTGGACTGATGAGATCAAAGAACACTTTGAGTACAGAATATATTTTAAAAAACACATAAAGGTTTTTTGGGGAAGGCACTAGCAAGACCTAGGGGGTTCAGGAAAGGTCTCCCATAGGTGGTGACACCTGAGCTGGGGGCTGAAGGGAAGCTGAGGTGAGGAGAGAACACAACTCCAGGCATAGGGGACAGCCTGTGGGAAAGTAGAGAGACAGGAGAGGCTTGTCACATGAAAGGAATAGCAGGACCAGTTTGTCCAGATTATAGCCTGCACAAAGATGATAATGTATAATAAGGCTGGAAAGGAACTTTGGAGCTAACCTACAAAGGGCCTTAAATGCCAAATAGTCGTTTGGTTTTGACCCTAGAGGTAACAGGGGGCCAACTGGAGTTTATTGAGTAGCTGTTAGCTGTTCGTCCTTTGTTCTCAAAGTGGACGGTGGCATCAGGAAGGTGATGCCATGATGTGCAAGTGAATTGGAGTTAAGTGAGGAAGGGCTGTGCAGTGAGGAAGGGTTGTGCAAAGTCACCAGCCTCACTTTCTCCTCCAGAGCCACCTGGCTCCAGTGGCAAGCTATAGATCAAGATAACTGGAGATGGACCAGGCTGTGGTGGGAAACCTTGGCCTTTTTTAGCTAAAGTCATACTCGTTCAGTGATTAAGGCTGGGTAAGAAATGAGGCGAAGAATGGCCTTTTTTACTTAGTCAAAACAAAACACAAAATCAATCTGGGAGGGGAAGACCCTCAGGGTTTCTGGCCAAAACAGAAACAATTTCTATTTACACTCACTCTGAGCTATCTGCCCAAACAATGACCTACCGAGTAAGGCCTGGGCTGGGGACCTATTGCTGGCCGATCAATGAGAGTCAGAGTGATTTGGGTTTAAGGCAAGTCCTTAAAAAAGAAATCTAGCCCTTAAACTCTAAGATATCTTGCAAGGTTTCAGGGATCAAAATTCTATTCCTTCAGGCAGAGCACCCAAAGATAAGGGAATGATTCCCTATGTAGACAGAGGGAGAGGAAGGAGGGAGTGGAGAGAAAGAAAGAAGGAAGGACAGCAAGAAGGAAGGAAGAAAGGAAGGAAAGAAAGGAGGAAGGAAGGAAGAGAAGGAAGAAGGAAGGAGCTGGGTTGCCCAACTGGAACTGGCCAGTCGGGTACCCAGTGGGACAGCTACTACTACTCACAGATTGTTGTTTGTCTTTTTGTTATCGAAGAGAGCCATGACATCAGGAAGATGATGCCATGACTTGCAAGTGAATTGGATTTAAGTGAGGAAGTGCTGTGCAAAGTCACCAGCTTCATTCTATCCTCTGGAGCCTTGTGGGTCCAGTAGCAAAATATAAATCAGGACAACTGGAGATGGCCCTCTTATTGAGTACTAGAATGACATGATCAGACTTTTACTTTAGGAAAATTGGTATGTTAGCTATAAAAATGATTGGAGAGGAGAAGAATTTGAAAGGAGATTATTTTGGGGTTGGGGTTCAGGTGAAAGGTAATGATGGCCTGAACTAATGTGAAGTTGAATGCTTAATAATAGAATTTACTGCTAATTAAGCCTCTTGTGAATTTTAACCATAGCCAACTAATCTAGAATTTAGCCAATTTAGCCAAATTTTAGATTTTTGATCATGACTGTCAGTGTCTCTAAACCAGTAAGTTCCCTGGGTCTCCAGTTCCCTTTCATCTGTAAAGAGATGGTCACTTCCCCAGCACTTTGGCCAGAAATGGATGCTAATAAAATCCAGTAAGTCTTCCAAATTGGGTTGGAAGCAGAGGGATCCAATTATAAGAACCTAATTCTTTCTTCCATCTCAGGAGCTGGTCGGTATTAGGCGGCTTTACTATGCAAAGTGCTATGAGGGGCTGATTCATTTGCAGTAATTAAATGAATGTCAATTGTTTTAGTTGTTTCTAAGGGAGCATTCTACATGAGTATTAGCATGTTCTGCTAACCCTGACGCTCTGCACTTCAGGCCCCCGACAAACCCGTGGGGGATGACCATTGACCTGAGATTCTATACACAGCCATGCCAAATGCATCTCAATGAGCCAGTCTTTTGCTCTCTTTCCTCAGTTTCTATGGAACCAACGAAGCGGAACTAATATCAAGGCTGCATGCAGATGAAAAGAACAGAGAACGAAGGGGGACTTGAGGGGTGGGATTGGGAGGTGGGGGTTGTGGAGAGAAGACGTTTATAGCTAAGTTTGTTAAAGAGATACCCCTCCCTAATGAGTAATGTTTGGTTAGGGGATGGCAGAGAGAGCACCAGACTTGGTCTAGTATTCCTCGGTTCAAGTCAGCTCTATCCTGAACAAGTAGCTCTTCATCCCTTCTCTGTGAAATGAGGGAAGTTCAGTTAGACGACCTCTAATTCTCTTTCAGCCCTGACATTATGGGATTCTCAGCCCTTTAGCCATTAGTCCTCCCTGTGAACCCCTTTTTAGCCATCACCTGACAAGCTTATCACCAGAAAGGCAGACTTCTGGAACGGACAGAACTCCCTAGGCTATCCAGACAATAAAAGGCTTCACTAATAGATAGGGAAGGTAAGTGTTCGTCTAATCAAATATAGCAAATAGAGGCAGGTGGGTGGCACAGGGAATAGACCCCTGGGCTCTCAAATCAGGAAGATCTGATTGCAAATCCAGCCTCAGATAGCTGTGTTACCAACCTCTGACTCAGTTTACTCAAATGTTAAATGAGGATAATAATAGTGCCTACCTCACAGAGTTGTGAGGATCAAACACGTGTAAAGTGTTTAGCACAGTGCCTGGCACATAGTAGGTACTTCATAAATTCTTCATCCTACTCCTATATTCTGGATTATCTGCATAAATGGGCAGGAATTGTGGCCCAGACAATTTGTAACAATATATAATCTAAAAAAGTTATGACCATTCTATTTTGGGGTGTATTATGATTTTTTTTTGCTAAAGATTCATTTCAATCAATAAATAAATGTTTATTGAATTCTTCAACAGGCACTGTGGTACTTGCTAGGGATATTAAGAAAAAGCAAAGTGGTCCCTACCCACAAGGAATTTATGTCCCCTAATGATGATTGTTTTTTTTTCAAAATATTTTGAGTATATTGTGGGGAGGGAGGCCATCAGCCTGAGTTTAAACATTAGGTGAGTCATCAACAAGATAGAAAATCCACACACTAATAATGGCTAGAGGGGGTGTAGTTGGGGGCCCCACTCTCTCGCTAAATGACGGTTCTGTGGACAGAACTCTCAGTGCCAAATCGGTTTGTACAGAGTTTCACTAGGCTGTGGCTGTCAGAAAGAAGCCTGTGTGAGGTAATAGAAGGTGCATTGTAGGGACAGGCATGGTCAACTGAAGCTGAGAACACAAGACAAGGGGCTGCCTGCAGTAAAGTGGACACCCCTGAGAGTGGGCCTATGACCCCTGTCATGAAAAATGGTAAGGAAATCTGCAGCCCAGCATGGGATTTGTCTCCCTACTGAGGAAGGCAAGAGGTTTTTCTGAGGAGAGTAGAACCTGGGGTACTTCTGTCTCAGGTGGGCCTGGAAACCTGGCCCTGAGACTTATATAAACAAGGAGGGCATGCCAGCATACATCAGGAAGCTTGTATCTTCTATACTACTAATAATAAACAGAATAGCTTTTTGTTGTTGTTCAGTTGTTTTCAGTCATGTCTGATTCTTTGTGACCTCATTTGGAGTTTTTTTGGCAAAGACACTGGAGTGGTTTGCTATTTCCTTCTTTTTACAGAAGAGGAAACTGAGGCAAAACAGGGTAAAGTGACTTGCCCAGGGGTCACACAGCTAGTAAGCATCTGAGGCCAGATTTGAACTCATGAAGATGAGTCTCCCTGATTCTAAGCCCAGTACTCTATCCACTGCACCCCAAAATAATAAACATAATAACTTACATTCTTATAATTCCTTCAAGTTTACAAACCACTTTCTCTTCCAACTCTGGATCTATGAGCCTGTGACCTTCACAACTACACTGTGAGGTAGGAGGTAGGTAGAAGGCTTACTGATAACTGTGTTGGGGGCTGATCTTTCAGGTGCCTGACAATGCTGGGCTTCTGTGGCTCCAAGGCCCATCTAGGGGCTTAGGTCCTCTTTGGAAAGGCTCTGCACATCTAATTGGGGTAAGGGAATCCAGGACCTGAAACTTTAGAGTTATAGGACCAGAAACTCCTTGGCCCTCTAGGATTCCAGATTGTTCAAGTGTCAGAATAAAGGATTCACATTCTCTCTAGTCTGGTTTTAGATGGAGACATCATTGTGTCTGTATGTGACTGGATAACAGTTTGAAACCAGTCATTAATTATATCACCTTGGGCGAGTCACTTCCTTCCTCTATAACTTCAGTTTTCTTACCTGTCAAATCAGCATACTAATCCCTATCCTACCTATTGCATAAAGCTGTTGTGGGAAGGAAATTAAACAATAGTTAAAATATATAGCACTTTACTCATATCTCATTTGACACAAGCTATAATTTGATTATAAGATCAAATAGCTTTAATTGACCTTAAAGATCACCTGGATGAGGAAACTGAGGCTCATTGAGGTTAAATGACTTGCCCAAGGTCACAAAGATGGTAAATGACAGAGTCTGGATTTGAATCTAGGTCCTCTGATTAAAAGTCTTGGCTTTTTCTACCAGGCTATGCAGCCTTCCAAGTCCTCTCATGGCATTTCATCAGAAGAGGGAGGTCATCCTGGGTTCTCAAAGGTTCTGAGGTGAAGTATAGTATCTGGCAGGACCTACTAAGTTAGAAAAGTCTTGAGTATGGGCCTGACCATGGATTTTGATACAAAGACCAATCCAGTTAAATTTAGAGCAGTTCCTTACCAGGTTAGTCACAGGACGTTAAGCTACAGGAACTGATGAAGACCATATATTAAAGCTTGAAGGGGTGACATTCTTTGAGGGAGAGAGGATATCACAGGTCAATATCAATGAAATTACAGGTCCATTAGCATTTGCTATGAAAGACAGTGGGCATGAAAGTCCTCCGAAAGGGCTAAAGCCCTATCAAAATCAAGGTATTATTATTAGTGCCTGCCAGGCATTCACCCTATAAGCTTTCCTTCCACTTACTATGCCCCACAGTAAGGTTTTTTTTTTTTTCTGGCTACTAAGTTCTTAGGAAAATCAAAACATCCCCATACACTTGTCTTCCTCATCTATTTGTTCTCAAGTCTCCTAAACAAGGGCATTTCCAGTCATTTTATTCTGCAAAGGAGTGATAATATGCACTATTTATTTAATTTGCCATGGCTCTAAAATATTCAGGGAAATTAATACATATTCTTGTGGGACGTTACTACATGAAAGTAAAACCCAGTAGTTTTTCTGCTTATAATGTGACTTTAGTGGGCAAAGGCAAAATGATCCCACTCTCTATGTACTCAAAGACAGTGTAAGGATCTTGATCCCCATTGACATAAATGACATCATCAAAGTAGTCTTCCAGCAAAGAAGAATTTCTATAGAACGAATCTATTTTGAGCTTCACTTTTTCCTCTGTATCCTCTGGGTGCTGCATGAGACGCTTCTGGATCTGCATGGTTGGAGGTGGCTTGTACATGAGGTGATATCTACAAAAGAGCAAGCATATGGCACAAGAAAGCAGAGAATTCATTATTTCAGGGGGCACTGGGAGATTTGGTCCATATTCTCAATGCATACTGAGCTAAAAGCAGTATATGGGCTTCAAGAGGACCCCAAACCATGTTCAGCAGCAGCACCAAACATTTACTTACCACATACAGAGCTGGTGCTAAGCCCTGTAGTGGCAAGGGCTAAGACATTGCCTCCCACCCTTACGTAGCTTACGATCATCAAGGTGAGGAAAAAAGACATGAACATAAAAAAGATAAGTGACAATACAACTGGTAACTTCTACAGTGTTGTAGAAATTCCAGAGAGAAAACATGGTGGGCTGAGGAGCTCAGGGAAGGGGAGGGGCTGGGATCTGATCTGGACCTTCTATAAGGTGATTTGGATCCAGATGGATGAATTAAGTTGCTGATGGGACCAGTCTCTCCAGGTGGTCTATCTACCTTCTGGTTGGAGCTAAAGCATTCATTACCAAAGAGGAAGAGGATGTCAAGCTGTTTTCTTGTAAGGGCAACTATAGAACCTGTCCTGTCTTCCTTGAGTCTCTAAACAAGGAAATGTGTCTTTGGCTGTCAGAGAAGACAGACAAGCCAATACTTTGTTGAAGGGATATGAGTCACCTTAAAAATGAAAATCATACAAGGGACCTTAAGAAATGAGAAGGCAGGAGACAATTCAACCTGTAGCTCCTGATAAGCATGGAAATAAAGGTTCAAAGCTATTCTCCTTCACTCTAGAAAAGGAGTTCCCCCCACACACACAGCTACAGATGTTACCAATCACTGGAAGACTAAAATCCAAATGGAAAGCAGCATTTTTCCCAGTTCTTAATTTCATTCCAGTATCCCCATTTCACAATAATGAGGAAGAATATTGCCCCCTGGAATGGAATTTATAGTCCTAGACCTGCCATTGATTTACTGTGTGATTTTAGGCAACTTAATTACTTTTTCTATGTCCCAAACTAGCTTCAGCCAAAGAAGGCCAATAAAATTCAGATAGATCCAAGGCAGCTGGTCTGGTGAATTCACTTGTTTAAGTCAGCCATCAACATTCAATAGGACTTTCACTAGGATAATTTGAGACTTCATCAAGTCAAACCTATTTTCCTTTCTTTAGAATTCAGATTAATGAAAGAGGGTAAGGTGGGAGAGGGAGAGAGAGGAGGAGAGAGTAGGAGGTGGGGGAGAGACAGAGAGAGGCAGAAAAAGAGACAGAGACAGGAGAGAGAAAAGAGGAGAGAGAGAGAGAGAGAGAGAGAGAGAGAGAGAGAGAGAGAGAGAGAGAGAGAGAGAGAGAGAGAGAGAGAGAGAGAGAGAGTAAACTGACCTTTCTCCTGTGGCTGGATCTGTTCTTCTTAGAGTTAACCGTTCAATGACAGAATCATATGGTACATTCAGAAAAAACACCCTGTGAAGGAAGAACAGGCCAACCATTAGCATGTTAGTGGATTCATAAGAACATGACATTCTCCTTCCACAGAAACCAAAAAAGGAGTTGTTCTTTATAAATGTCAATGACGGCATGAAATCATGAACTATACCTTAGAGACCTTAGGTCTAGTCTTATCTCCTTTTTTTCTATATGAAGCTCAAAGAGGGCCTGCAGGGCCCAAGCCTCCTGCCTCACTTTTTGCACCACTCTACAATCACTCCCAAAGTTCATTAAAAATAATACTACTTCCTTCTAGCAAATGTTTGAAGTCATCCGCTAGTAAGTGCCAAGTGTTTGGTCTGAGGCCGCAGTTGAACTCAGGTCCTCCTGACTTTAGGGCCAGTGCTCTATTCACTGTACCACCTAGCTGCTCCTGTCCCTAAGCTTTTAAATGAAATGTAATTTCTTCTTTCAAGAAAAAGTTTCTTCTATTCCTCTTCTCTCTCCTCTTCCCTTTCTATCTTACTCTTTCCCTCCTTCCCTAGCTGCCTTCCCCTCTCACATCTCAGCATGTAATTCACTGACATTTGCCTTTGCAGAGTCACCAGAGAGCTATTTTTCTGATGTTGGAAGGGATCTAATCTGATGAGAAGCCTGAGCCTTCCCTCCATGTGCATAGAGCAGTTTACCAGGCATCCTTGCAGGCCTGAACGTTATGAAAATCAGATAATCCCTCTTCAAATGTTCACAGATAATGATTTCCATTCACAACGTGCTGCAAAGTAACAGCCTCCAAATAAAACATTCCAGATTGGGAAGATTCCAAAGACAAAGGAAGCCAAGTTGTCTCCACATTCTTTCATCCCTTACACTCTGAACATGTTGTCCCCCCCCCCCTTTATTTGTGTGGCCTACCAGTTGTACCAAAATGTGACTGTCAGAACAGCTAACGCCTGCCGAAGCCTCTCCAGGTGAATATGCTAGTAGAAAGGAATCTGGTTTGGAAACCCATGATAATTGATGCCATTTCACAAACAAACAAAACCCCATTGAAAGAGTTTTAACCCAGCATATCAAGACCTCTTGTCGTCATTCTAGTGATTGGGCTCTGGGAGGATGGCGGGATTTGAAGTACAAGGACACAAAAGTGGTACTTGAAACGCCACACTTGGAAAGCGTTGTTGGAGAGTGACTCTGTTCTTACATGAGCTGGCTCTGATTACCCAGGCTCATGTCACCATTAAAGGAAGGTGTCTGTGTAAGATGGGGGAGGCACCAGCCTTCTCTGCCTAGATGTGAACATCCCTCTCTTATTTTCCCCTTCACAGTAAGAAAGTAGGAAAGACTGTACTAGGAAAACTAAGGAAAGCAATCACCTTTGAAGTTGGCCATGTTGGGAATCTGTGGAGTAGAGATTGGGGTGGGGCAGGGGTGGACTCAAAAAGGGGAAATGCTACCTATTGTTGGAACAAGAGTTTGAAAGTTGGCAGGGATTTCAGAGGTTACTTAGTCCAAACTCATTTTACACATTGGGAACTAGAAGCCTAGCATGGGATACAAGGGACTTGCCGACAGTCATATCTAAAGACAAAACACTAGAAGATTCAGTGACAAGAGTACTGGACTTGATGTCACCAAGATCTTCATGTTTATTTTTCCTACCAGTGTCCGCTCCCTCTTCCTTCTTCTTCCCTCTCCCTGCTCCCAAATGTCTTAGCTACTCATTAGCTTTATGATCCTAGAAATGCCACTTATTGCTTCTTGTCTTTGGTTTCCTCATCTGTAAAATGAGGAAAACATTAATGATAGCACTTAACTCACAACAAATGTCAGCTTGAAAAAAATACAAGACTTAGATTAGTCTCTTGGCTTTCTTTCCAACACCCTACATTTCATCAGTATCTGTTCAGGGAACAATGAAAAGATTTTGGATTCTAGAATCATGACACTGACATCTTGCACCACAGCTTCATTTTTAAAATGAGACCTCTCCCCATGTCTCTCTGGGCTAACTGACCTCTGAAGATCTCCAAGGAAGATGTAGTAACTATACAGCCAGTAACTGGAGTTACTTTCCTCTCTAGAAGTGGAAGGCTGGCCTAAATGACTCCAGCCTTCCATACTGAATGAGCCCCCTTTTCTATGAAATACCACAGTCAGTAAACATTTCCTAAGTACCTGCTATGCACCAGGCACTGTGCCGAGTGTTGGGGATACCCATAAAAAAAGGAAAGACAGTCCCTGCCCCCAAGGGGCTTACAATCTAAGGGGCAGGGGAGGCAAAACACAAAAGGAAGTGGAAAAGCAGAGGGAGAAGGGGAGGAGAAGGTATCCAATGATGGGGCATGGAGAAATCTCAGAGTAGTGCAGACAGGTGAGAAATGAGGAGATGTCTGAGATGAGCTCTCTCTTTAAATGGAGGTTTGGAGCTCATGACCTCACTTTCCAATAACAGAGGCAGAAGGTCATGATGAGGTGGAGTACAAGGGCTCACAGAGGTCTTATACTGTAAGCAATTATAAAGCCACTGTGGGGCATTACTTGGTAATGTGAAGGAAACACATTATTTGGCATTAGGGAGCTAGTGATCAGATCAGAATCTGAAGCAATTAAAAATATACAAATAGGCACCTAAATAAAAACAGAGGAACCATTTACACAAGTGACAGCTATGTTGTTGTTGTTGTTTGTCCTTCAGGGAGGTGATGCCATGACATGCAAGTGAATTGGATTTAAGTGAGGGACAGCTATAAAAAGGCACCAGTCTCACTTTCTCCTCTGGAGCCATCTGAGTCCAGTGGCCAGATACACATCAGGGTGACTGGAGATGACCCCAGATGCAGTAGAAGACCCGGGTCTTTTAAAGCTGAGGTCTTTAGCAGGTCTCAGTTTGACTGAGGCAAAACCTGTTCAGTGATTAAGGCTAGGTAAGAAATGAGGCAGAGAGTGGCCTCTTTTACCTAGTCCCCCAAAAAAAATCAAATTGGGAGGGAAGACCCTCAGGATTCTTTTGACAGCTACGTAGACGTGAGTATAAGTACTAAGCAAAGGCCCCTTCCTATCCTAGAACTCTATAAGAGGATACATAAATTGTGATTTCTTACTCCAGGAAAAATGTTTCTTGAAAACAGCCTTTAATAAACTGATTCCTTCAGAACATAAAGAATTCTTCCGTGTGTGTATGTGTGTATATGTGTGTGTGTGTGTGTGTGTGTGTGTGTGAGAGAGAGAGAGAGAGAGAGAGAGAGAGAGAGAGAGAGAGAGAGAGAGAGAGAGGGGAGAGAGGTCTAGAGTCCTACTTAATGGCAATACTCCTACCTTTGTTTTCAGTTTTGCCTTGGCCTCTCTGACACAGGGCTAGATTCAGAGGCAGAAATCCCCAGCACACTCATTCTTCATAACTCTAGCTGTATTGCAGTCAGGGTTGTCTTATGACAAGAGGAGTTTTGCAATGGATGCTACTGAATAAGGGAGCTGGACAGAATGGAAGAAAGGAGAAGGAGCTTCTGATAGAAAGAAAAAAAGAAAGGAGAGGAAGGAAGGAAGGAAGGAAGGCAGGCAGGAAGGCAGGAAGGAAGGAAAGAAGGCAGGCAGGCAGCAAGGAAGGAAGGCAGGCAGGCCACACTAGAGGAGCTTCTAGGAGAGCCTGTTTAAAGGCTGTGAGCTTCACTATGCATAAAGTGAACAGCCAGGAAAACAGACAGGTTATATCATATATTTAGTTACTGACAATTTTCTTTTCTTCTTATACTATCTGAGGATTACAAAGGTGCAACAAAGTAGAGGGTGCTATTTTTTTCCTAACTGCCAGGACAAGGTCTCATTCTGTATGTTTTTGTTTTTGTTTTTGTTTGCTTTTAGGCAATTGGGGTTAAGTGACTTGCCCAGGGTCACACAGCTAGTAAGTGTCAAGTGTTTGGTCTGAGGCTGGATTTGAACTCAGGTCCTCCTGACTTCAGGGCTGGTGCTCTATCTACTGTGCCACCTAGCTGCCCCCAGACAAGGTCTCATTCTAAAAGCAGAGATCTCATAATACCTAGCAGACACTATTTGGCTGGGGAGAGGGGGATGTGGTATGGCTGTGAAGAAGGTTGTTAGTGAAGGGCTATTCTATGTGAAAGGGCTAATGAGGTTGGAATTTTTTAAATTGAGTTCTACTCCTTCAGCTTTTTAAATCAGGTTACCTGTTGTAAGGTTAATTCTCCTTAACAACAACAAAAAAATTATACCACTTTATAGTTTACAAAGCACTGTCCTATACATTATGTCCTTTAAACTTGACAACTGTCTTGTGAGATATAGTCCAATATTCTATTATCCCTATTTTACAGATATGGAAACTGCTTGGTTCAAGGTCATATCCTCTTCTCAGCTGCCAGACTTATTTTCTTTTTTTTAAAAATTTATTTTATCAATTTATTTTGATTTATCAATAATCACTTCCATATGCTTTTAGGTTTAAAATTTTTCTCCCCCTTACTCCTTACCACCCTCCCCAAAATGGTGCACAAGATGATATAGGCTATACATTTACATTCTGATTAAACATATTTTCACATTACTGATGTTGTAAGTAAAAATTAAAACCAATAGGAGGAACCATCAGAAAGAGGAAACAAAACTCAACAGAAGAGAAAAAAATAGCAATTCAACTTCCATACTTCTTTCTTTGGATGTGGATAGCATTTTCCATCATGAGGCCTCTGGAGACGTCTTAGATCCTTGTATTGCTGGGAAGGGTTAAGTTTGTCACTATTAGTCATCACACAATGTGGCTGTTATTGTGTTCATTGTTCTCTTGGTTCTGCTCACTTCATTCAGCATCAGACCATACAAGTCTTTCCAGGTTTTTCTGAAGTCAGCCTGTTCATCATTGCTTATAGCACAATGGTATTCCATTACATTCATATACCACAACTTGCTCAGCCATTCCCCAGTTGATGGGCATCCTCTCAATTTCCAATTCTTTGCCACCACAAAAAGAGCTGCTATGAACATTTTTGTACACAGACTGATTTCCTTAAAGTTCTGACCATGTCAACTTCCTTCCCCTCCCGCCAGTTATTCCATTCCAATATATCTCTATTGCCATCAGCATCAAATACAGGGTATCTCAAAAGTATTGGTGAAACTTTAAGCTATCATTGGCTAAAACTGCACTACAAATTTGGGGATACCCTATATAAAGTCTTCTGTTTGGTATTTAAAGCTCTTCACAACCTTGTTCCTTCCTGTCTTTCCAGTCTTCTTTGCTGCCCTCTTCCACATGTCCCCCCTACTCTATGATCTAACCACATTGTCCTGCTTGCCATTCCTTGTACCACCCTTACCTAATTGTCTGTTCTTCCTACATGACACTTCATCTCCCATCTCCATGCCTTTGCAATGGTGTTCCCCCATGCCTGCATTACTTTTTCACCTCATTTCCATCTCTCACTTTTCTTGGCTTCCTTCAAGATTTAAAGCCCACTTTCTGCAGGAGACCTTTCCTGTTACTCCCAGATGATAATGCCTTCCCTTCTGAGATTGTCTTCCATACAAACTTTAGATATACTCTATATGGTATATGTATACATACATGTATATACACACATATGTGTGTATGTATGTATGTGTGTGTACAGTTTTTACTCTACAGTGTATAGATAGCTATAGACTGTGTATGTACTCTGTGCGTGTCTAGTTATTTTCATATTTGCCTCCCCGAAGCTCCTTGAAGCCAAGGGCTTTTTGTCTTTCTTTGTATCCTCCGCATTTAGCACAGTACCTAGCTCATAGTAAGTACCTAATAAATGCTTCAAATCCAAGTTTTCTCACTTCATGCTAGAGTTCCTTTTCTACCACTACTTCCAATCTATCTAGTGATTCAGGAATCAGTTATATTTCCTCTGGGACAAGTATAACATCTGGTAAAATCCAAAGGTGATTTGTGTAATTTAATTCAAGTACTCCAAAGTAACATGAATAAAAAAGTTGTTGTTCGTCCTTCATTCTTGAAGAAGACCATAATATCAGGGAGATGATGCCATGACAAGTGAGTGAATTGGACTTCAGTGAGGGAGGGCTGTGCAAAGTCACCAGCCTCACTCTCTCATCCAGAGTCATCTGGATGCAGTGGCAAGAAATAGATCAGGATGACTGGAGATGACCCTGAATGCAGCCGGAGACCTTGGCCTTTTTAAGCTAAGGTCTTTAATAGGTCTCAGTTTGACTGAGGCAATGTCTATTCAGTGATTGAAGCTAGGTAAGAAATGAGGCAGAAAATGGCCTCTTTTATCTAGTAAAAAAAAATATGGGAGGGAAAGACCCTCAGGGTTTCTGGCCAAAGCAGAAACAGAGTGAAAAAGTATTGTATAAATGAAAGAAGCTCTCTCTTCAGAGTCTGAGGACCCAGATTTAAATCTTCTCTATGATGCTTACAACCTTTGTGACCTTGACAAATCACCAAATCTCCCTGGGCCTCGGTTTCCTCTTCTATAAAATGAGGGGGTTAGATTAGGCAGCCACTGAGGTTTCTTTCAGCTCTACGTCTATGATCTTATGATCAGTATTCTTTGCCCTTCATCAGACTTAAATCACAGTGTGATCAAAACAATCCAGGATTTGATATCCAAGTATATAGATAACAGAATTACAAAAGACCAAAACCTGTTCCCCAATAGACAAGCAGTCAGAGTATATTAACAGTTTGCAAAAGAATTGCAAACGATTAATGATCATATGAAGCATTACTGAAAATCACTAATAATAAGAGAAGATGCAAATCAAAAATTAGAAGAAAAAACTCTCAGCTTTCACTTTTGTATCCAATAAATTAAGGTGACAAAAGATGGTAACAGCTAATGTTGAAAGGATTGTGGAAAGATGGATGCATTAATGCATTGTTGGTGGAGCTATGAGTCGGCACAACCATTCCAGAAAATAATTGGAATTTTGAGAAGAGAATCACTAAAATGTCCACATCCTCCGACCCAGAGATTTCACTAACCGGTATATGCCCCAAGGAATTCAATGACAAGAATAAAGACTTCATATATACTTAAATATTTATAGTAGCACTTCACATTTTTTTATTTTTTCAACTATCAAGAATTTTTTTTCTTTCTGCATATCCCCCTCCCATCAAAAGAAAAAGAAAAAGAAAATGCTTGTAACAAATATGCATAAAAACCCAAATTGGCACAGTCGGGCAAAACAAATTCCCATATTCTCATTTCCAAAAAATGTTGATATTCTGCTATTTACCCCATCACCTCTCTGTCAGATGGTGATTCTTCATCACTGACCCTCTGGAAACATGGTTGATCAGTGCATTGATCAGACTTCTTCAGTCATTGAAAAATGTTCATTTTACAATGGTGTCATAGTATAAATTGCTCTGGCTCTAGTAATACTTTTTATAGCAGCAAAGAACCAGAATCAAAGTAGATGTTCATTGATTGGGAATGCCGAAACATGTGTGATCCATGAGTTTAATGGAATATCACTGTGCTACAAGAAACGATAACTGTCATACATACCAGAAAGCATAGGAAGACATATGAACTAATACAAAGTGAAGTAAGCAGTAGCAGGAAAATAGAATACATGATGACCACACCAATGTAAAAGGAAAAACCAACAGCATTAAAACAATTGAAACTCAATGCTGTGAAATTAGAATGACATAAGCCCGGCCCCGAAAGAAGAGAAATGGGAGGGCACCTGTGCCCATGTCTTTGAAGAAGTGGAGGATTATGGGTGTGAAGCACTGCATACAATCTCAGACTTTCTGGATGCATTGGTTAGTTTTGCTGAGCTTTGTCCCTTCATTTTTTATTCCATGATATTGGGCCTAGCTTTTTGGGAGGGGGAGAGAATGGGATACATTGGGAAATGTAGATGATGTAAAAACAAAGATATCAATAACAACTATTTTTTAAAATCTAGGATCACAGATCACTTAGGTACAGAGAGGCAGGGGAATGGACTCACTGACCTTTAAAGGTCCCTTCAAGATTCTAGGGGAGGAGTGGATAGGTGCCATTTACAAGGCAGGGCATTCAGTTATTAGTTTCCCAAAGTGAGAGTCTGAAGAGAAGAAACTCTGGGGATGTGAGAAAATGTGGTGGTAGAATGAATCAGATGTTTGCCCCACTTGGGGTCTAGAGAATGTTTGCACAAGGAATGCAGACTTTCCCATTCCCAGATGGCCCTGTAACTTTAAAATCAGAAGGCCATACATCTCATACTTCTTTTTAAAAATGTCCTACGTATCTTGCTCCCTACACTCAGGTACCAGCTGCACTATTCCCACTCTCTCCACTACTTAGAAAGAGAAGCTCCCGGCCGGCGATTTCTTGTTTAAAACTGTGCATAATTGATAGAGGCAAATCTCCCCCAGCTGTGTCTAAAACCTCTCCAGGGGCATGAAAAACACTTTCTATGACTGTCATTAAGTACTAAATTAGCAAGCACTACTGGCAGTTTACAATACATCCTACAAAACACATCAGTATGGTTTAAGAAGAATGACCCAGGGATCAAATTCCTGCATAATCTATAGCCATTTTGGAATCATCCTTAAATTACTGCATGCTCTACCACCAGGAAGAAAAAGAACAGTCCTGATCAGCAGAATCAAAACGCTTACCCAGACAACATCTGAAATGCAAATCATGGGAAGCTAAAAAGTCCTGAAAACTTTCCCCAAAGAGGAAAAAAAAAATTAAAGTACCAAGGAGCTAAATCTCCTCTTACATTGATCAGGTGCATAGAAGAGCTTTCTGACCCATTCCAGATGGTCAAGATCATGGTGGCTACAAAAAGTGAAGAAGGATCAAAGACAAAGTGAGTGCCAAGCCCTTTGTAGCCTCCTGTAGCAGGTGATTCAATCACCTGAGCAGCCCCCTCAAGTAGGGAGGATTTACCATGTACACTTGAAAGTGAGGGGATCCTTATAAGTGAGACTAGAAACACGGAAAGTATGCATTATAAGAAATGTCAGGACATATATATGATGCAGACAAACACATCGAGAGAGGAAAATGCAAGACCATTACCATTTTTTATTACCATTTTTAACTGATGGGCTGCCCCTAATTATTAAACTCCTGAATACCAAGGGTCCACATCTCATATGTCAAATAACTGTTCAGATGATCTTTTATTTTGTAAAGATCAGATTCCATTTTGGTTACCTTTGATGAATGTAATCAAGGTTGACATTAAATGCACTCCCTTCCTTGTAGCTGCAGAAGGATTCTATTTTTTGGTGTAATCAGTGAGAATGAAGAGAAAATTTATTCAAACACCAGTGTTCCCCAATAGTTTGTTTCCCTATTCAAATTCTTATTCAGAAGATGGGGGGGGGGAATTCAGTAAATACACATGCTAAATACTAATACTACAATATATACATTATTTCACACCTATATTGGAGAGAGGTAAATTTTCCCATCTCATCTTTGAGACCAAACCTGGTTATTATAATTACAGTCTGTTCACTTTGGTTCAATTAATCTATGTTGTTGTCATTATATTGGTAGCAACATAGAAAAATACATTACAATAAATCAGAAATACTAATACCCCACCTGCTAAAAACATTTCAGTTCAAATAGTGCTGACCATTAAGGTATACAAACCCCAAATGTTCAAGAAATGAATTAAATATGCGAATACTTTTTTTAAAAAAATTCTTATTCACTTAAAAGTAAAATGAGACAGGTCACTTGGACAATGAGTTTCATTCCTTTTAAAAACTGCATATTCCTCACTAGTTAGCACCTCTAGTGTTTTATTCCTATAGAGATCTTTTTGATGGAGACAGTGCCAGAAGGAAGATTTGGCCAAATAAATACCCCAACTTAAAGGAATCCTATTGGAAACCAGATTACTAGGAGACACCTGGTCCCTGCTCTTGTGTCCAATAGAAAATCTTAAGACAGGTATGTCACAAAGAAAGAAGAGGAGATAAAGAGCTCTGCAAATACTTATTCATAGCTTAGAGGTAGCCAAGCCCTTTAGAAAGAGAAGGCTGAGATAACAAATAATTTTCTTAGTGCCCATTACCAGAGCTGCTAGGAATAGAACTGATTCTAAGTGGGGCTTCTCATCCTGGAGCACAAATGATTTGCTATAAACTCTGGGGGAGCACCACAGACAAGTTTATTGTTCAACTTAAGTAAATGCAATCCGTTCACTAAGAAGTGATTTGTCAGATCCTCACTGATGGTAAAGATTCTGGTTCTGACTTCTCTTCTAATCAATATCAGATGGATGTGATGAAAAATAAAAAAAATAAAATGGACATTTGATTATTTTTACAGCAACCATCTCAGATCCATCTGCTCTCTGGTACAGATTACTTCTTTTTAAAGAGACCTTAGCCTCTCTCCAGCTACAAATATTTAAAGATATTCTACTGTTGTTGTTCAGTCATGTCTGACTCTCTGTGACCCCACTTGGGGTTTTCTTGTCAAAGATACTGGAGTAGTTTCCCATTTCCTTCTCCAGGCTCATTTTACAGATGAGGAGACTGAGACAAACAGGGTGAAGTGACTTGCCCAGGGTCACACAGGTAGTAAGTGTCTGAGGCCAGATGTGAACTCAGGAAGATGAATCTTCCTGACTCCAGGTCCAGCACTCTATCCACTGTACCACCTAGCTGCCCTATTCTACTGTACTTTGTGTGGTGTGTGGTTTGTCCTTTCTTGTCGAAGACAACCATTACATCAGAGAGATGATGCCATGACTTGTAATTGACTTTGATTTGAATGAGGGAGGGCTATGCAAAGTCACCAGCCTCACTTTCTCCTCCAGCATCATCTGGGTCTAGTGGCAAGATATCAATCAGGACAACTGAAGGAATTCTTAAGGGTAATTTGGCCTATATGAGATTTTTGCCTTACTTCTTGATGTTTGAATTTAACTTTCATGTAAGATATTACTATACTGTAGGTGGACAGTTTTGAGTTAAGCCTGGGGATGAAAATACTAAAAAAAAAAAATTAAACTGTTCCTACCCTCAAAGAGCTCACATTCTACTGGAGGGAAAGGGGTTCCCCATAAATACCAATAAGTACAGTACAAGAAAAATCAAAGTGGGAAAGAATTTAGATGATCAAGGAAGACTTTATGGAGGAGCTGGCATTTTGGTTTTGCCTTGAAGAAAATGAGGATTCTGAGAGGCAGATGAGAGGAGAGAATATATTCTAGAAATGAGGAACCACTTCTACAAATGCCCAAAGGCAGGAGGTGCGGAATACCGCTGGACTGTAAAACAGGATTTGTGCAGGGGGGTAGTGTCACATAAGGCTGGAAAAGGAGGCAACGAGGAGCCACTGAGGATTTTAGAATGAGCAAAGTCATGGTGAGATCTGTGTTTTAGGAAAATCATCTTGGTAAATAAATAATTTTTGACAAAATTATTTTGGTGTGGTGAATAGATTGGAGAGGAAAAAGAACAATTTGGAGGCTATTGCAGTCGGCTGCAGGATGGTGGCTATGTGAATGGAGATGGGGTGGCATGTGAGCAATGTTGTGAAGACAGAATTGACAAGACCTGGCAACTGATTGAATATGAGGGGTGAAAGAGAAAGAAGAGTCGAGGATGACTTCATGGTGACAAACTCAGGTGACTAGGAAGATAATGGAGCCCTAAAAATAAATGTGGAAGCTTGGAAAAGGGAAGTTATTTTGGGATGGGGGAGGGGGGGGCGTGGTGTGGACAATGAGTTTCATTCTCCCTAAAGGCTACACATCCCTTCACTAGTTAGCACCTCTGGTGTTTTAGTCCTACAAAGAGTCCCACGGTGGGCAGGGAGGATAGAGCTCTGGATGAACTTCCACCTTTGCAGAATTTGGATGATAAAGATTATTTTCATGATCCAAGCTATTTTTCCTACTAAAGGCACGTAGTCAATGACTGCCAGGCTGCTAAGGAAAACCCTGGATAAGAAAGAGAGAAAAGAAACAGGGATAGCAGGGACACTGTCTCCTCTCCCTCTCAGAATCCTTGTTTTCTCTGAGGCAAAACTAAGATACCACCTCCTCCATGAAGTCTTCCCTGATCATCCAAGTTCTTGGTTCTCTTTCCAACCTCAATTTTTCTTGTACTCTTCTTATTGGTATATATGGAGAACTCCTTTCCCTCCAGTAGAATGTAAGCTCTTTGAAGGTAGGAACAGTTTGATTTCTTTTTAATTTAATTTAAATTTAGTTTAAATTTTTAAATGAAATGTAATTTTAATTTAATTTCTTTTTTATCCCTGTCCTTTATCCCTTTTTTATTCTGAAGATAGTCCCTTATATAAAAGAACAAGGGTGTTAATAAATTACGTATTCAAGGGGGCAGCTAGGTGGCACAGTGGACAGAGCACTGTCCCTGAAGTCAGGAGGACCTGAGTTCAAATCCGGCCTCAGACTAAGCACTTGACAGTTACTAGCTGTGTGACCCTGGGCAAATCACTTAACCCCAATTGCCTAAAAAAAGAAAAGAAAAGAAAAATAAATAAATTACTTATTCAAAAGCAAAAGTAAATGCCCAAATAAATAAAAGAGTTGTTCCCATCCTAGAGCTTCCCCATGCCTATTTTTAGTCCCCAAGACCTTTGCCCAGATGTCAGTTCTTGCTGTTTCCACCAGGTAAAGCCACCAGACACTATGTGGATGTCACATTGCCTTACATATCTTGATGGATGACCTCCATGTGGGCAAATCTTTTGCAAGAATAACCAATTTTACCCCAGGCAGTGGAATTGAGTACTCAGCCAGCCTTTGCTAAGAGAATCAGAAATGGTAGCTATTTTCATTTAGCATCATCTTGGAAAAGAGCCTTCAGCAGCTCCAGAAAAGAAGTATAGGCAAATAAGTACAAGTTTATGCCACCCAGGCTGAACCCAGCTGCCAGTTCTCACCCCTAAGAAGGAGAAGCAGCAACATGATGTACAAGAAAAGATCATCAGATTGGGAGTCAGGAGACCTGGGCTCAGGGGCTATCAGCACCACTGCATTGTACGACTGTGGGTGATGAGGCTCAGCAAATATTTCTCAAGTACCTGCTCTGAGCTCAACACTAGGGACACACACAAAAAAAGAAGAAAAAAAACGGTACAGAATCTGTCCTCCAGGAGATTAGGAGGATAAGGCCACACACAAGCAGCTAGGATACAAAGGAAAAGTGATAGATGCAAAGGAAAGATTTAGATGAAGTTACCTTAAAAACCTTGAGGACAAAAACCCTTTCAGCAGAGGGGATGAAGGACGGCTTCATTTACAAGGTTGCAGAAGGTGAACTGGGTCTCAAAGAAGAGAAGGATGTTCAAAGGCAGAGATGAGGGAGTGCATTTCAGGGATGGGCTGCATGGATTCGAGACAGGGCAGGATGAGATTCAAGAAACAGCTGAGTGTCCAGTTTGGTTGTAACACTCAATGCAGGGGGAAGGGCAGTGCGAGTAAAGGTGGGAAAGGTACACTGGAACCAGATTATAGAGGGCCTTCAAATGCCAGGCTATGGAGATTGTGTTTTATCCCGTGGACAACTGTGAGCCAGTGAAGGATTTGAACAACTGGCAATGTGCACATTAGGAAGATGATTTCAGAAGGCGTGTGAAGGATAAATTGGAGAGAGGTGAAACTGGAGACCACTGAAGAACCTATTTCACAGAATCATAGAATTCTAGTGTTAGAGGGCACCACAGCAGCCATCTAGTCTAACCCATAATACCTTAAAAAAAATTCCCATCAAAACAGATCTGGCAAATGGGCATCCAGCCTCTCCAATGAGGGTGGGGAGTGGAATGGACCCACCAGCACTAGATGTATCCCATTCCACTTTTGGATAGCTCTGATTATTAGGAGGGGACAGCTAAGTGGCAAAATGGATAGAGTACCTGGCCTGGAGTCAGGAAGATTCGTCTTCCTGAGTTCGAAGCTGGCCTCAGACGCTTACCAGCTGTGTGAACCTGGGCAACTCACTTAATCCTGTTTGCCTCAGTTTCCTCATCTGTAAAACAAGATGGAGAAGGAAATGGCAAACCATTCCAGTATCTTTTCCGAGAAAACTCTAAATGGGATCATGAAGAGTTGGATGCAACTGAAAAAACAACTGAACAACAGAAAATATTAGGAAGTTTTTCTTGATATGGAGTCTAAACATCCCTCTTTGCAGTTTCCACTTATTGATCCTGGGTCTGCCCTCTGGGGCCAAACAGATGGTTTTCCTCTTATACATGACAACCTTTCAAGAACTTGAAGCCAGTTATCATGTCTCACCTCCCCTATCCCTAAGGCTTCTCTTCCCCAGGCTGCACAGCTCTGGTTCCTTCAGCCTAACCTCATATGACATGCACTCAAGGCCCTTCATCGTCCTTATTGGCCTTCTCTGCATATTCTCCACTTGAGCAATGTCCTTTTCAAGCTATGAAGCCCAGAACTGAACACAAAACTCCAGATATGGTCTGATAAGGGCAGCGGACATGGATACTATGGCCTCCTTATTCCTGAAAGTTGTTCCCCTATTAATGCGGTCCAATATTGAATTAGCTTTTTGGTAACCAATCATAGGCAGCTAGGTGGTACAATGGAGAGGGGACCAGACCTGGAGTCAGGAAGGCCCGAGTTTAGATCCACTCAGACACTTAGTAACTGGGCCATCATTTAATCTCTGCCTTAGTTTCCTCATCTAAAAAATGGGGGTGACAATAGCACCTACTTCCCAAGGTAGCTGTAAGGATAACATGAGGTAATATTTGTAAAGCACTTTATAAACCTCAAACAACTTTATAAACTACTCTTTAAATGCTAGTTATTATCATTATTTCATACTGACTCATACTGATCTTGAAGTCTAATAGAACCCCCAAATTGTCATCCTATTATGCCTACCGTTTATCTCAGCTGAAGTCATGTGTAAGACTTTATATTTATACCTATAGGATTTTATATTTTATTAGATTCAGCCCAATGATCTAGCCTGTCAAGATATAATGTGTTAGCTATCCTTCTCAGTTTGGTATCATCTGGAAATCTGATAAGCATGCCCTCTCTGCCTTTATCCAAATCTCTGATAAATATGTTACAGAGGTACAGGGCCAAGCATAGATGCCTAGGACACTCCACTGGAGACCTCTTGCTGAGCTGACATCAAACCACTAATGACTATTCTGAGTCCAGTCATTCAACAGTTTACTACCTATCTAATTGTATTAACATGTAATCTAAATCTCCCCATATTTTCCATGCTTTATCAAATACTTTGATGAAATTAGTGGAAGCTCTAGCTAATAGCATTCTTCTGACTTGTTGGTTTGAGTAACTTTGTCAATAAAGGGAATAAGCCGAACCTGTTCCTGGTGGGGTTATGTTGGTTATCGGTAATCAGTCACCATCTCTTTCATGTCCCATTCTAGAATTTTCCCCAGGAATCAAGATCAAGCATATTAGCTTACAGTTTGCAGACTGTTCTCTTCCCTTTTTTGAAAATTAGGAAGTTTACCTTTCTCCAGTCCTCAGGTACCTCTCCTATTTTCCATGATGTTTAATAATAGTGGCTTAGCAATCACATCTTCCTGTTCTTTCAGTACCTGAGGTTATATAGTTCACCTGGGTCATGTGGCTTGCTTTCATTAAGCAGCCAAGCAGGTGGTCTCTCACTATCTCCTTGCTGATCTTGGGAAAACACTTCCTGCTAGCCCTTTTGGCTTCGGTCAATTCCAGACTGAAGTCCACCATCCTTCCCAAAGAATACCGAAGCAAAAGAACTAAGCAGCTTTGCTTTCTCTCTGATGTCAGTTACCATCATTTCGTCCATCCTGACCGTCCCTTCTTTGATCTCCCTTTTCTCCCAGTATTTCTAAAGAAGCCCCCTTTTTGGTCCTTAGCTTCACTTGCCAGCTTTAGCTCATCCTGAGCTTTAGCACTCCTAATGGTATTTTTATGAGACCTTGCCACATTCACGGTCATGCTGTTGCCTGTCCCTGATTTCATCTTCTGTGCAGATCTCTTTTTTAAAAATCTAAGGTGCAGGGTAGCTAGGTGACACAGTGGATAGAGCACTGGCCCTGGAGTCAGGAGGACCTGAGTTCAAATCCAGTCTCAGATCGGACAACTGACACTTACTAGTTGTGTGACCCTGGGCAAGTCACTTAACCCCAATTGCCTCACCCCCCCCCCAAAAATAAAAGTCTAAGGTGCCTGATGAGCTCCCTATGTACCAACATCAGTCTCTTTGGAAAATGCTTTCTCCTCACCGGTACTGTTTCCCTCTTTAAGCCAATTAATCAATAAATATTTATTAAGCACCTAGTAGGTGCCAGGTACTGTGCAAAGTGCTATTTAGGTCTTCAGAATTTCCTTCATCACTCTGGGCTGACTTCCCTTGTTGAATTTTAGTCCATGGGATTCTCTCCATCCTCCCTCTGAACTCTCCAAAATCTGTTTTCCCGAATCTAGGGTACATGTCTGCCCAGTTTTCCTCTCCTCTATCACACCCCAGCCACCATTCCACTTTGCTAGCAAAAATCAGATCCAATTTAGAAAAAAAAATTATCTCCCTGTTGTTTATTTCACCTTTTGAAGGATGAAATTGTCATTAAGGCAAGTCAATAATCAACAGGAGGGCCAATTCACCCCTCCTAAGCTCCATTTTCCCATCTTTAAAATAAGGGGTGCTATGCTACATAGTTTCCAAGGGCCCTCCAGCTCCTAGAGATCGTGTTTCTAATCCAGCAAGTATAAAATGTCTTCTGCACAGACAAATGCATGTAACTCTATTGCCCAGCCTAAGCTAACAACCCTAAATTCATGGTTTAAACATTAGTTTGGTAGGGCTAAAATGCAACTGAAATCCAAGGTCAGAGTCTGCTGGAGTCAGTTCCATCTTTCTCTTTTGAAAAAGACATCATACAAAAAATGATCCCACATAGGATACTGGGCAGATGTCCTGTTGGGGGGCCCTTTGCTCTAAGGCTCTGCAGGATCAGCCATGTGACAGATTCCATAATCATTTGCAGTGAAGCAGACCAGGACAAGGGCTTCAAGGACCAGCAGGCTTAATTTAATTTAATAGAGCGGTTTTAAAACAAATGATAGACCAGTGTGTCCTCAGATTAGTCACCTTGAAATGGGGAAAGCAAACGTATGTATGTGTGAATCAATTCAGAAGTTTTTTCCCCCAAAGCTATGTATTTTTATATGCCACAAATGCAGCATAAACAATTATCCATGGTGTAAATGTTACACAAGCACATTCTACCATTCCACCAACCCTTGGCCACCGCCACTCTTTTCATCTCACCCTCTCACCAACACCCTGAGTTCTCACACTTCGATTATCTACTTTCTCTGCTTTCTACAACTGATAGGCTAGAATTTTCACATTTAAATCTCTCCACTCAAGTCCATTTTGGACTTCATTTTTTATTCTTTGCTTCTTCCTTTCTTTCTTCCCAGATTTAATCCCTCTATACCACACTCCCAAGACTGTTGTGAACCTGGGGGGCAAGGGGATGAAGAGCAGCTTCAGAACATTTCTGTTTGGATTATTCACTTCTGCCAGTGTCTCCTCCATTCCACAGTAGAAGAATCAATCTCTCAGCCAAGGTTCCAACCTGTTCCAAGTCCTCCATCTTGTTAGAGATGGCCTGAGTTCCTCTAATGCTGGGCTTCTTTTCTTAATTTGCTTTCTTGGGACAAGTCATACATACTTCAGATTCCCAGGGTTAAAGGTGAATAAGCTGTATTCCAAAGAACCCTTTCTACCCTCATCGCTACTTTGCTGAGGAATCAGTCTGTAGCAGCAGCAGCACCTTCATTTATTAAACCAACACTTTAATTACTCCAAAATTATGTTAAATCCTGGAAGCAAATATTGAAGCAGAGTCCTCTGAAGAATTTCATTATACTGACAGTTGCAGTGAAGAGCAAATGGTTATAAGTAACAGCCAAAACGACACATAAAGATATATATTGTTTTTAAATTTTTAAAAAAGCAAGCAGGTTATCATTTGTTGGATCACCCAAGTGTCAAAGGAAAAGAGTTTCATAATAGCAGAAATTTTCCATTTTAAAAGACCCAAGATAAAAAAAATGCCCTTCAGCCCTCCAATCTAATAGGGTATACTTCTGGAAAAACCTAAACCAAATGAAATATTAATATATAGTGGTATTAATTAAGGGGGAAAGCCCATCAAGAGAACCCCAATATGTTTACAGTGTCCCCAGGAAGCTGGAAAATTTCACAATCAAGTGTGTAAATGTTCTAAAAAAGGGTCCTGAATATTTTATGAATATTTGTCATAAAACAGAAATAATAACCACTGTGCAGAGCTATTAGAATTAATATTTATGCTGCCAGCCATGAAATATTCATGGGGACAGAGAAAGGGGGGCCGTAAGACAAGAATTAATTTACATTGGGCTCGGTTTACCCGCTGGCTTGATGTTTAAAGACGGGTTGACAAGCCTCTATATGAATCCGCCAGTCACTTTCAGCAGTAGGTGGAGTGGAAGGGGAGGGGAGGAGAAAGGAGAGAAGGGGGGGAAATGGGTCCAAGCTGCTGACAGCTCACAGATTGAGTTTCTGACAGCCCTTAAAAAACCTAAACGGCCCCCCACCTTTTTTTCCCTTCTTCCATTGCCCAAGGCGCTCTGTACTGCCACCGTTCATCCGATCTCCCCTTCCATCTGCTGAAATTAACGAATTAATGAGAGCTATACGCTTTACTGTGGGGCCCTGTGAATGTTTACAGGCGATTAAATTATAATGCCACGGAGCTGTATAATTCATGAACCAATTAAAGGAAGTGTTAGTTGATTTGATGGGATGAGGACGTACAAAATGCATTTAACTAATAGGGAACCGTGGGCTGCCGATCGGCCGGGCGGGCTCTCTCGGATTACGCGGCTAATTGCTCTACTTTATAGGGCTGTCACAGATAGCCATGCATATTTCATTGTTCTCAAATACTTCAATTGTTTGCTTTCGTGTCGCTGCTGTAATATGTAGAAGCCCAGCCAAACTTCAGTGTAGTTAAGTACCATGCCACCAAGGCAGGCCGGCTGGGGCACCCAAAGTGGGGGGGGGGGCAAGGGTGGGGGATGGGAGGAAGGAGGGAGAGAGGGAAGGAAGTGGGAGGGAGGACCTAACCTGAGCTCACCGCCTTAAATGTCACTCTACAATTACATGATTAGAAGGCTGAGCATTCGATCCTCTTTTGTTTTTACAACTTTAGGCCACTAATTCCCTATGCAGACTTCTTAACAATGAAAATATTAGTCAAGTGGCAGCATGATTTGGTGAGAGAGGAGGGTGGATGGCCGACGTGCAGTGGTCCGAGGAGGCTGAGTAAGTTCCCTTAATTGATCCCAGCCCATGACTTCTTAGGCCTGTAGGCTGTTTCCAGCAACACCAGACAACTAATGCAAGCTGTCTTTTCTTCCCACCAAGAAAATGCCCCTTTCCTCTCTTGCTTACCTCAATTTGCCCATCTGTAAAGTAGGGTCATCGGGTGCTTCACAATCACATCTATTAAAAACTTATTCATGACAAGGACACATACTATTATCATCAATTCCCTTGGTTTGCTACAGGGAAGGAAAGAGCTGGGAGGACAAAGAATTGCCCTGAGAGACAGCTGAATTACCCTGGTTCTCAGGGAAAATATATAATGCTTTTACTTACATGACTCCATATGCTGAAGTACATAAGAGATGAAGGCAGCTGATTTCCCAGCTGGGAGAACGTGGGATGTCTAATTTAGAGAGCTGCCACATTATGTTCGCTCTTTATACCAACAATTTCAGTTTACTCTGCAAGGAACAGGGAACTCGACAGCAGGCTGTGTTGGGTTTTTTCCCCCAGCACGTCCTAGACTGACAGACCCCAGCATCGATAAACTATTAATTTCAATAACACAGTTAACTCTGATCATCTGGGCTACTGGCATCTTCCTTTCAAATGGTTATGCTCTTCAATAAAAAAAAAATCAAGAAGTAGTTACAGCTAAGAAAATAAGTGTGGCCACCATCATCAATTCCCTGGGTGCAGGTGGGATCTGTTTTCCTCCTCATACACACAGGAGGCTAAATATTCCACAAGATACTACAAGTCCCATCTAATCTGAGCAAGGAGGCTGAGCTACTTTTCTTAAAACTTCATTTATTTCTCTTCAGGAAAATGCAGGGGCTAGAGGATAATCTCTAAGAGCTCTTCCAGATTTAAATCTATGATTCAAGTGATGTATGAATGCTATGTAAAAGTGGTTGAGGCCTAGAACTTCTTTCTTGTTCTTTTTTTTTTTAATGTAATACTGCCAAATTAGAAATCAGTCAAGCCTGGAAGGATTCCCTCCTACATGGTAAGGAATATATGTAGTTACAACAACTTAGTTGATCATCAACTTGAATATAACTATATGGAAATAAAACTTGTATCATCATCTTCACCACAGGTGTAAATATTACCAAAGCAGTCTCTGAATGGGGTGGGTGGTGGTCCATGAAAGGAGGTTTTATTGACAATGAGCAAAAGTTGAGGAATCCCATATCTATATCTCTGGCTTGAGGATAACTGAATTTAGATCTATACTATGGTTGTAAGAAATAGATTGAACTGTGAGGGTTAAAGTCATTTTTAATACACTTTGGTTGGTCAAATGGTATTAGAACATATTACATAGTAGTCTTAGTTTGTGTGAGAATTAGCATCTATGTCAAGCACTGTATTTTTGGGTGATATTTTGGGAGAATATGAATGTATGGGACGGTAGGGACATTTCTTTTTTTCCTATGTCCTCTATCTTGCCTGTACTCTTCCTATACCTTTTCCCCACCCCTACCCCCATCCCAATTCCTTTCCTCTAAGTCTTCTTATCTAGGCCACAGAAAGTAATGTTCTTTAAACTAGACCAGCTACAAGCAAGCTGTACTTTTTCAGGCCAATTGTATTAAGCATGGGATTATAGTTGAATTCATATCATCCTCAACTACTGACCTAATATCAAAGGTCCCCCGAAAAAGTGTACATGCTAAAATAAACATTTCACTCTATGATAGTGTACAAAGTAGATAAGGACACGATGAATGTCTGGCTGCCCTCAGAGAAACTGTTTGAAGAAATGCATTCCCAATACTAATTCCTAACTTAGCGCTCTCAACGTGTAATGTCCTCATGGGTGCTAAGGATGAGTGAGAGTGACTGCAAGCAATTCAATACCTCTACTAACAAACAGTTCATTCAAATAAATGGAGAATGAAACTAAAAGCCAATAAAAGTGAAAGCCCCTGAAATGTGTTGCTAAATCATCATGTGAGCATCATGGATGAGTTTTAAACTTGACCTGATACCCAAACTACAAAAAAAAATATCTAAATAAAAAAAAGCTGTTTATACTTCTATTGTCAACTCTAAATCCATGTTCACATATTCATGGTGTTTAGTCTTTGTTACATTAATTACTACTCCAGAGAGGGGTGGGGGTGATATGGGGAGTGGAATGATTTGTTGAAATTTCTGCAAATGTCTGATTTTTACAACTTGTAATCCACAAAAGGCACCCAAGTTCAGTCAAAATTTTCTTACAAAGTTGTGACTTGAAAAGGTTTGATGAGCGATTAGCCTTTTCAAAAAAAACTGAACAAAGCCTTGATTCATGAATTGGTTAATTATCCTTTTTCATTTCAGATATTAAACTTCAGTAGTCCTTAACTGTACAACAATTACATGTATAATAATATACACGTAATTTTGTATGTGGTACAGATAGCATATATATAAAAGCATGAGATAACTGAAAATAATTGCCCTTTGTGCTTAAAGTCTCATTCATTCATTCATTCAAAGTTTTCACCACTGGTAGAGGTTTCAATATGTGCTCAGGTAAGTCTGAAAAGACCAATTTATGACTAATCACAGAAGTAAGCACCATAGAAGAAATGTGATCTTTCTGGTTTTGGTGGTTTGGGGTAGGGACCTTTTTCTCCTCTCTTGCCTTCTGCCCCCCTCCCTCCCCATCGAGGATGAATAGAACAATCCCAAATAATCAATGTGCAGACATTTAGGCTGCTGCCACAGCTGTAGTTACTAGGTAGCTCTGTGTGTGTGTGTGTGTGTGTGTGTGTGTGTGTGTGTGTGCATATACATATTTAGTAACCAATATTAATAATTTGATATTTGATTTTCTTAGGTAATGGGGAAGTTGGAAAATTCCCACTTTTAGAATTTCCCTTTGGGATACACTCTACAGTGTGTAGGATACACACTTTGGGATATACTCTACAGCTCAAGGTGACTTGACAGGAATTTTAAGGACAGTCTTTTTAATGATGAGTTGTGGTTTTTAAGAGATGCTTTTTAAAAAAAAAAAGGGATGATGCCAAAGGTGTATAATTAGTTTTCTAATTTACCTAGGATTTTATTTAAGTGTGTGATATACAAAAAAGAAATCATAACTATATCTGATGCAGATTTTCAAAAGGGCAGAGCTGTCAACAGTATTTATGTGCTATTTAGCACCTATCTTCTTTCTCCTGTATTGTCTACCTCCTTGATCTTCTTCCCCTTCAACTTCTTCCCCAGTCTACCTTCTGTTCTCAATCCATCTTCTGTTCCTGTTCATCTTCTCATCAGCCCAATCATCTGCCCACCCCTTTCATCCTCTCAACTTCCGGCTCTCTCAGATGCTAATGAGCAGCACCATCAGTCAAAGCTACACCTCCCTTGTCTCCTGCACTTTGAAAAATTACTAACAATTTGCTTAACTGGATTGTTGTTGTTATAAGGGCAGATGCTATGGAGATGACTGGGAAGTGGTGGTGGTATAAAAGGCAAAATGCATTAATAAAATATCAAAAGTCATTACCAAGTTTTCATTTCACAAATGAAATCATCTCTATCCCCAACTTTCTAAATACAACACATCTCTTTTATTACACAGCTTATTGTAACAGATTCAGGTAGGTTACAAATCAAATTATACCTCCCCAAAACACAACTCCAAAAAACAAAGGCCTGTTATAATGTAGCCAGCCTACAAGGTAGGTTGTTAGACTTATCCCCGATAATAGCTTCATAAGTTGGTTCCACATTCCGCTACACAATCCCTTCCTTTTTGAGACTTAGCATGCCTAGAACTTTAGTGTTGGGGGTGAGTTACTAATAGAAATGAGAACAAATTGAAACTTGAACTAGATTCTTTATCTTCAGAGTAAAACTCATCAGAAGGATAAAGGACACTAACTTTTTGGCTACTCCAACCTGACACTAATTCAATGGTCTAAATGTGCTGAATGAAAACTCAACTAATGTGCTGGGGAAAAAAATACTCAAGGTTAAACTGTTTATCAAGGCTATACTTAGGTTAAACTTCTTAAGTGGACACTGCCTAGGATCTGAAACCTGAATTTGTAGATAAGGCTTTTCTAAACTTTCAACTGGACAGTCAGACTCGCAATTTAAAACCAAGGCTCTTAGTCCAGAGCTTGAAAGTGATGACAGTCTCCAAGGACTGTTATTTGAAATCAAACTGTGACTGCCTTTCAGTGTTATCAAAGCTGGAGGACTTTTTGACTAGATCTTTCCCACTGAATCTTCATTGTATGTATCACTTCAGATAGTTGGGCCTATTTCTATGTGTCAGGCTCATAGCAGGCAATGTTAGTATGTGCCAGCAAGTCCACAAATTCATGTACCTATTTGTATAGGGCAGCCCTAGGTACAAAATGGAGCCTATTCAAAGGCCAAATGCTATTTGTTTTAGATTACCCCATGGGCATTCAAAAAAGTGTTGCACCTACCCAATGTAAGTTGGCAAAGCAGACTGGTGTGGTTTCTCAGTCACATAGGTGTGTCACAGTCCTCCAAGACATTACAATGGTGGAAACACCATAGGGAAGTACAAGTCCAGATACCCCTGGGGACAGGGGATTTTGGAAGGCCTAAAAAAGCATCCTCACTTTTTCTTTCCTTGAGGCCAACCCCTTACCTCAAGAAAAGGACTCCTAGGCCTCAGCAGAAGAGCTAACTAAGCTGCAATGGGGGTTAGTTCATGGCCTTGAAGAATCCATTCAGCACAGCAAAAACTGTGTAGAATAAAGAAAAGAGAAGATGGGTAAATTCACATTGAAATCTCTGTTGGCAACAGCTGACAGGAGACATCAGAATATGGCAATGTCAGAGAATCAGAAGCACAGCACGAATTATGTTCTTTGATGCTTTTGAAGCACCTTGGATATATTCAATCACAAAGATGTGTTTCGGTTCAGTATGGAAATGGCTATTTGCATTTCAATATGTTGGAGCAGGACTGCCAATACAAACAGGGACCCATGAAGAAGAGATCAGCTTACTGGAGTGAAAACCACAAGGTGACATCTAGGAGACCTTTAAGATGAAACAGAGCCCAGCTTGTAACATTTTTTGTTGACTTACCAATATTTCTGAATGATTGGGTTTTCAAATGAGATCAGTCAGCATGCAAATGAGGGAACAGGATTAAGACATCCTCTCTATCTGATTGGATGTGGAGTTTATCAAAAGACTCTTTTTTGTATCAAATTTCCATCACAAAAGGTCAAACTTTCAACTCCCATTACTCTTGCTAACTGCATTTCCTGTGACTGCTGGTTTATTCCCGATGGTGTTGCACAAAGGCAAAATTTAACAAAATGCAGACCAACACACACACACACACACACACACACACACACACACACACACACACACTACCGCATCTGTCAAATGTAGTGGACCGACATTTTCCAATCTGATTCCATTTTTCTCCAAACCATAAAAAAAGGCCTTACAGCCAAAACATCACCTCTAACCTGATTAGCTATTCCCAGCTGATATTTTTATCATCTCTTTTCCCTTTTCAGCTGACAGGAGCATTCACTGTAGTGCCAGAATATTTGGATTTTACAACTTGGTCATCTAAAATATTTAAAGGGTTTTTCATAGTTTCCATGTGTTAAGGACCTAGAGCAGTATCATGTCTCTGGCACTTCATGAATTGTTCCCTTGGCCTACAGCTCCTTTCGGGGGCCAGTCTGAGGTCTTGGGCAATGCTCTACCAGGAACAGTCAGAATCACCCCAGGAGAGACTGCTGCAGGTCTGCCTTTGGCACAGGATTGCAGACTTGCCAGGTAGTTTGCTAACCAAACACTTCCTAATCCCCTTCTCACCAGCCGGCATAGGTTTTAAAGAAATGTATTCAGCTGGAATATTGAGAGCTACAAATCGTTTGCTAGACTAGCAACAGAATAGGATTCAGGGAATCAAAAAGGACCTTTAGGAATCACCTAATTTTTTAGGCCAAAGTGCATTCCAATCATCCCAGAGGGCAAGCTGTCTCTTATCCTTAAAGATTCCCAAGAAAGAAGATTCATTCCACCAGCTCCTATGGTAGTTATCTGCAGTATCTCTCAACCATTTTAGGCACTACCTTTTTTTTATGTCTAATTTGAATCCCTTTTGGTTCATTTTATGCTTCTTTCCTATTGTTCTGTTCTCCTTGGAAAGAGAGAAAGAACATCAGCTCCCTTGTCCTCCATATAAAATATATTCTATGTATAGTGTCTTATAAGATGCATATATTGGATGCATGTATATATTTTTACATGTATGTATACATATGCAAATATATGTGTGTATATGTATATATGTGTGTGTGTATACACACACACACACACACACACACACATTCACCTGTAAGGGTATGGGCAGAGGAATTCTCTTCCTGTATTCTCTACAAAGGTCTCTAGACCATATTGTTCATGAGGCAGGCATAACACAGTACCTTTTCTTACCCAAATGAAATGTTCTTTCATTGTCCTGAGCCTAACTCTATCTTTGTAGGTTCAAACCAGAGGCATAAATAGGTGATAGAAAGATTACTACTTTCTTAAAATAATCCCATAACTTGTTTTTGGCTACTCCTAGGAGATTCAAAGAACCAAATCCTTGATACAATTTCTAGCTCTATATTTTCCAACTGCCTGACAGCTTCTCTGAAAAATGCATCCCCACTTAGTGGGCCCATGAAACTAGCCCCACTGGGTACAATGATTGGGGGTCAATGCCCAATTAGGTGTCTGATAAATGATATCAAATGACTGACCAACACCTTACTCCAAACAGTCCAGTCTACCCTTGTCTATAACCATGCTGTGCAGTCATACTACGGTTTTGAAAAGAACTCTGAAGGTCAAATGCTTGGGTCTTTGGCAAGTTATGAGCATTTGGTTTTATGCAATGAAGTTATTAATGTCACAAGCAAAAGTCTGCGTAAGCCAAATTGAAGTCAGTACGCTCATAAAATGGCTCTCTCAATATCATTAACATCACAGCATATATAACTCATCAGATTAGTACCTAGAGATTTCTATTCATCTGATTTTCTCTGTTCTTCTTATTACTCAACAACTAAATGTTTCACAAAGTCATTTCCTACCGAAATATTTATGTTCTCAAATGTTTATTATCCTCTCTATCATGATCAAGATTTTCTGAGCACTGTATACCAACTGTGAATTAAATGCATAATTTCGGATCCATCAAAATCCAGTTTGGCACTCTGTTTGTCTGCATTATATAGCAGCTGCAATGGTCTCTAGACAGATTATAAGAGAACCAGTCTGGACAGAGCACCCAAAACAACTGATATTTCTGGCCAGGAGGCTTAGTGGTCACCACTGTTAACTGGTAATAAGGAGAGAATTCATGGATTCCGCTGAGTTGTCAGAGACACTGTGTGATTATAAAGAAATCTTTTGATGGAATTTATAGCCAAAGATTTAGGTAAAATTTCTCAACAGCAAGAGAAGAGGGGGGGAGGGATACAAGAACACTGACATCCTGTGTCAACTAAGGGGCCACTTCCCAGTCCTCTATATTCAATCCAAAGGAAAGAGAGAATCTGCCTGCTTAACTGTATAAGTCAGAATAAATCACAACTTTTAAATATACAAGAAAGTCTAGGATTTTAACTAAGATACTTTTTTCTATCTGATGTTCAGGGTTAACTACCCCCAGAGAGCCACCAGGTCTTTACTTGGTGACTGTGGACTTGAAGCTCATAGAATATTAGAGCCAGGAATGAAGAATTTGAACATAATACATAAAACATTAGAGCTGAAATGAAGGAGCTCCTAGCTGGAAGACCTAGGAGGGACCTGAGAAAATGAAAGTTATCATATAACAGAATATAGAATACAGAATATCAGAACTGGAAGGGGACTTAAAAGATATCTAACCCAATGCCTTCATTTTACAGATGGAAAAATTGGCCTAGAGAGGTCAAGGGATTTACCCAAGGCCACAGCAGTGGTCCTTGGCCTAAAGACTTTCCCTGATGACCTAGCACCATAGGAATTAGCCAGCCTTATTTGGAGAAATGGTTTCACTTTGAAGATGTTTTTGCTTCTCCTGGATTCCCAGAACCATCTTTAGGTGATGCATCTTAGCTAGTTGTTTATTTATTTTTTTAATAGAATTTCCATGGCCTTCTACATGTTGTCAGACATGTGAACAATTGTCCCAAACCAACCTCCATTGTCCTAGAGCAGAGGTGGACAAGACGAGGCCCACACTCCAGATTAAAATGCAATTGAGAAATATTTAACAAAATAAATAAAAATACTATAAGACATAGATAACAATACATTTTAAAACTAAGTCAATATGTGGCTTAGTGACCCTTTTTTTATTTGAGTTTGAGACGTGTCGTAGAGAAAATAGTGGGGTCTAGTGGAGAGTGGTGAGGATCAAATGAGGTAGCTGTGGAAAGTGTGTTTTCTCTTGGAGTTGAAACTATTGATCTAAATGCCATCACAATAGCAGGTCCCAGATTTCCACCTAACAGAAGAAAATACTGTAACCACAGGAAAGCTAAGTGACTTTCAACTTCTTTCTTTTACATTTCCTAAGGAAGATGGTTGACGTGAGTATGACTTGCTTCCTTACCAGTGAGCATTGTTATTTTCCAGTTTTATTCAGCTACTCAGAACACTAAAAGATCGTAAAATATTCTCAAGCTGAATTCTAAATACAAGTTAACTGAGAGTCCCTGCATCACCCCAATATATGTAAAGATATGTTTAAGTGGCATTAGCATTCCTTTTATGAAATGTGTACCCTATGGTTAAGTTTTGTATAGCTCCACATCTGGAGAGCATATTTCTCAGTGTTCAAATTCTTTCATCGGTGAAGTGGGTTTATTCCATGACCATGCCAAACCATATATGATTCACCATCCTTTAGCACAATCCACTGGGTCCACCAATAGAACCTTGATTTCTAGGAGACATTGTAAGATATCCTGAGGCAAATGTTTAAAAGACATTTGTATTTCAGCATCTCTGGAAGGGTCAAAGTGAGAAAGATGGTATGAGAAGAAGCAATATTATTTTCTTTCTCATCAGATGAACATATAGGACTTTCATTCCATTTTGTAAAGAACACATTTCTACCTACAGAGCTAGCTTTTCATGGAATCATGGAACGATAGAGTTGGAAGGTGCTTTAGAAATTAGTGCCCAAAGAAGTGATGTCAGAAAATACCCCACTCCTTTCCACAGTTGTGGTACACTGCATATATTTTCAGACTTTAGTGGATGTATTGATTTGTTTTAAAACAGTTTTGTCTCTTCCTCTTTTTTTTCTTTAAAATATGGTATTTGTTATATGGGAGGGCTCTCTAGAAGGGGGAAAAAGGGATTCTGGGAGAAATTCTATAAATTCAGATGTTTAAAAAATGCACAACATATATCAACAACAAAGAAAAAATGTTTATAAAAGAAATTAATCCATTTCTATCATTTTATAGATAGGAAACTGAGGCCCAGAAAGGAAAAGTGACTTTCCCAGAGTCACCTAGCTAATGGACAGGAGAATAGAAGAGTAATAAATGTCAATGAAAGGGGAAAATTGGCTAGGAGTCCAAGAAGATAAATAGGTAGCACTAGCAGTTAATTTATGGGCCCCACGTTACAACAAGTATTTAAAATTATAAGAGGCACATTATGGTGTTTGGATAGAGGATCTACCTCTATCCACTCAGGAAGATTTGGATTCAAGTCCTGACCTTTCACACCTATTGGCTTTGTGACCAGTCCTGAGCAAGCCTATAACCTCTCAATGCACCTACACAATTCTCTAAATCTATAAGTTGCAGAATAGTTGTTACACAGCTGGGTAGAAGAGTCTCTTCACTGGGACTTCCCTATACCAATGGAATCCAAGGTATAGTTTAAAAAAAAAATCAAACAAAGGAAGAGGTCATAGGTCATTTAAAACATGAAGATAACATTGAAGTCAGAGCTGGGAGGAACCTCAGAGATTATCTTGTTGGGGTGCTTGGGTGCTTATGTTTGGGTGCTTGTACTCAGACCCCAATTTCTCCCTAGCCTCAGAAACACTGTCCCTGACAGTTTCTCTCCAGCCCAAGGACCCTGTGCCTAGCAGTTACTCATGAGTGCACCCCAGCAAGACCCTTATCTCTCTCCCTGGTGCAGTTCCAAACAGCACCTGAAGGATTTATTAGTTTAAACTGGCTTTGCACTGGGTCATAAAGACATTCTTACCCATTACTATCCTATCCTACCGCCCTACCTTATTATCTACATCCTGGGCTCCTCATTAACTGTATTCTAGACTTAAGACATGTGTATACTCCCTACATCTATCTTGTCAAACAAAACAGTGATTGGTGGCAAACTGGACAACTCTCAGTTACCCTGAACTCTAGTTGACTTAGTGACGTAGCAGGCCTAAAACCACACCTCCATGTGGCCCCCCTTGTGGGATTTTCCTAGTGAACTCTGGGTAAAACGCCTGCGCAGTAGGTACAAGAAGTGCATGTTCTTTTAAGAACTGACCACTCCTTAACCACTCTCTAATCCCACCCTAAATCCCCTAGTTAGCATATTTGGCACATGTTTTATTGTATTTTATCCTATATAAACTTTAACTGTACCACTCTAAGGCTGCAGGATCCTTAAGAATCCTTGCCCGCTGAAAAGCATAACAATAAACTTTGCCACCTTGGCTTAAAGAATGCTTGAGTCTGTGAATTCATTCCAGATGACCCATGTACTTCAGTCTTTGAGGGGTCACAACCTCTCAACCTCTCAGCCAGCAACAGTCTCACTAACCCCTACTAATGTTAGGACAAGGAAGCTGTGAGAGGGGCAAAGAAATTTGCCTAAGGTGACAGACAGTGGAAGAGCTGTGCCTGGGCAGAGACCCCAGACTCCCCATTATTGTTATAGAATACTCTGAAATGCTTAAAGAGCCTAAATTAGCAACATGAAAAATCCTCACAAGATATTTTATATTGGAGTCACTTATTTCTGTCTGTCTGTTTTACTTTCCCTCTTCCATACCTGTCACACCCAATCAGTTCACAACTCCTATTGGTTGTCTTACTAGCTGTGTGACCCTGGGCAAGTCACTTAACCCTGTTTGACTCAGTTTCCTCCCCTGTAAAATGAGTTAGAGAAGGAAATGGCAAACCACTCCAGTATCTTTGCCAAGAAAATCCCAAATGGGATCATGACTTGTCAGACATGACAGAAAAATGACTTAACAACAACAAATTGGTTTTCTGCCACATTTATTGTATTCATTCACTCCCTCCCACCCATTTTCAGGGCTACCTTCCTAGTCCAGGGCCTTTATAAACCAATGGGGATGAATTTTTTTTTTAAACTCAACAACCCACATATTAACAAATCTTCCTGCCCCCATTCCCTCCCCATTTTCCATCATCCATACTAAAGCCAAAAGAATATTTCTTACATGTCACTTCTCTGCTCAAAAATCCTTAATGGCTCCCTCTCAAGTGAAGTCTAGATTTTTTCGCCTGACATTCAATATCCTCATTAAGAAGCTGACACCCTAACCTTTCCAGGATGATTTCATATTACTCCCCTTCACGTAGTTAATGTTTTAGTCAAAATTAACTCTTCTTCAGGCCCCTTGTCCTCCCTCTGGATGGTCCCCTGTACTAGCCCACCTCTGGTCCTTTTCTCATTAGAACCTTCATGCCTAGAATGTCTCCTTTCCTCTTCATTTCTAGAATTCTTATCTGGTCTTTAAAGCCCAGTTCCTTGATTAAGTCTTCCCTGATCTCCCCCAGTCAGTAATGACCTCCCTCCCTCATACAGCCTTTAGTTTTGAGCTTCTTAATGCACTTACTGGATAATGTCCCCTATAGTTGTATGTATTTCTGTCATTCCCCTGCTACCTCCATGAAGGCAGCAGGGAATGGGTCTTATCTAATCTTTGTATCTTCCTAAGTGCCTAGCAAGGATTCTAGGTAGGGTGCTTACTAAATGTTAGGTAAATGTCTGTTTCTCTACAGTAAGGGACAAGTCCCTAAGCACACCAGGAAACCTTAGCTCAGTAAAAGCATTCACACCTCCAGAAATCAGCAAATGCAAATCAGGGCTTGATGCACTGTTCTGCTGATTGGCCAAACTTAAGAAACTGATGGAGACATTGAAAACTCAAAAGAGGATCGTGCATACACTTCCTCCTTCCTCCCCTTCACCCCAAGAGCTGGCTGTTGAAATTATACCAGCACACCCCTGCCTCAGAGGGTCAGAAAATTCTCCCTATTTATTTCTCCCCTAAAGTCAAAGTCCTAAGTGGGATCAAAGATATTCATACACTGTAGGGTCAGAGGAAGGGGATGAACACCAAGAGCTTTTCTCAAAATTCCTCTGAAGTGCTGTAAAGGAGAAAGCCAGCAAGGCAGCAGGGTTTGATCCTTGTCACAAGACATGTTTCAGAATCAATGTTCTAGATGCGTTGGAGGGTTACTCTGTTAATGACAGAAGGGAAAGGAGTAACAGGGCTGGGTGCACTTGGTACAGCACCTGGAATGGACTGCACTCCACACAGGTCCTTGCTTTATAAATTCATTGGATAAAGCCAGAGCGTGCCTTTTGCAGAAGGCTGACATACTGGAAACTGCTCTGGACTTGGAGTCAGCAGACCTAGGTCCTTGATCTAGCTCTGACAAGCTAGCTGAGTGACTTTGGGTCAATCATTGAACTCCTTTAGGCCTCAGTTTTCTCATCTGTAATAGGGGAAAGGAATCAAATGGATGAATCCTAAGGTCCCTTGCGGCTCTAAAATTCAAATGTAATAGTCAACAATAGAAATGCTGGGTCAGCATACTTACATCCTGATCTGGACACAATGGGGAAAATTTTTTAGCAAATGAATATATATATATAATATATATATAATATATATATATATATATATATATATGTGTGTGTGTGTGTGTGTGTGTGTGTGTGTATATGTATGTATGTATATATATCTGAGGTATGGAAACTTTCAAGTAAAATTTGAAAGGAAGATGCTTTTGCAAAATATAGGATTTCAAGGTGATCATTGTGATCATCAGTTCTGACATGGCCATAAATTATCAAGAAAATTAGTACTGTTCTCACATCACTCATTTAAAAAAAAAAGCCAGGCCATTCTGACCGACTGCCACTTGCCATGCCTGCTAGGTAATCAGATAGCTGTTAATTAATAAAGCTGTCAGGTGAATCACCCTACTCTGGTCATTATTATCCATTCAGTAACAGGATCCTGCCATCACCACCCCTATCTGCCCCATAGCTTCCAGCTCAATTAACTTAATGCTATGCAAATGAGAGGCTCTCCTCATCATTAGCTTAGAGTCCACGAATGTTAATAGCATAATTGGGCCTTCAACAGGGTAATTAGACACGATTTCTTCCATTAGTCTTACAAGGCTAATTATTGTTGATAGGAGAGAGGGGACAAGTCCCAGGGCTGCATGCAAAGAGGGGCATCTGGTCAAAGCAAATATAGACAAAACATCAACAAGGTAATATAACAACCAGAACCCAAGGCAAGCTAGGCAGAAGGGAAGGAAATAAAAAGGAAGAAATCTTACCACCATGCACAACGGTCATGGCAATAACAAGAAGAACTGGGGACAGCTAGGTAGTGCAGTGGATAGAGCACCAGCCCTGGATTCAGGAAGACCTGACTTCAAATCTGACCTCAGAGACTTGACACTTACTGGCTGTGTGACCCTGAGCAAGTCACTTCACCCCATTGCCTCACCCTCCCCAAAGCATACCCCCCAAAAAATAAAAATAAGAACTTTTAGAGAGTTTTACAGTTTGGGGAGTTTTCCTGGCAAGAACCTTTTGGTCTAGGGATCATACCCACTTTACAGATGAGGAAATGAGGTTCAAAGAATAAAGACAACTTGATCATGACTAGCAAGATAGAGAGTTAGGACTAATAGCTAGCCTTCTGACTGTTAAGTCCAATGCTCCATCCACTGCACTGCCTCAAAGAAAGTGAATAAAGGGAAAATTAGATTAAACACCAATATGAGAATTCTGACTTGTCCTTTGAAAGAATGAAAAACCTTATGGCATTGAAAAATGAACCTGAGAGAAACCAGGCATACACCAACATCTCACGCTGTATGCCAAAATAAGGTCAAAATGGGTACACGACTTAGACATAAATGATGATATCATAAGCAAATTGGGAGAGTATGGAATATTTTACCTATCAGATCTATGGATAAGAGAAGAATTTATGACCACACAAAAGCTAGAGAGCATTATGAGATGTAAAATGGATAATTTTTATTACATTAAATTAAAAAGGTTTTATATGAACAAAACCAATGCAGCCAAAATTATAAGGAAAGCAGAAAACTGGGAAACATTATTACAGCAAGTGTCTCTGATAAAGGCCTCATTTCTCAAATATGTAGAGAACTGAGTCAAATTTGTAAGACTATGAGTCATTCTCCAGTTGATACATGATCAAAGGACACGAACAGGCAGTTTCCAGAAGAAATCAAAGCTATCTATAGTCATATAAAAAAAAGGTTTAAATCACTATTGATTAGAGAAATGCCACATTAAAACAACTCTCAGGTACCACTTCACACCTATCAGATTGGCTAATATGACAGAAAAAGAAGATGACAAATGTTGGGGGATGTGGAAAAGTTGGGACACTAATGCATCGTTGGTAGAGTTGTGAACTGATCTAGCCATTCTAGAGAGCAATTTGGGACTATGCCCAAAGGACTATAAAACTGTATATACTCTTTGACCAGAAATATCACTATTAGGTCTGTATCCCAAAGACACTTTTTAAAAAGAGAAAAAAAAACTTATACATACAAAAATAATTTATAGCAGCTCTTTTTGTGGTGGTAAAGAAATAGAAATTGAGGGGGCAGCTAGGTGGTGCAGTGGCTAGAGCACTGGCCCTGGAGTCAGGAGGACCTGAGTTCAAACTGGGCCTCAGACACATAATACTTCCTAGCTGTGTGACTCTGGGCAAATCACTTTACCCCAATTGCCTCACTAAAAAAAAAAATAGAAATTGAGGGGATGCCTATCAATTGGGGAAACTGAACAAGTTGTGGTACATGATTGCATTTGAATACTATTATGCTGTAAGAAATGCTGAAGGGAATGGTTTCAGGAAAACCCGGGAAGACTTGTATGAACTGATATAAAGTGAAGTTAAGCAGAACCAAGAGAACATGGTATAGAGTAACAGCAACGTTGCAATGAAGATCAACTGTGACTTAGTTAGCTAATACTCTGATCAATAAAATGATCTGTGGCTCTTCCAAAGTACTCATGATCAAAAATACTACCCTCCAGAGAAAGAACCGATCAGATTCTGAGTGCAGATTGAAGCGTATTTTTTTTCTTGTTTTTTTTTTTTTGCAATGTGGCTAATGTGGAAGTATTTTGCATGACTTCATATTATAATTAGTATAGCATTTCTTGCCTTCTCAGTGGGTGAGGAAGGAATGGAAGGAAAGAATTTGGAAGTGAAAATAAACATTTTAAATAAAAAAAACCACAAGTAACTTTAGGTCCTGCGAGAACAGAATTCCATTTACTTCATAAAATGAGTTATACCTTTCTCATCTTAACCAATGCCTACAATTTCCTAACATGAACAATAAAGCCAGGCTGTCGACTTAGACATAAAACAAACAATAACAACAAAAAAACCCCACACTAATGCTTTTCCAAAGGTTCCAGGATTTAAAGTTTTACTTGACTAAAATCCTGGAAATAGAAAAAAGAGTGGAACTGGATTGGGTTACTTTTGATATAGCATTTAAGAATCCTCAAAAGAATCCAATGCTTCTTTGGCTCACTGCTGAGACATTAATTTCACTACATTAATATGCATTTTTAATGTATGTATGATAATGTACTGGGCATCAATATACTTTTTTATGTTCTGTGTTGAAATCTATATCAAATAATACAGCTTAGACACCACTGTGATGTAGGCAAAAACTGTCTTCAGGGGCCCTAACTTACAAGCAACAGATCCCCTTACGCTTCTTCCAATTGTCCGAAGAACATTGGAACTACTTTCCTGGACATTCTCCAATATTCTCTACATCCAGATTTCTCTGCCTTATGTCTCACTCCTGAAGCTACCAGATGCTCTGTTTCTAAAGAGGTATTAGGTTGATTTGCGAAGGATAGCCCATCAAGCGTTTGTCCCTTCCGAGGGTAAAAATATTTGTGGATTTTTAAAGGATTGTAGGAGGTATCTGGGTGGTTCAGTGGATAGAGTACTGGGCTTAGAAGCAGGAAGACTCATCTTCCTGAGTTAAAAGCCAGCCTCAGACACTTACTAGCTGTATGACTCTGGGCAAGTCCCTTAATTCTGCCTCAGTTTCCTCATCTAGAAAATGAACTGGAGAAAGAAATGGCAAACCACTCCACTATCTTTGCCAAGAAAACCTCAAACAGGGTCACAGGAATGTGAAATGAAATGACTGAACAAACAAAAAAGGGGCCTTCTAGACTCAATGTCTTTCTCAATAAATGATCCTCCTAGACAATACATGATTATCAGTTCTTATGAAAAATATTGAAGGGAAGGGAGGATGTGATAGTGGCCTTCAAATACTCTTAGGGCTTTCAAGTAAAAAAAATAAAAAGACTGGACTTGTTCCACCTTGCCCCAGAGGACAGAAATAAAAGCAGTAAGTTACAAAGGGGGAAATGTGGCTTAACTCACTAATGAGGAGAGCTGTCCAAAACTGTAATGGACTGCCCCGGGAAAAGTAAGACTGAAGTGATATTTCTGAAAGGGTATGGGGAGGAAGTTTTCACAATATCAGTGATATTTAGGAAAAGGCTTTTCAAGGTTTTAAACATCTGCAACCTGCATCTGGCAAAGCTCCAAGCTTTTAAAGAACAAAGCAAGGTTCAGCAGTTCAGTGCTTTATTTATGCCTCTGAGGAAAATGGGAAATTGAAGTACAGTCTGAAGTCTCCCCAAGACTCCTATGGGTAAAGAAAGACAAATATGATTTCTCCAAGTCATCTCTGCGTCTTAGTCCTTTTGCCTTTTTCCAGGAAATGAGTTTAAGTTAATGGTCTGGCATCAGGCTTGCTAAAAGTAGTGACATCTATTCATCAGGGTTTGAATCAAATGCCAACTATTCTGTGCTCTGGCACTGTTAAAGGTTACTCTGTCATTCTCTACCCAAGGAATAAAGAAGTCTCTGAATTTACTGATTCAGCAAGTCCAGGGATCAAATGTTGATTTTCTCTCATTCCTTATTGGTTTGTCTTTAACTTTTACTGCTGGATACAACCTATTGCTCTGCTTAAGATTACAAATGAGTAAGAGATCATATGAATCAGTATTCTGAACCCTGAAGAAAAGAAGGAAAAACTTTCAGAATACAAAAGTTATAAGACACTGAAACAAGTCATTGACAAAATCTGTCCTAGGTTTGAAGATCTAATTTCAAGGGTTTGGTGATCAAGCTCTTCCATCTATTCCATGACACTTAGCAAATGCTCTCTAAATGGATAGTTAAGTGGCAAATATTACTTCTGTGCCACAAAAAGGTGACAGTGAGATCTAATATATAATCCACATATATTTCAGTGGGTTTCGTTAATTTCATTGAATTTTTTTTTAATTGAAAGACACTGTGCATACCCTTTGACCTAGCAACAATGCTACTAGGTCTATACCCCAAAGAGATCAAAGACAAGAAAAAAGGATCTATACATACAAAATATTTATAGCAGTTCTTTTTGTGGTGGCAAAGAATTAGAAATATTGTATTGATCAATACAGCAATCCATACCAGTTCCAAAGGAGTCAGGATGAGAAATGCTATCCACTTCTACATAGAGAACTGATGGACTCTGAAAACAGATTAAAGCATGTTTTTTCCTTTTATTTTTCTTGCTATTTTTTCTACAATATGGCTAATACGGATATATGTTCTACATGACTTCAGATGTATAAACAGTATCATATTTCTTTCCTTCTCAATGGATGGGGGAGGGGTAGAAACAGGGAAAGAATTTGGAACTGAAAATTAAAATTTTAAATAAGGAAAAAAAAAAGAAAGCTATGCAATAGTTGCCTGGATCTTGGATGGATGGTGAGTGTAGGAAACATGAAAGCTCCTGGGACTCCTTCAGGTGGTACTAGTTGAGGAGCTCACCTTTTCAGGCTTGTAGAGTTCCTGGTCCTCCGTGAGCGTTCAACGTAACAATATAATACTAACAAAACCAGCAAGCATTTACATAGCACTTTGAAGTTTGAAAAAGCACTTTACAAATCATATTTCATTTAATCCTCACAACAACCCTGGAAGGTAGGTGCTATTATTATGATGCCCATTTTGCAGACTTTGTGAGGGTTGCAGCATGAATCTTCAATGGCAATGCACTTTGATCCTGGATCATTCTTGCTTGCATAGAGAAAAGATTCTGCTTCTGATGCCCACTTTTTTGACCAGTCTCATAAACTGAGGAATGCCAGGTGGCCAGGGCACATAGAACTCCATTCATGGACAGTCTTTTCCAAAGTCACGATTGGTCTCTTGGGCAATTTGGCCTTAGAACACATTCAAGACTCTCAACAGCTTTAGATACAGGTGGCTGATATATGGAGGAGAACCTGTGATGGGAAGGTTTCCATAATTAGGCTGAGGTCAGTTAGGCATACAGTCAGTGACCTTAAGAGGAAGTGGTCTTTCTCCGAGTAGACAGTTCATTCAGTTCAAATATTAATGATTATCCCTAGACATTCTTGGAAGAAGTCATTGTTATCTTATGAGTATGTGTGAAGGAGAAAGGGGGAGCATACTCATTTTCTTGCAAAAGTCACATGAAAACAAAACATTGGACTTTTAGCATGCAAACTATGAGATCAGAAGCACCTATACTTCAAAGAAAACTATGAACTCTTTACATGCAAGCAAGAAGGATTACAATAGACTATCCTTAATACAAATGCTTCTTCCACTTAAGAGTTGCCCAGTATTAGGATTGCACTTGCATTTCAGTGTACAATAAAAGCATCAGATGCATTTAGCCTTACTTCTACTGGTGACTATTTATCCATCACTAATACCTCAAATCAGTAAGTGGATCGCAGGGATTAGATGGAAGGGAATAAACATTTATTAAGCACCTACTATGTGCCACGCTCTCTGCTAAGCACCTTACAAATATTCTCTCATTTTAACATGGCAGTGACCACAAGACTATGGCTAATAAAAAAAATCAACCTCAGGCAAGAATAGAATCTTCTTTTTCTTAATGAAGAAATGTTTCTGTCCTTAACAGTCTGCCTAAAGATAGGATGATAAACTAAATGCCCTGTGGAGGTCTCTCAGATCAATGCTTTTGGGACAAGTTCAACTAGATTAAAATCTCATAACTAGGGTATACCACACCCAATGGAGTGTTACTCACAGAATTCTTAAGAGCATAATACCACGGAAATTAGAAGTATTCTCTGCATGCACCAATACCTATGATGATGATTCTATTTCCTGTCATCAGTCTTTAAATGGAAAAATTGCTTTACAAGAAAATACTGAACTGAAACTTGTTATAAAGCGAACTTCTACATATCCATGGGTGTCTTCATAAAAATTAAACTGCCTCATCCTTTCTCGCAGGTTAAAGCAGCCTACCTTCTACAGGTAGCTTCTCTCAAGAGTTCTTATTCTTATTCTTATCAACTCTCTTACAGCTAGGTGGCACAGTGGGTAGAATGGAGTCAAGAAGACTCAGATTCCTGAGTTCAAATCTAGCCTCAGATGCTTACTAGCTGTGTGATCCTAGGCAAGTCATTTAACCTTGTTGGCCTTAGTTTCCTCACCTGTAAGATGAGCTGGAGAAGGAAATGGCAGACTGCTGTGGTATCTTTGCCAAGGTCACAGAGAGTCAGAAGTGACTGAACAACAACAACAATTCTTATTAGCTCTCCCTGAAATTTCTTTCTCACAGCATTCTGCATCTCTCCAGATCCTCAGTGCAGACAAGATGATCTTGGTTGGCAAGGGGAAATCTGCAGATGCCCTGGGGTCTCCATGGAATTCACTGTATTTTTCTACTCTCTAAGATCCTGGAGACTGCAGCCAAGAGGTTCAAAGGTAATGTACATTTTTTGCTGTCTTTGCTTCAGAAGTAATTGCTATTGTGCTCTCAACGACAGACAACAAACCTAGTAACAGACTTTCATAAACTAAGTTTTAACCCAGGGAGAGTAAAGCTGACCTTCCACATTTGCTCAGAATAATATTCACCAGACTTTTTCTTACACAAACATTAGAAGTAAGTGGTAAAATGTCAACAGTCCCTAGGCAGGAAGATAATGGAAGAGATTTCCTTTTTCCTTTCTAGTTCTTCTTTACTACAGGATTAAAATGGTACAACTTCATGAAGCACATATTGCTAGCCCTCGCATCACCAGCACGGACTTTAAGCTCCGAGACTTGTAGCCGCGGGCTCCAGCTGACTGTTTGACGCCAGGCCCACTACTTGCCTGTCACTACCATCTTCATTTGCAGCCTCTGAAATCACATTAGAAAATGCTGGCTTCTTCTGCAGAGGCCCCAAGAACAGGGAAAATGGCAGAAGGTGAAAATACCTATTTTTAAGACTGGCTATTGTCCCAATATAAATAGATATGCGTTTTCAGGTCAGATATTTCAGTTTGCCACAGATATTCCCTTTTCCTATCTGCTTAAAGTATCATTCGCATAGCACATGCAAAAACCCTGCTAGGTGATACCAGACATTTCAAACATCTCCTTTCTTAAAGCCAACTTAATTGAGAGCTATTGGTTTGTCATGGTAGATGCAAATTATGCCGCAGAAAGTGGACAGCTCTTTTCAGACTGGGATGGCTCTAACTTGAGGGTCAAAAGGTTTCTTTTCATTAAGACCCAAGGAGATAATACTACTCAATGGGCATATGAAATGAATAGGTGTGGATCCAGTGGTTCAGTCAGATGCCACCTCACCATCCAATCCATAGAACTCTGTGGGATGCCACATACCTGATCTGTTGAAAAGGACATCAGTGTCCTTTTCTGTTTGGTTTGTTTTGTTTTGTTTTTGGTGAAAAGGACATCAGTGTCCTTTTTTGTTTGTTTGTTTGTTTGTTTTTGGTGAGGCAACTGGGGTTAAGTGACTTGCCCAGGGTCATACAGCTGTTAAGTGTTACGTGTCTGAGGCTGGATTTGACATCAGTGTCCTTTTAAGGGAAATAAAAAGATATATGACTGCAAGGCACTCATAGACATGAAAACCCATAGGAAAAAAAAGGCTACAATATCCCTTTTTAGCATCATGTATCTATGGGGTTGGGGCAGCTAGATGGCTCAGTGGATAGGACACTGGGCCTGAAGTCAAGACCTGAGTTCAAATCCAGCCTGAGACACTTAAGAGCTAAGCAAGTTATTTAACCTCTCTTTGCCTTAATCCACTAGAGAAGGCAATGGCAAACCTCTCCAGTATCTTTATCAAGAAAGCTGCAGGGATGGTATGGTCCAGGGGGTCATGAAGGGTGAGATATGACTGAATGACCAAACAACATCATCATCTATGGGGTTGCTTTTTGGGGCAGATGGAAAGGTCTTCTTTACGAGAAAAAGATCATTTTTTTCTGTTATTTCTTGGGCAGTTTTTTGTAGACAGACTCCCATACAGGTCTCATTGTCTTTTTTTCAAAGGAAAACACTTTCACTAAGTTTAACCCTTGAATCCAGATGTGCTTGACAAACTGATGACTATTTCAAATAACTGGCAGGTTTAAATCTGAAGTATGAAAAATTAGAAATCACATTTGTTCGATGACATAAATGAGCACACCAGGTGTTTGCTACATCTGTTTTCCTGGAACAATTCAGAAATGATACACCTGGGATGGCTCACAGGATCCTTTTAAAGACAGGTACCTGGCTGCCAAAGGTAACAAACCAACGTTAAGAGGGGTACTACCTAAAAAAAAAAAGTCTTTTCTTCCAATATAAAAGATGCATCTATGGAACTATGATATGTATTCCAGTCCATGTCTGGTAAACTCTCAGATAATAGCAGCGTGGTAGGGTCACTGGGGTTCTATTAGCTCAATTAATGAGGAGTAAGATAAGGCTAACACCCAGCTCTTCAGATGGCTAAGGAATAGAGCTGGTAGTAATGGAGTTATTAACCTGCGTCAGCCAGTAAATTTTGCTGCTGATTCCAACTCCATTTCCTAGTTCAGGTCTCCATTAATAGGCTGTTTATTATCTCTAATCCGCATAAGGATCAGCTGCTGAAATGTGAAAGCTTCCTGGAAGGACCAAATGGTCCCCACCCACCTACCCAAAATCTCCCTGCTTTGCATTTTAATTTTCCCCTTGGTCCTGTGGACTTCCTCTTAGGAGACTGTAACATCGATTTCACTTTTAATTACATAGGGCTCTATAGCCTACTGAAAAGAGAGTATCACAGGTACCTAAAATAAGGCTCTTATAATCCAATCAGGTGGCTCTGTCGTATCTAGAATGGGCTATTTTAATTGCTGATTTCATACAGTACCACTGTAAATGAGCATTTGTTTGTCCTCAATAACTAAGAAATTCACTAGAATTTAAAAACTAAGATTAGCAAAGTGGCACGATGTAGAACTTCCACTGTGGGAGTAAAAATGTCTCCCCTAAAAAAAAAAGGACAAGAAAAAAAGGCAAAACAAGTGATATTTAAGGAATAAGTCATGCAGACATTTAGGATGTCTATGTTATTTATATGATCACATATGGAGTCAATATAATAAACATGAGTTGACATTCTTGTGACCAGCCATTCTTCTTCAAATCCTGCTTCTGAAATCCTTCAATGCTCAGCTCAGGGGCCCTTGTCTCGGTGAGGCTTTCCCTCGTGTCATCACCCTCTAGGTGTTGGTGTTCGGTCCAAAATTTTCCATGCACCATACATGTTTGTGTATGAGTTGTAAGGTATAGTTAAGGCAGGTTCTCTGTTCGCTATGCCATACTCCCTTGTGCACATACTAAGCACTTAATTTGTTGAATTGACAGCAGAAAGAGCACTTAATCCTGGGGTCAGAGGATGTGGGTTCAAATCCCACATTGGATAATTACTACCTGTGTGGCTTTGTGCAAATCTTAGCACCTCCTTGGGCCACAGCTTCCTCCTCTGATGAGGAGAATTGGGCTAGTTGAAATTCTGCGTTCCCTTCCAACTCTACATATATCATCATCTACGGTCCTGTGACCCAAGAAATAAAGGGTATCTCCATTACATTAGCTAGTTTTATTTATTGTTGTTGAGTCATTTCTAGTCATGTCTGACTCTTTGTGAACTCAGTTGGAGTTTTCTTAGCACAGATACTACAGAGGTTTACAATTTCCTTAGGCAGCTCATTTTACAGATGAGGAAACTGAGGCAAACAGAGTTAAGCGACCTGCCCAGGATCAAATAGCTAGTTAAGTGCCTGATGCCAGATTTGAACTCAGGAAGATGAGTCTTCCTGACTCCAGGTCCGATGATCTATCCATTGTACCATCAAGCTGCCCCATAGACAGTTTTATCTCCATTACATTAGAGTGGATTTCAGTAGCCACAATAGAAGCTTTATTTTAATAAATAACCATTTTCATGCTTCTTAATCATGGATACAAACTTGTAATAGACCCATTTTTCTTTTCTAAATTGTGTATTTGGCCTTTTAGTATTTGAGTACAAGACATAAAAGACCACACTTGGTTTTCTGAACTACTACATAGAGGTAGTATGTAAAAGAAATCATTAACATACAATTCCAAATGTTTTTGTTCAAAGGATTATATTGGGCCAAATTACTTCCTAACTGTGGTATTTTAAAATCTATATTCAACATGAACAACCTACACACTGATAGGTCTAATGTGACTTCTGGCTTACTTGTCTGTTGATGAGAAGACACCCAGCAGAGATTCTTAGAGCAACAAAAGGCCAGACACGTGTACAGGTACACACATAAGCAAATACAAAATAAATCCAAGGTAATTGAGGGTGGGGAGGGGGAAGCCACATTGGTAGTTAGAGAGACCAGGATCATGTAGAAAGAAGGTAGCAACTGGGCTGAGCTTTAAAGGAAATTAGAGATTCCAAGAGACAGAGGTGAGGAGGTCGAGCGTTCCAAACACGGAGCAGAGCTTGTTCAAAGGCAGGAAGACAGGAGACAGAATGTCCTGCAGCAGGAACAGCTAGAAGGCCAGTTTGACCCAACCACAGAGAGTGTGAGCCAGTGCTCAAGAGAAAGAGCAGCTGGGAAGAGGAAAAGAAATCTTCTTTATGTCACCACCAGAAAAATTAATGTTTATATAATGCTTTAAGGCTTATGAATCACCTTCCCAATGACAACCTTTTAAGAGAGGTCATATAAGTATCATTATTGCTCCCCACCCTCACTTTTTTAAAAAGGAAACAGATTCAGAGAGGACAGCATTTGGCCAAGAAAAGATAGTGAAGAAGTAGAAGGTGAATGTCAAAATTACAGGTAGCATTGAATCAAAAGGCTGTTGTCGTCATTATTGTTCAGTCATGACCCCACTTGGGGTCTTCTTGGCAAGGATACTAGAGTGCTTTGCCATTTCCTTCTCCCTCCCATTTAACAGATGAGGAAACTGAGGCAAATAGTGTTAAGTGACTTACCCAGGGTTATAAGCTGGTAAGTGTCTGAGGCCAGATTTGAACTGATGTACATGTCTTTCTGACTCCAGGCCTGGCACTCTATCCACTACGCCCCACCTAGCTGCTCTAAAAGGCTATAATACCATTAAAATAACTTAAGCCATTGGTTGCAGAATCAAGATTAATTGCCCATGTACTAAATGACAGTACTAGACTAGTCTAGTAATAAGAGTACAGATACAAAGACATCCTCTTGTAACAATTTTGAAGTTGTTTGAATCTCCTTTGCTTTCAATACTTTTATCTTATCCTGGAGACCTTGAGCTTTTATGTTAGTTTAATGTTATATGATTTAACATCACAAATTAATCTTTGACTTGTTTTCTATTTCTGCTAAATAAATACTCTGTCCTTGAGTTTGGTATTATAATGCAAGATATATATTTATAGATAACTGCCTGAAATTCTCTAGAAGTCCCCAGAAAGGTATATAAATCCTCAAGCTTTTTTTGTTGGTTAGCATTCATGGTTGGTATGGGGAAGGGAAACCATGTCGGTCAATAATAATAATAGCTAACATTTATATAGTACTTACTATATGTCAGGCACTGTGCTAATCACTTCACAATTATTATCTATTTGATCCTCACAACCACCCTGGGAAGTAGGTGCTATTATTATCCTCATTTAATGGATAAGGAAACTGAGGCAAAGAGAGGTTAAGTGACTTGCCCAGGATCACACAGCTAGGAACTGTCTGAGGCTGGATTTGAATTCAGGTTGTCTTGACTCCAGGCCCAGAGCTCCATCCACTAAGCCACCTGGCTGCCTCCTAATAATAATCTTCCTAACAATGATTTAACAAATTAATATATGTGTTTCTAATAGGTCTGATCCCCTAAGCCACAGTGTGATTCAACTTACTTGCTTCAGTAAACAGTAACAATCATCTGTTTTGGAATCAATTTGGAGGAAACAGTGACCATCCCTTCTCTCTCTCTCTTTTTCTCTCTCTCTCTCTCTCTCTCTCTCTCTCTCTCTCTCTCTCTCTCTCTCTCTCTCTCTCTCTCTCTCTCTCTCCCCCTCTCCCTCTCTCTCCTCTCTCTCTCTCTCTCTCTCTCTCTCTCTCTCTCGCTCTCGCTCTCTCAAAGATAAACAGCTCCACAAAAGACTGGCCAAGCCAATCCACCTCTGTCTCCAAAACATGCCCTTTACTCTCCCACTTCTGTAGCATTGTTCACTCAGCTTGCTATGCTTACATCCCACCATTTATTTGTTCGATCCCTATTCATCCTTTAAAGACCAATTGCAATGTCATTCTGGCTGGTAATGACCTTCCCCCTTGGACTTCACATATTGTTTTGTTTTGGAGTTCTCCTGTAATGTAATGTCATATACTATGCTCATCTATTTTTCTAAAATGTTATTCCCCTACTAACTGTAAGTTCTATGAAGGTAGGATTTGTGTCGTGTTTTCTCGTGCTTAAGAAACAGTTGATGAATGAATGGCAGAGTGAATTTCATAGCCACACTGGATTTGGGTTCAAAGGATCTGACCTTGAATCTTCCTCATCTATAAAATAAAGGAATAAAAATAATCTCAGTGTATCATCTTGTACCTATTACGCTGGTTAAAAGAATATTATAAATTAAGTGTCCGTGGGGCTGCAGAGAAGCATACCCTATATAATACATAAGTGAACATCAATCCTACATCACCAACTGCATATTGGACCTTTCCAAATGGATGGCCTGTGGGCATCTCAGTCCCAACATGCCCCAAACAGAAGCGATTTCTTTTCCCGCAAGCTCCTCCTCTCCCCTCCTCTTCTGAATGTCACTATTGCCATCAAGAAGACCGACATGCTTCCATTCACCCAGGTTTGCAGCCTTGGCATCATCCTCAACTCCTCATTCTCCCTTCACCCCACACATCCAGTCAATTGCCAAATTTTGCTGTTTCTACCCCCACCACATCTCTCCCATCTATTTCCTTTTTTCTGCTCACACAGCCATCATCCTGGCCCTGCTCATCTCACAGTAGCTTTCTAATGGATATCCCTACTTCAGGTCTCCCCATTCTAATCTATCCTCCACACAACTGCCAAAGTGATATTCCTAAAGCACAGGTCTAACCATCCTATTGCTCTGCTCAATAAACTCCAATTTTACTCTCCAATATTACTATGATCATACATCATTGTATTCTATATGTGACTATTATAAATAACGTGGTATACATAATTACATAAATATTCATATACTATTACACATAATTATCATCTTATCAAATATGAACCTGCTCTGTTGGACATCAAAAGGCCTTCACAATACGACTCTAATCTACTTTTCTAGCCTAGTTATTTATTATTCCCTCTTCCTCTTATTGTTTCTTACACACCATCCTCCATCATCCATCTTCATGCCTTTGCCTGGGCTGCCCTCCATACCTGGAATGCTCTCCCTCCTCACCTCTGCCTCTTCCATCACTGCTTAACCCGAACACCACCTTCCATAGGGGCCCTTTCGTGAACTTTCTGGCTACTACAGCTACTGAAGCCTCCTCCCCCTCCAAATTACCTTGTGTTCCGTTGGAGGTAATAACATGAGTATGCATGTTGTTATCCCCAGAAAAGCTTTCTGAGAATCAGGACTGTTTCATTTTCCTCTCTGTATTCTCAGCACTTAGCACAGTGCCTGGAATACAGTAAGCACTTAATAAATGCTTGTTTGTTGGTTAGTTGGCTGGTGGAAACACTTTGGAAAGCAACAAGGTTGCCAGGAAGAGTCAGAAAACTGGCCCATTCTTAACCCAGTGATTCCGTTGCAAGGATTTTAGTCTACAATATTACAATAAGGGAAAAAGGAACCCAGCTCTACAAAAATATTCATAGCTGTTATATTCCTAATAGCAAAAAATGGAAACCATATATCCAACAATTGGAGAATGGCTGAATAAATTATGGTATATGAGTTTAACAGAATATTATGGTACCATAAAAAAGATCAATATGGAAAGTGCAAGGAAATATGGAGAGACCTATATGAGGTGGTACAAAGTGATCTCAGCAGAATGAGAACTGTACACACACTGACTGTAATTCTACTTTTTTTTTTTTAAGGAAGAAAGACAAGATGTCCTGAAGTAGTAGATTTTCAGATGGCCCTGGAGAGGGACACAGAACAAAAAAACATTTTTAAAAACTGGTTTTTCGTTGAGTAATTTATTTGGTTCTATCTTGCTAAATGCTAATGGTTTTATGTAAGATCATTTTTCATTTGGTTTGTTTTATTATTTGCATTTTTGTAGTGGTTATCTTTATGTTTTGCTTTTAAATAGGGAATGGAGTAGACTAGATGATCTTTACCTCCTAGCTCTACACCTTATTATCCTATGACCCCAAGTGTTATTTACCCAATATTTCAGAAGCCATTCATTGTTGCTTATACAAGGTTCTGAATGAAAGTTCATTTGGGGAATGTAGCTCCAGTTACCTAAAGGGCCTTCAGACTCCCTTATCTGTCGAGAGGCACAAAACCCACAGCCCACTTTGGTGTGCGATTCCCCACTGCAGGGGTCCGTAGGTGAGGTGACAATACTCAGGATCTTTTAGATGGTTGGAATTTGCCAGCGTTTGACTTGCTGTCAACACTGTCTCTCCCTTGGAGGCAGCCCTTCCATGTAGACACCAGTTCTGCTCTCCAGCAGGCTGTTTGTGATAACTGTCTTTTTGTTTAGTGAGGACTGAAATAACCCTGGCATAGTCTAGGAGGCAAACCTAATGACAAGAGATCTGTCACAGTTTTCCCAGTGACAATGAAGATAAAGTTCCCCAGCAAATGTGGGTGTGGAGCTGCATGTCTGTCTTACTTGGGATGTCCTTTTAGGGCACAACCAACTCTGTCTTAGCCTCTTCCATTTTGCAATTTCCATTTTGAACCAGGGTGCTTGGAACACAAATTAGCTAGTCCAAATGGTCATCCTTGAGGGATTTATTTAGACCCACAAAAAAAAAAAAAAGAAAGTGGGGAGAAAGAGCCATTTTAAGGAAAATAACAATTATAAAATGCCTGGTAGCGCTCTGCTGTATTTGGCTGTCATAAACTCATCTAGCATTTTATATATATCTTGTACTGCATGACTCCTTTCTATTTTTCACCCAGGTACTTTCGCAGCCATGCCTGCTGAACTAAAATAAACAGGATTCTGTACCTGCTGTCGATGAAAGTCTCTGTTAAACCTTGACATAAGTAAACCAGAGTCTTTTATTTTAACCATCCAATTCTTGCAACCTCCTGACATGAGAGGTTTTAATGGTCCTTTTCTTTCTTTCTTTCTTTCTTTTTAATGTCCCCACCATGTGCCACCATCACTCAGAGACTATCAGAGAGATTTGGTTTCTCATTCACCTTAAAGGCTTCCATAATTCAACATAATTAAGATCACATCCAGATACCCAGCAACTTCAGCAACAGGGAGGATTTTCAAAACGAGTTTGCCTCCTCGTACCACAGACATAAAGGAGGCAAGATGACATTTTTGTCTGGTTCATGGCAAACTTACTGATGTCAATCTGAACTCTATTCTCTTTCTATGGTAAATATTAATTCTAAAGGAAAATACCATGCTTCAAATTTGCAGCATGAAATGAATTATTTTCCTGTTAGGCAGAGGGCAGAATTTTGGATGAAGCAGTGGATTTTTTTATATCATTATTACTGTGTTTTAACAAACTTTATAGCCCATATTGTTTGTTCTCAAATAACTTTTCCCCCCTTCTTTTCTGCCATCAATTACCTGGTTTGTTCCCTTCACTGTATGATGTTGGAATCAAGAGATTGATACTGCTCAATGGTATATAATTTAGGATTATGTGCATTGGGTTTATGCAGCGGGAGTCAGACAAAACATAGCATTTGAACAGTATCCATTTATTAGCGCTAAGAAAGAGATTTATACTGTGACAAGTAGACAATAACTCTGTTTTCTGATAAGCCAAAGAGGTCTGCTTTGGAATCCAATACACAGAGTGGCTTACCCTTTCACCAATAATTCTGTTTACTAGTGTGAGTATATTTTAATAATAAACTTGATATATATATGTAAATTTATTTTAATCTAATTTCATCAACCGAACCCTCCTAAAAATGAGCCTTTGTAGATTGTTTTCATATCTGAGTTATAGATTTCTGTATCCTATTCCCAGATTGATTTCTAGGCTATAATTCTGTCAAGATTTCCTCCTGGTGTCAAAAACAGCAACACCACAGCTAGAGTGTTTTATAATTGGCATCACACCTCAACCAGAATTATAGCCCTAATGTGCTTTCCCAGGGTGGGTGGTTTGATTTTCGAATCTCTCTTTTTCTCAGTCTATAACTGGACTTCAAGATTTTATGGCAAAAAAATTGTCTGCAGGATTAATCAGGAAATGTTTAATTTAAAGCATATGTTTGGGTGGGGCAGAGACAGGAGAAGGAGGGAGAAAAGACAAGAAAGAGAAAGCACTCTCTGAGCAATGTGAGAGAAATGTAGAAGAATGATTAAACACAAAACATATGAATTAATCAGGGTTGTAAGTGAATATTTTAAAATGTATCTGCCTTCCTTCTGCTCTGAGGTCAAATAAATTAAGTTGCTATTCCTTACTAATTCTCCGGGCACCAATCCTTACTACCTGGGCGAGTGGGCTCTTTGCAAGCCTAAATTAAATCAAAGTCATATTTGTGAAGTGCTTTCTTGTCCATTTAAAAATAAATACTCCACCCCAAACAGCAGGCCTGGTTCTTTGAAGCTAGCATAGTATGCGGGGCTCAGCAAATATAACATTTTGACCTGGGGTTTGGAAAGTTGGTAACACATACCTCCTCCAGCCCACATTGATTCATTTGCTTCTTCTACAGGTATGATTGTCTTGAATATATCCAAAGCGCCTTTCATCCCCAAACATTTCATGCACTTAAAATAAGGTACAGTCCGGTCATGATGAGATTACTCATCCAGCGTAGGAACAGAACAAAAAAGGTATTGTGGTCTCACAGAAATCATAGCTCCAGAATTTCACAACTCATGTTAAAGGTTAATAAGAGGGCCAATTTTAACAGTGAACAAAAGCCCAGAAAGCAACATTGCTTGGGAGTTATTATGGAAGCCAGAGAGGAATGAGGACTGATATGGGGAGAGCCAGCAAAGTTTAAATTATAAGGAGGCAAGAACAACAGGATATTTGACATGAATTACTGTAATCTATGGCAAAGTGCTCCAGAATAAGAATGGGGACATTGTTATTGGGAAAAGAGAGCGAGAATAGCAAAAAACACGGCCCTATGGGAGATACAAAAAAGTATGACACATTGGCCCAGCTTCTCAGGAACCTTACAATTTAGTTGAGGAGACAAGACATGTACAGAAAGTTAAATAACAGTACAAGAAATGTCATGAGGCAGGCTAAGTTAAATGCTACTCCAACAATTGTCCTGACTGCTGCTTTGAGGATCAAATGAATTAATGCATGTGAAAATGCTTAGAAAAATATTTTTAAAAAACACTTACATTGCACTGTGATAGCATACTGTAATATTAATAGTAATAATAACTTGGTGTTCTATTCTGAGCTCTCCACTCCTGAGCACAGAATCTTGGAAAAGTCAGTCAACCTTAGGCAGAATTTTCCCATTTTAGAAATGAGAATATTGTTTGAATATAGTATACTTGAGAATTACTTTAAGAACTATGAGGTAGATATCGACTACAGAGTTCTAATGAGACAGCAGCTACAATTTAGTCCTGGCTACTACAATACCAGGATAAGATAGTTAACTGGAAGTTTTTCAAATAAAAGAAAGGAATACATTGTACTGATATTGAAAGATAAAAGAAAAATAGCTAGAAGCTAACTAAAACTACATTTATTCCATATTCCTTTAGCCTCCATTATGATTTTCTCTGTGATAATGCTGCCTGTTCAGTCATATAATCCTAGAGGGCAAGGATCTTACTTATTTAATTCATTTAATACCATAACCTAAGGAATGCTTAATAAATATTTTTGAATAGAAAAAGGAATTGAGTGGGTGGAGGCTGATATTAGGCAAAAAATTTAAAGTGATGTTGTAAGAAGTAAGGTCCCTAACACCAGCCAGCTATGTGTGCTCGAGCAAGTAATTTCATTTCTCCCGTTTGTAAAAGGAGCAGGATGACTTCAGGATCCCTTCCAGCTCTAACAATCCATAATTCTATGACTCCGCATGCCAAGAGTGAGTGACCACTTGTAGTGGGCCAGTAATAGAGAATGTTGATGTGATTAATTTATAGTTTAGCAAATTAAGGGAAAGGATAGGCTGGTCCATTTTTGTAAGCCAGTAATTTTAAGAATTTACCTGCAAGACTGAATTAAAACAACTAAATGCACATTGATTAACAATGTATATAACAAATGCATTCACTAATTTGTTCATTGATTGAACAAACTCAGAAAAGATATGGTCAAAGCTTTGGGATTAAGCACAAAAGAAGAGTGAGAGCCAAACCTAAGGATAAGAAAGAAAAAAATAATGAAAGCTACCCATCATCATTATCATTATTATTCTTGTTGTTGTTATTGTTGTAGTTTTTCTCATCTCATGGGTACAAATGGTCCCAGGACCAGTTGATATCCTGCTATTATTCTTTTATATTTGATATTCTATAGATCAGTGCACTGGTGGAAAAAATGATAGCTTTTTGTAGTTGAATAAAATTATTAAAATGTAAGCTCATCCTCTGCAAGCTCACTGAAAGCATTCCTGATACAACACCAGTAGCAGACAGACAAGAGTAATGCTATTCACCTCATCCTGTTCCCACAGGATTTTGATCTCTTCTAAGAGGTCTCTGATAATAATGTCATTTATATAGCACTTTAAGTGTGTTATAAGTACTGCTTTATATTTTGAAAGTTTTAAAATCTTGATCTCAAGGTTTTTTTAGATCCTTGTTAAATCTACGTGATTATGAGCAACAGTTCATTCTGTGATGACGGTCCAGTTCTAATATAATTTATTGGTTGAATTCTCCTGAATAGTATTATTATCCTCCTCCTCCTCCTCATTATTATTATTAGCATTGCTCCACTAAAGTCTTACTCCGATACTTACCTCATGGTAGGGTGGAAGTGACCTTGGTATTTCCCAGGCTATACCAACAGAACACAAGTTATTGAGGGTCTTACATCTTACCAACACAGGAAAGCTTTGAGTGTGAGCCTATCTAGGTACTGTATCATTCAAGAACTTTAGTCTAACTAAGTTGGCCAGTAGGTGAGGATTTTTTGGACACAGAAACTCACTAAATTGCCTGCTAAATTATGCGGGTGGGGATGGAGTGGGGGAGAGTGGGGGTGTTGCAATGTGCGCTAATGGAAGACTCATAGAAATCCCTTTATCGCTCTGGGCTTCCGTTTCCTTGTAAGTAAAATGAAGGGACTAGACTAGATAATGTTTAAGATCTTTTCTATTCTATTCTGTGAATCCAAGTACTAATCATACTTCCTACTTGGGTGGTATTTCACAATTTCCATAGAATTTTCACATATTTTGTTGGATCTTCACAATAATCCTGTGAAATAGACAAAGGTTATTGCATCTATTTTATAGATGAGAAAACTGAAGCTCAGAAAGGTTCAGTGATTCACCCAAGGTCACACACGTAGTAAATGGAAGAATTAGATTTCACATCCAGGTCTTCTAAAGTCTTAAGTCCAGTGCTCTGTACTATAGGAAGACATAAGAGCTACAAGATCCTCCTCAGTATCTTTGCAGAGAAGGAACAGAACTCAACACGCAGAAAGCACTGAAAACTCATTAACATGAAGTAGATGAAAATATTCTATGACAGCTCTCCAGTGGGCATCGGAAAGTATAATTAGTTCTAGTTTTAGAGTCAGAAAACATGGGTTCAAAGCCTGACTCCATCACTTTCAACCTGTGTGTCTCTGAGCCAGTCATGTCTTCTGGACTTTAGCTTCCTCATCTGTAAAATGACAATGTTTTAACTTGGTCATTTATAAAGTCTCTTCTAGATCAAAATGCTGCATCCCAAACTGCAGGGAAGTCCAGTCATGGAGACACTCACTTACCAAGCTTCAAAAATTCTTGCTACAACCAATAGTGTACCTGTTGGGCATGAATCCCGCATTATCCAGGAGAGTTGCTTGATTTAAGTCTTGAGGGAAACCGTGAAGCACCCATCCACAGCGAATGCAATCCTGTTTACTGAGACGGTTTATCAGGACTCTTATGATGATTTGATCAGGAACTAGAAGGAGAAAAAAATGAAACCGTGTTTTGGACAAAAGTAAAAAACTGAGTTTATGAAATCTCTCTTGGAAGATTTATGTGAATTGATGCACAATGAAGTAAGCAGAACCAGGAAAGCAATATACACATTGACTACAGCAATTTAAATGGAAAAAAACAACCACAACCAAACAATCCAAATTGAATGCTGTGAAATTATAATGACCAGCTTCCTATTCTCCTAAGTGAATAGCACAGGGCTTTATATATAGCAGTCTCCCACGAAAGGGTGGCTGGACTTTATATGAATATATATATATACCTTTCTATTCAATTAAACTGAGGGTAGAGTCTGTATTTTATACTGCTTAGTTTTTCCCTCAGGTACTTCAAGTTTAGATTTATATTTAGATCTGTTGACTGATTTCAAAGCTTTTTCAACTATCTGTTTTGCTTTGTAATAGTTTTCAAGTTTTTTCTAGCGTGTTTGGTTTGCTTATACACCTCCTTCAGGGTAGGAATATATGTCATTCATTTTTAAAAGACTTACAACCATTTCAAGTTTGTAGATCTATACCCCAAGAAGATTAAAGAAAAAGAAAGAGGACCTATATACACAAAAATATTTATAGCAGCTCTTTTTGTGTTGGTGAAGAATTAGAAACCCATCAATTGGGGAATGGCTGAACATGTTGTAGTATATGAATATGATGGAATACTAACTATTGTGTTGTAAGAAATGATGAAGGGGATGGTCTCAGAAAGACCTGGGAAGATTTATATGAACTGATGGAAAGTGAAGTGAGCAAAATCAGGAGAACAATCTACATAGTAACTGCAATAGTGTAAAGTTAATCAACTGTGAAAGACTTAGCAACTGATCAATATAATGATCTACCACAACTCCAAAGGACTGATGATGTAAAATGCTATTCACTTGCAGATAGAGAACTGATAAAGACTGAAGTATATTTTTCCCCCTTTCCTTATTTTTCTTGCTTTTTTTTGGAACATGAATAATACGGAAATGTTTTACATGACTTCTTATGTATAATGGGTATCTTATTTCTTGTCTTCTCAAAGAATGGAAGAGGGGGTGGAAAAAGGAAGAAAATTTGCAACTGAAAAAAAATTAAAAAGAATAATTTCCAGTATGGCACCATGATGCACAATGCACAATCATGTAAATGTTTACCATACTTTTAATTACAGAAAAATCAGAGAAATGGCAATACTTTCCTCCTTAATTTAGAGAATAAAGATTATGCTGTCTGGTACACTGTCATATGCTTAAAGGTATTATTTTGCCATGTAAAATATTCACTTACATGAAATCAGTCTCATAGCTAATATGTCTCAAAGGCAGGATTTGAAGCCAGGTCTTCCTAACTCAGAGATTAGCTCTCTAACTACTGCAACATATTGCCTCTCAAATTACAGATGAAAAAACTTAACCTGAGAGGTTAAGTAACAACAACAATAATAGCTAAAATTTATATAATCCTTACAGGTTTATAAAGCACTTTACATATATCACTTCATTTAATGCTCAAAACAACCCAAACTCTGTGTGTGTGTGTGTGTGTGTGTGTGTGTGAGAGAGAGAGAGAGAGAGAAAGAGAGAGAGAGAGAGAGAGAGAGAGAGAGAGAGAGAGAGAGAGAGAGAGAGAGAGAGAGAGAGAGCGCAAGAGAGAGCCTAGTAACTTGCCAAAGGTCAAGCAGCTAATAAGTAGCAGAGATGGCACGTGAAGCCAAATCCTCCAACTCCAAATCCAGTGCTTTTTTTTCTTTATGCCACACAATATTTTCACACTACTAATACGTCTCTCATAATTCTAAGCATTTATGGAAGCAGGATGAATTTAGCATTAGAGAAGGCAATTGTTTCCATAATCAGAACCGTAAGCATTCAATTCAAAGGCATATACCTAAAACCAGAATCTCTGCAAACTCATGCCCACGAATAGCCAGATGCAAACACAGGTGAGAATGCCAGAGAAGCAAGAGGGGTGAGGGTGGGTTGGAAAAATTAATCACAGAACAGTAAGAACATTGAATGTGAGCTTTATCCATCCTCCCACTGGAGTTCTATAAAGCTATACTATGAAAGTTCTCCCAACACTTTCAATGGTGTTCAGAGAAGCACAAGGGAGTTCTGTAGCAAGCCCACAGATGAGACTGTGTTAACAAGCTTTCTGTTTTTCAATTAGGTGGGGGATCCCCTGAACTGGCATACAATTATTTAACAAGTTGGCCGCAGTTTCAGGTGTGTCAGGTTGCATTGGCCAGCCACTATAGGTTTTCTCTAAAGGGACACATCACACAGGATGACCCACCTCAGTTTCCAAGACTCTCTTAAATGTTATTTGTCAATCTATGATCTCCTAAAACTTGCTTTTCTCTAGTCTTCACCTCACATTCTTTTCTGATTCATATTTAGAACCAACTATTTCTCAAGATTCAATGTTTAAGGATAACTGAAGACTACAGGAAACGTATATAGAAAATGAAATATTACACTGAAACCTCTTATTTACATTGACACAACTGACATTTTCCTGAAATTTATACCTTCTCCCCCAGACTCATTAAATGTCCTATGTGGGTGATGTTCTGAGTTCCAGCAATTTGCACTGCATTCCCTGCAATTTGCACTCATTTTTCAGAGATGATTGGTAAATATTACCATTGTTTGCTGTGAAATTAGTTCTCAAGAGAAGATAGTTTCCTATATAGTTATTATAACTGACTGCTTCACACCTTCTTTAGAGATGCATAGCTTCCCTGATACAATATAAAAGAAAATCAAAAGTAAGTGCTTATCGAGGCCTTACAACAATGGGAACACAAAGAACAATAAAAACAAACCTGAATGTTTTGTAATGATAATGACCAAGCTCAGACCAGAGAAGGGCTGGGGAAGGGCACCTCCCTCCCTTTCTGGTAGACATGGGGAACTATGGGTGGAGAATATTGCTTGTATTTTCAGACATGGTTGATGCTTGTTGAATTGACGTTTCTTTTAAATTTCTGTTATAAAGGAAGGCTTGATGGATAGGGGAAGGAGGGAAGCATATATTCGGAAATGCACGTGATATGTAAACAAAAAGCACCAGCCAAAAAAAAATGCTCACGTACTTTGAGCTGGGCCTGAATGCTGGCTATTATTTCAATAGGTGAAGCTGGGGAAAAGATGTTACAATCATAGGGAACACTAAAGAGGGGCACAGAAATGGGGAGGTTGGGGAGATATTTGTAAAACAGTGAATAATTTATTTGTCAGAAACAGAATTAGTCTGAGATAAAGGATTGGAGCTAAATTCTGGTGGTTCTTGAACGTCAGGCTAAGGAGTCTGTACTTTCTGTTCAGGAGGAGGGGTAGCAGAAAGAGCCCTGTACTGGCATGTGGGATTCCTCCCTCGTCTGGGCCTTAGTTTCCTCCATTGTAAAATGAGGGCATCTAGCTCTAATCCAGTCACCAATGGGGAGCCACCAAAGGTTTATAAGGATGGGAGGAATGAAATCAGAGCTACCCACTAGCAAGGTTAAGCTGTCAACTATATGTAGGATGGCTCTGAGAAAGGGCTAGATTAGAGGCAGGGAGGCCTGGGAGGAGACTGAACTCTAACAGGTGACAACAGGAATAGAAGAAAGGGGATATGTGTAAGAAATACGGAGACAGCAAATTTAACATGACCCTCACTGATTGTACTGAGAGAAGGTCTCTTTGTTTTAAGAAGCAACATGTTTCATTCATAGCACTGATTTAAATATGTTGTTGTTCGGTCGTTTTTCAGTCATGTCCACCTCTTCATGACCCCATTTGGGGTTTTCTTGGCAAAGATACTGGAGTGGTTTACCATTTCCTTCTCTAGCTCATTTTACAGATGAGGAAACAGAGTTAAGTGACTTACTCAGGGTCACACAGCTAGTGTCTAAGGCCAGATTTAAACTCAAGAAGATGAGTCTTCCTGATTCCCAGCCTAGTGCTCTATCCACTGGGCTACCAGCTGCTTGATTTAAATATAGCCACCATCATCATAGAGGTTCTTTAAAGGTTAGCAAGAGGGGCAGCTGAGTGGAGCAGTGGATAGAGCACGGGGCCTGAAGTCAGGAGGACCTGAGTTCAAATCCAACCTCAGACCAAACACTGGACACTTACTAGCTGTGTGACCTGGGCAAGTCACTTAACCCCAATTGCCTAAAAGCAAAAAAAAAAAAAAGCTAGAAAGAACTGCGTCACAACTAAATTCAGTTCAGTTCTATGTACCAGGCAATGTACTGATGCTTTGGATACAAAGGGAAAAACCAAAGTCCCAGCCCCCCACTCAAGGAGTTTAATTATAAAATCAATAAAGAGTCTAAACCTAGTGCTAATCCACAAATATTAAATGGTGATCACTTACAATTTTTTAGGACTTGACATCACCTTTCATTCACTTTAAAAACTCAGAACCCACAATGTTCCAAGAGGATTGTGAAAGGAAAGCAACATGATATTGTAATTGAAAGAGGACCTGCCAGTCAGGTCCAATACTTTGTATAGTTGTTTGTTTGTTTGTTTGTTTTTAAATTGAATTGTCTGTGGACATCTTGTTTCCCTCAGAATATAAGCTTCATGAACACAAGAACTTTCATTATTATCTTTTTATCTCTAGTGCTCAGTCAAGTTTTCAGTACACAGATGGCGCTTACCACATACTTATTGAAAATTGAATTTAGTTTTAATAATACCAGCTCTGCAAGTAGCTGACTATATGAATCTTAGACCAGTCTTGGTCTCTGTTTCCTTCCTCATATTTAGAATGAGGTGTTAGATTCAAAAGCCTCTAAGGTCCTAGCTCTGACATTACATGACTATTACAAAGAAGCAGGTAAGAACAGATTGTAAAGATGATCTCAAATATAAGTGAAAATGTTCTTCCAAATACAATGGTGACAACTGTCTTTCCTAGTGGGAGAACTATATTAAGTGCAATTCTTTCTTTCATTCTTCCTTCCTTCTTTCCTTTCTTTTTAAACTCTCCTCATTTGTTGCCTTAGAATAGAATCATAGAACCACAGAATCCTAGAATCCATACATTTTAGCTGGCTAGGGGACTTGAGAAATCATCCGGTTCAAGCCCCTCTGGGCTACCATTCCCTCTACAACTTTCAGTTTAAAACTCAAACCTTCCATCTCATACCCATCAGACGGGTACAGGATGACAAAAGTGGAAAGTGACACATGCTGGAAGGGCTATGGGAAAACAGGCACATTGATGCACCATGAGTAGAGCCATAAATTAGTCAAGTAATTCTGGAAAACAATTTGGAGCTCTGCCTTCAAAAGTTACCAAACTATACTTGTCCTTTGACCCAACTATATAACTCCTAGTCCCGTACACCAGAGATCAGAGGAAAAGGACCTATACATACAAAAAAAAATTATAGCATTTCTTTTCATAACAGCCAAAGCTGGAAATCCAAAGGAGTACCTACCTATGGGGAAATTGCAACACAAATTATGATATATGAATATAATAGAATAAAAATGTGCCATGAGAAATTACTAAATGGCTGTTTCAGAGGAAACTATGAAGACTTCTGTGAACTGAATCAGAGTGAAAGAAGTAGAATTAGGAGAAAAAATTTAATGATGAAAACAACACAGAGAAATACAACTTTGGAAACTCTAATCAAGGCAAGGCTAAACCAATGCAAATCCAGAGGACTAACGATGAAACAGGCCATCTACCTCCTGCTAGAAATGTGAAGAACTTAAAAATATAGAATGACTAGGTGGCATAGTGGATAGAGCACTGGCCCTGGAGTCAGGAGGACCTAAGTTCTAATCTGGCCCCAGACACACAACATTTACTAGCTGTGTGATTCTGGGCAAGTTACTTAACCCCAATTACCTCACCAAAAAAAAAAAAACCCAGTAGAATGAGACATACATTTTAGCCATGGCCAATATGGGAATTTGTTTTGCTGTAGTATGCATATTCAGAATGAGGGTCTTATTTTTCAGTTTTAAAAATTGTTCAATGGTAGGTGGGAGGGGATTTGGGAAAGGCATATACAAAATTCTTGTTTTCAAAAAGAATTTTTAAAAAAGAAATCAAACTTTGATAATTCAACTAATAGTACAGAATATGACACATTTTCACACATGAACAGTACAACACAAATTTGTTTTGATTAACTATACTTCTTTGTTACAAGGGAGGCTTTTTATTTGGGATGAAGGGGAGAGTAAACCCCCTTTAAAAAAAAGGAAAAGAGCATCAATGAATCATCTAAAAATACACAGAAGAGAATAGAAGGAAAAAGGAGGCACAGACACCAGGGCAATGATTTTAAAGGACAAGTTGACATGTCATAAATTCATGATTTCAAAAACAACCCTCTTTTTCTGTTCTTCTTTCCATGCAGAAATACTCTATATTGTTCTGTTAATATTCAAGAATTAGAATAACATAAGATAGCAGAACCAAAAAAAGATGTTAGAGACCATCTAGTTCTTTCCTTTCACCTTACAAATGAGGAAACTGTGACTTATCCAAGCCCACTCTGCAAATGATTGGCCAGGCAAGAGATTCAAACCAAAGTCTTCTGGGAGCTGAAATAATGCACCACCTGCTTGAGTCAATTTTTAAAAAAACTGAGCAAAGATCAAAATGCTTTTCAGGTCTCCATGTATTTGTAGGGCAGATCACTAAGAGGTACTCTTCAGGCAACCACACAATAAAATCTTGTGAGAAGAGAAATAAGAAAACAATGAAAAAAGTTACATTAGGATATCAGAGCCCTTAAGAGACCACATGGTTCAATCCCCTCGTTTTACACAGATTAGAATTTTGAAAAAAAAAACATTGATTTCCCTAGAAGCACAGAATTGGTACCAGAATTGGTACCAGAACCCATGTCTCCTATTTCTTAGTCACTCGCTTTTTGCTCTATACAAGACTGCCCCTCATTAATGCCCCTTTCCCATAGATAGCCTATCTTATGCCAACTTTCTGGATTCACTCATTCCATCAACCAATCAACAAGCATTTTAAAAGTACCTCCTGCACTAGGCACAGGGGGAGAATACAACGTTTAGGTAAGACACTGTCTCTGACCTCATGGAGTTCATAGTCTAGTAGGAAGGATCAGTCACTAACTGTTGGAGGCACCTGGGGGGCGTGGTAAATAGAGTACTGGGCCCAGAGTCAGAGAGAACTGAATTCAAACCTGGCCTCAGACACTTTCTAGATGTGTGACCCTGGGTAAATAATTTTACCTCTGTATGCCTCAGTTTCCACATCTGTAAAATGTAAACTATAATAACAGCACCTACCTACCTCTCAAGGCTGTTGTGAGAATCAAATGAGATAACAATTGTTAAGTACTAGTGCAGTGCCTGGCATATAGTAAGTGCTATATAAATGTTTACTATCATTATTCTCATTAAATATGATCCTATTTATAAAGTGCTTAGCATATCATCTGGCACATCACAGGCACTTAGTGCTTTTTTCCTTTCCCTTCCTTATACATTTAGCATAGCATGCAATGATACTTGAGAGTTGCATGATTGTGGCACAAAACCAAGCACTCTGTGTATCACCAACTCGGGGGGGGGAGTAGCGGGGACAACTCATGGAAGAGGTGGCATGTGAATTGTACTTTAAAAGATGGCTAGAAATTCAACCAATTAAGGTAAGATATTCTAGACATATGACATCAGGGTTAGCAGGTGCTATGTAGCAAATATATGGTGTCTAAGTGGAAGGATGGATTGGATCCTATTAACACATCTTTCCCAGTCTCCTTAATCTTCATGTCCATGGAATGAAAGAAATTGACACTAATGGGCCGTTGCTGCATTTGTGTGCTATCATATTGTGCCTCAGATCCCAAATAAATATGGTCATAGTATGCCCATTTATAGCACAATCCATGAAGAATTAAAACGGCAGGTCATCCAAAGGCTGCCATCTGACTAGACGCATTATGTGGGTAAAGAGGTTGCAACATATTACCAGAAGCATTCAAGGATTGGTATAAAAGAGTTCATCACTAAGATGGCTGGAAAAGGAGGCAGGCTAGGATGATGGTGATGGACAGAGCAAGAGTACAAGATGACAAGCTGGCAGCCTGAGTGTTGAGCCGATATCCCTGTCTTGTGAAGAGATCTCAGTGAAAGTCCCCAGGATATTGGCAGAAGCCATAGAACAGGGTTTAGAAAAGAACACAAACAAGAACCCCACAGGATGAAAAACATATGCATGGGTTGTGACCTATACCATCGGAGAGAGTGCCCACATTGAGGAGATCATAGATTCATTGAACTATAGATATCAATTTACATCAATCAACATGTACTCTCTAGTGTATCTCACACGGTTGTTGTGATGAAAACGCTTCGTAAACCTGAAACCACTATGAAAATAAAGGTTATTGAGATCAACATGAATAAAACATCAAAATCATATGCATTGGGTGGCAAATCTGGCTGTGAAATCTCAGGTCTCGGAGCGGGATTCTAGGCAGTTCATACTAGCCCTTACCTATAGATGAAGGTAGCTAGGTGGCATAGTGTTGGGCTTGAAGTCAGGAAGACATCTTCCTGAGTTCAAATCTAGCCTTAGACACTTACTAGCTGTGTGACCCTGGGCAAGTCACTTAACCCTGTCTGTCTCAGTTTCCTCACCTGTAAAATGACCCGGAGAAGGAAATGGTAAACTACTCCAGTATCTTTGCCAAGAAAACCCCAAATGGGGTCATGAAGAGTCAGACATGACTGAACGACAATAATAGATAGAAGAGTGCTATAGCTACTTTACCTAAGCAAAAATGGTTCTACTCTTCTTAACCTCATTCCCCCAACATATATACTTCCCTTATCTGTGTCTATTCATTGTTCAGTTGCGGGTTGAACTATACAGTGTGTTTGACTCTGACTCTGAAGTAAACCCCACATTCCCCACCCCTGGGTATTTGCTAAAGCTCTTGGGCAAAGAGCCTCCAACCTGTGCATCACCAAAGAGCACTTGACAGGTGGATTGTTACTCTGTTCTTAAAGATCTCCAAAGATTGTGGCATGAACTGATGAGCTAGGTGAATTACAAAAGCAAAGTCAAAGCAATTCCTGTTTAACATTTTTCTCACACAACATTAGGGAGCTCCCCCATAGAGCAGTTCTGTGGCACTTATCTGGGTTGAGGTGAAGAGGGGTGGGAGATATTGCTAGAGGCTAAAGCAAATTATAGATGACTCTGGGTGCACTGACTTGAACTGTTTCGTCTGAGGTGGAGGAAAAACTCTTGCCAAATGAGCTTTTCTTCTCACCCTCTAGAAAAATTCCCTGAAACATGTGAGATCCCAGGATACGGCCCTGGAGAAGACCATGCATTTAGCTAAACTGACCAAAAAAATCTATCTCCTCTCCTATCTCCAGTTAGTGTGCCTTTACTCTCTTTCAGCCTCTTTTTTAAAAAAACTAACTCTTTTTTTTCCCTGTGAAGGCTATCGACTCATTTCTTCCACCTTGCCCTATCTGGCTGGCCAGTTCAGCACAAATGCACTTTTCGGAAAGGATCTCTGCTGTTGTGCTCTGCCAAAAGTTTAAAGTCCCCTTGATAATACTGCCCATTTAGCCTTTATCCTCTTCTCAGATAGAGATTTTTCAGCTTGGGTCTAAAGTCTTTCACCATTAATTCAGATGCCTAAGGCTTGATTTCAGTGCTTGACAGTTAACATCTTACCCTGAGCACTAGCTGCTGCTAAGGGCTACCTCCCCGGAATGTCCTGTCAACCCTAAATTTAGCAAAGTGCAAGATGTGAATGTCCTATTATTTTAGGAGGCCACACTGGATGACTTCACTTGCTTGCTCAAGATCTTCCATGAAAGACCTGAATCTTCACAATGACCTCAAAGTAATTAAAACTTCAATTCACTTGTTCCCTAATGGACTCAGTTACTGATTTAAATAGTGGCTTAATGTAGTTTATCATCATCGAGGCTAATGAGTCCTTGAGGCATGCCATCCAGCCTGGAATAGGGCTGTGCCTAAAGACTGGGTTCCCCCCAAACCAGGAGTGATCAGCTGGAAGTCTAATGAGGAAAAAGGGTCACTGGGATGGTCGCCACATGCCACAACTGACGGATTGTGAAAGGGCTCTGCCTTTTCACTCTATGCCAAGTCACAGAATGTGAGAAAGGGACCATCTTAGAAACCATCTCGCCTAACCCTCTAATTTTATGTATAAGGATCCTGATGCCCAGAGAGGGAGAGTGATCTTCCAAAAGTGACACACACAGGTTGCCGCAGTCTCAACCTGTGGGCTTTACGTTTCACCATGCTGCCATCTGTTGTAGTGTCTGTAACTAGCCCCTCCTCCCCCACTTACTTTCAAATGAGTGTCCTCTAGATGCAGAATAATTAGACATTAGAGCTGGAGGGGACCCGAGACCTGAAGGAATGTTACAGAAAGGGGGAAATACCATCCCCAAGGTATAGGAATTTGGGCAAAATTACCTTGTTTCCCTTCCTGGACACTACCTTCTCCTCTCTCTTCTAACACCCCACCCACCCCGAACTTTTCCTCTGGCTGGGCAATGACTCAAGAAAACAGTCATTTGGTGTTATAACAAACCTGGGGCCTATATGAATTTAGATTAATTCAATTCAACAAACAATTAGCTCATGACCCTCCTGGCTGCTCCCATCTGACAATTCTCAAAAAACTGTACCTCCCTCTGCTACAATCCCTCTTGTCAAGTTTCATTTTTGAGACTTCTTGTCCCCTTAAAGGCTGCCTCAATTTCATTTTTATGCTGCTAAATATATAGGTGCTGGTCGGGGTGAGGGAGGAATCACAGAATTTGACAGCTGGAAAGGACGTCAGGGGCCATCTAGTCCAACCTATACACTGTTGTAACACAGCCAACAAGTGGTCATCCAACGTCTGCTTGCGGACCTCCAAGGAAGGGGAATCCACCACCTCCTGGGGCACATCATTCTGCTACACTGACCCCTGTGCAATGTCCAGCCATTGCCCTTGGTTCTGCCCTTTGGGACCAAACAGAACAAGTCTAATCCTTCCCTTCATGTGACAGCCCCTTAAATACTTAACCATGCTCCTCCCCACCCAGTGACAAGGAGATGAAATAATCAATGTACCACTGCTAGTCACTTTCAACAGAGAGGCTAAAAACAAAGCAGAGTCTTATACACAAAAACATTTATGGCAGCACTTTGTTGTAGGAGCAAAGAATCAGGGGAAATGCAAGTGTTTATCAGTTGGGGAATGGATGAACAAACAAACTGCTGCACGTGAATGTGTTATGTATTGCCATGCTGTAAGAAATGATAAACAGGAAGAATTCAGAAAAAAAACTTGGGCAGTGCGAGCCAAGGGAAAAATACAAGGAGCACAATAATGTCAAGGAAAACTCCACTGAAAGACTTCAGGATTCTGATCGAGGCAGTGACCCAGCATGACGCTGGAGGACCGATGGCATGAAGTCAAGTGGGGCTGGATTTTAGGGATAAAATAAGGCACGCATTTTCAGACACAATCAATGAGTCTATTCCTCTTTGTTTCATTGTGCTCAGTTGTTACAAGGGACGGTTCTGTTGCTATTGTTGCTTGAGGGGGGGTGGCGATAATCCCTGGGAAGTGATCATAGTGTTAAAAAATAAAATATTTTTCTTGAAAGACCTAATGGTTATGTGTCCCCCAGTACCTCACTAATAACTCTGAGTTGGGGAATGCTGTCCTCTTCAGGCAGCTAGTTGGGCAGGTTACCATTCTTGGTAAGATCTTTTGGGAAGCGATGGGATAGGAGAATGTCAAAGATGGTAGTGATAGGGTCTTCTTTTTAATACCCCAAACCAACTGGTGCTTCTTAAAAGTGAGAAAAGGGAGCTCTAGAAAGCACCCAGCCTTTGCTTAGAGACATGAGGTTGGTCCCTTTTAGGTGACACCTGCTATTACCATCAAAGAAATTCAAGAAAATCTAATCCATACTCATTTCTTAAAGACTATGAGTGCGCAAAGCGTGGCATCGGTTCCTGGCAGTTGCCAGTGCATGCCTGCCTTCTTCTCAGATGTAACTGGAAATCATGACTGTCTTTCCAAGCACCTATAGCTCTAAAAGACAAGCAAGGGGGCTCAGCAGTCCTGCCATCACCTGGTCTTTCCACTGTTTGTTTATTATTTACTGCCACCTGCTGGCCAAAGGTATATCTTGCATGCCCCCAGTAGCCTACTCAGAAATGCACAGAGAATGAATTCATATAGAATTGTCTAGGAGGGCCAGGGAATAACAGAAGATGTTCTTTACCTTCCACGATCTGCCTTGGTTATACCCTGAAATTCTCCAAAGAAATTAATCTGACTTTCTGATATACTCAGGCCATAGGTAACAGAAACTCACACTGCTTAACAGTTTAACAAAAATCAAACAATTTTTTAAAAAAATCCCTCTCTATAAAAATACAGAATCAAGATGAGAATTTCTTAGGTATATATATAATTTTTTCCATTTACACGGCCCTTGAACCAATTAAAAGCATATTTAATGGTATTCCCTGAACCTGCTTTTTATAAAGAAGGGCCAATCCTTCCAAACCCCCAAACTTAGGAAATCTCATGTCTCCTCTCTTTGCTAATTCTGCCAAGGCAAAAGGCTTGGAAAAAGCCAAAGAAATCTAGTCCTAGAGTCAAGACCCCCAGGCCTTGTGGAATCCTTGCTAGCATAGCAGATAAGTTCCTGGGATCTCTGCCAGGGACTTTTTTTTTTTCCATTTGGACTGAATAATTGATATCTTTTTGGTTGCTGTTTTTCTGTTTTGCATTTTGTCAATATAAATGAGGCTCGTTCTTATTTAGGAACATTGCCCTACAAATGCTGTGAGATGAGGATGATGCTTTCAATAAGATCATTGAACTGCTGAAGATCTTGCAAAATGGAAGTTTGGATCTTTTCATCCCATTTTAACATAATTAAACGAAGCCTGATTTAATCTCCAGTACACAGAGTAACTTAGGAGGAACATAGGTCAGACGTAAGCAAGATGAACTGAGTTTTTATTTTTAGATTTTGATGCAGTTCCAAATGTAAAATTCCAAAACAGTATTACAGCTGTAGAAGTTTCATGTCTACTGGAAAGGTACAGTGCCAAATTTTTTTAAAAAATGGCTTGAACCTTTCCGGAGGCACAGTTCAAATATCACTCACTGAAGGTGGGAGAAGGGGTGTGGGGGTACTTCAAGTAACTGCCCAACTAACATCTCTACATGGTTAAGTGGGAGAAAAATCTCAAGCTCTATCCAGGACAGCACCCTGAACTAAGAAGGTCTCCAATTTTGGGTTCCATTCTGGTTGCCATTTAAAAGTAGCCATTTAAGACTAACAAATGCATATGAGTGTTCCCATGGTGATGTGAAATGAGCAGCTTTCAAATGGATCTTAAATAAGTGTGAAGCATGCAAGCAGACTTGCTTTTGATTTGGTGAAGTATGAGGGAGGGAGCTGTAGAAACCAGGCACCTGAGATCCGAGGGAAAAGGAGGAAAGAGTGTGAAAGAGTTAGTGACTTGGTATTCCAAGTAAAAAGGCTTCAAATTCATATACATAGATGGAAGAATCCATACATTCCCTCAAGGAAATGCAGAGGCCAGCTCCCTAGCTTCAATGTCTCCTCCCGGCCCTGCAGACATTCTTCAAGCTGCAAGTGGCCTTTTTGTTAATTTGGGACCAGGAAGATCTTGGGCTTGTAGATCTAGAGTTGAAAGGGGTCTTTATAAGCATACTCCATGGCTCTGATGAATAGCCTCCTCTAGAGGAAAGGTTGGTTCACCTGAATTCCTACTGAGTAACTTTTGTGGATGGAGCAAGACATTGCATAGAGCCAAAGCTTGAGATAGGGAGTGAAAGTAGAGGGAAAGAATTGGATTGGTGGACAGAGAGTGGTCCCCAAAGCCAAAAGACCTGGGTTCAAATCCTACCTCTGATGCATACTAGCTGTGTGACCCTGGGCAAGTCACTTAGCGTCTCAGAGCACTAGTCAGCACTCTAAAACTGTAGGTTACACCAAAGGCTGATACCAATGCAGGTAGAAGGAGTTTGCTCAAGTGGAAGTTTTCTATATTAATGAAATAAGAGGTCCAATCCTTATTCCTTATGGCTCTTCTTTTTCCACATACACCATCCCTATCCACATAACCCTAAACCACAATAGCTTCCTTGCTCCTGGAGATGTCAGGCCAGATAATAAATGGCAAATTCTCGTTTTCACTTTTAATAATGGGGAGGCTAATACCTCTCATTTGTTGTTGGGTCATTTCAGTCTGTCTGACTCTTCGTGACCCCGTTTGGGGTTTTCTTGGCAAAGATATTGGAGTAGTTTGCCAGTTCCTTCTCCAGCTCATTTTATAGGTGAGGAACTGAGGCAAACAGGGCTAAGTGACTTGCCCAGGGTCACACGGCTAGTGAAAGTCTGAGGCCAGATTTGAACTCATGAAGATGAGTCTTCCTGATTCCAAGCCCAGTGCTCTATCCACTGGACCATCTAGCTGACCCTAGCTTTCATTTATTATATTCTGATACTAGTGATAGTAAAGTTAGGTTGTATAAATATCCTGCCTACATAATTCAGGCTCAAATTTTTGAATATTATAAGTTACTTTGGTCACAATCGCAAATTCCAAATGTTTAAAGAAATGTTGATAATTGCCCATTCTTCCCTTCCCTTTCTTTTGTAACTTTAATGCTGTACAAAAGATTTTGGCAGTAATTACCTACTATTGTCCTCTACCTTCTAATATGCCAATTCATAAGTTTGTGAAATCACAATACTCCATGTATATTTACTAATCTATGTGTCTGCACTGAGTTTTCTACATAACATCTTCAGTGTCATCTTCCATTCAACAAGATCTTACTATCACTTTTGTATTCTTGAATGGTTCTACAGATGTAAACCCATTTTCAGAAGAGAAACCCCTTTGAATTTCACCTGCCTGGGACATTGTCAGAAGCCAGGGGAGTTTTAAACAAACCAAGAATTAGAAGTCTGAAAAGAGATCTGGAGGGCATCTTGAGGAAGGGCCTGGTGTCATATCTTTGTGCTCTGCCATGGGACTTCCAGGCTGGAGAAGACAGTATTTAGTCCTCTGTAGGCTACCGCCTGTCAAGACCAATTTCATAGCTGAATAGATTGGAATGATATTCTTTCTCCATAGCCACTGTGGCCGTGGAGAAAGAGGGAAGAATTTCCAGGGCATCTCCAATTAAAACAAGGAGAAAACTACATACTCATGGATTATTCACTTCAAAGGACCAAAAGTATGGCCGGTTGTTTCATGAACAAGACAATGGTCAATCGCTGCCTCAGTTTCCCCCAGCCAACGCTGATCTTTTTGATGACCATTCCTAGTAAATCACGATTTGAAGAAGTAAAGAAAGCAACAATAGAAATAGTCCAGTTAAAAGAATAGGAAAAGGACCATCCTGCCATGAAACAAGGACCTTCAGTTCATTAACAGAATTTTCAGCATTTAAAACATGCTGCTACTTTCGACTACCCTGGCCACAGATTTTCTTCAACTTGAAAAAAAAAAGACTCCTACCTATTTTCCATAAAGAAATCTTTGTAGCAATCCCAGTGGAAAAGTCAAAAGTTTGACTTGAAAAAAGAAGCTACTTCAAAAGCATTGTCAAACAGAGGTGAGGGTTTCTTTAAAATGCATAAATTAAAGGGGTGTATGTTAATACACCTATAGGAAACTTTACATTGGGGGTTCTGTCCAGGGGCAGGCAAGAGGATGTGTATCTGCATGTGTTGGGGAGGTGAATAAAATATATATTTAATAAAAGAGCAAATTAATCTGTTTATTACTTACTGTTTGGACTGCCTCTGTGCGTGTGTGTGTGTGTGTGTGTGTGTGTGTGTGTGTGTGTAGAAAAATGAAAGAAAAATGTAGAATTTTCTCAATAATAAAAAGGGAGTTGCACTGCGGGGCCCCTAAAGCTTGTGAAAAATTAAACTCGACGGATTCAAACTGTCCTATTTCCACTTCAAAAGAGAAGAGGCACTGAGCTCTTCCCAACTTATCTTCAAACGCCCAGCACCCTAGAAAGTTTCTTTAAAAAAATAAAGTCTCCTGTTCCCCCAAGCACTGTACCGGTTACTGTATCCACTGTCTCTCCCTCTTCTAATTATACCCATGTGAGTCTATTAATCAACTTGTAAATTATTTAGAGAGTCATGCGCTATCTTCAGCTAGTACAAACACGCTGCATGCAAAGACTTGCTGAAATCGCACAGAGGTCCCTACGGGTCTTCCTCCCGTGTAAGACAGCTTGCAGCTCGCCAATACAGCGCCGTTAAAAAACAAGGAATAACATTCAGCTTTACCTCCTCAGATAGAAAGATTTACTTTGCCTTTCAACTCAGCAACTCTTTGCAAGTTTTTAACAAAAGAGAAAAGCTGGCCTATTGTCGAATCTTTAGTTCGCATTTAGTGATGAGAATATTAATTCACCGTCAGAAATGAAGGCTTTGGCAAAGCGATAATCATTATCGTCCTAGGGGCTGGTCTTTGGGAAATCAAATTTGAAAACCTTCATAATCGTTCAGAGTTAAAATGCTCGTTTGGTTTTTTGATTGCTAGACTTGTAGCACTGGTGGAAATTAGGATATCCATTTCCCTTCACCACATTCGCCCCCCCCCTTTTGTGGGTGTGCCACATCATTAGGGACCCCTCTGATTGGAAATATCTAATAAATATAGGAGGAGGGAAGATATCTATTCTGGTTCACCTCCGAGGGATTTGAAACAGCGACATAGATCTGTTGATCTATTTTTCCATCTATCTTCTATGTGCATCGGGATCTGCATTTTAATGAGAAAAGCCATTATAGCAACTAAACAGCTGTTTTCCCAACCAAAAATAAGTATGTCTCTACAATATTCTCAGAGGAATTCAGAGATTTTTGTGATTGCCTTCCTTTGGATGAGGGTAGGGGGTGAGGGATGAATATGGGGGATGTGAGGAGGTTTGGACTAAAGACTTGTTGCAACCTGGCAAGAACAAAAACAAAACAAACAAACAAACAAAACTCAACAAACCTGTTTTGCAAGGGTATGAACATGTTGATGTTGTCTCCTGCTCAGCTCTTGGAGAAATAGATAATCTGTGAAAAGCCAGAGCCTAACTCAGAAATTCCTGGCTAGATGAATTCGGGCATTCTCCTGACCTTACTGTTTCAACAAGTTTGAAAGTATTCCTCTCATTAATAAAGACAAACATCTCACACACTCAGAGCAAAGACTTCAACCAAGAAGGACAAGATATGCCTTTGGCTGTTTTTAATATCTTCCCTGGGCAGCCACTCTCCAGAGATAGTCAAGCAAAGTGAGGAAGAGAAAACAATTACCACCGTTCTCAATGGAAGGTAACCTTTCTGAGCTAAAGAAAGGTTGAGGTGCAGCTAATTGGACTCAGAAATTTGAAGGTAGGGCTCCTACCTCCTAACAGGGTCTGGACCACAATTTATGGGTGAAACTCCTTGACTGTAAACTAGACTCATATCAAGGGACAGTGGATTTCTTTACGGTGTGGTGACCACAGTGTGATCTGGTAGATTATGTTGGCTTTTATACTCAGTACAAATAGAGAAAAAGAATTTTATGATTCAAGCCTTCACTCTCCCCTAGGAAAAGTGGAGTTAGGAACACAACACCCTAAAAGCAGCTGAAAGTAGAGCTCAGAAATGGCAAACAGAGCAAATGTTTGAGATGAGAAGATGAGTAGGACTCGATGACTAGGACATTATCTCCACTTCCAAGAATGGGAAAATACCAACTTGTGATATCAATAGTCCAGACTTGCTAGGAACCTATCAATGCCAGGAGCTTAATTTTAAGTGACACATAAACTGCTGAGTACTTAATTCTACCGAACACCTGGAGTTGGTATTAACTCTGCACTCTACCACTGTACAAGTGACAGAGATGTACAGCAATGAAAATTGCATGATTTAAGACTTAATACCATTATTCATATGCAGACCAAACACCTATCGACTTTAATGGGGATTGTCTGCATAAAGAGCATGTGCTTAAAGCCTTGGGGAATAAATTTGCTATTCAATCTGCAGCTATAGTCAGAATGAGTTTAGGAGGTCAGACCTATATATTTCAAAGTCTAGGACACACATACTCAGGAAAAGAAAAAAAAAACCCAACCATCCTTCAAACACTTTATCCACGCTGCTGTAGGTCCCATAACAGAAGATTTAAGACGAGGTTAAGGTAGGACCTTAGAGTCTTCTTGCCAAATAAACATGAAAACATGGGTAAGTGGTACAGTAATTAGTTTTTTAGTTGATACTAAGTTGGGAGGTATTGGCAATACCTATGAAGACTAAAAAAAGAAAAGTAAGCAAGACAAAAGAGGTCAGAAGAGGGTTATAACATTATGAGACCAAAACTGGAGGGGAAAGTAACAAATCTTTCTAAGGAGAATGATGAGACAACTGGTTCTATTCAGTAGCGGAAAAGATAATGATTATGGTGATGGTGGTGATGATGATTTTATATCTATATACACACACAAATATGCATGTATGTATATATACATACATTACAAAAATCAAGACTTTGTCTTCAGAGATGAGCTCTCAAAAGTTTATTCACTTAAATCATATAATCCTATGAGACCAGAGCTAGATGAGACCTTAGAAAATAGACTTATAAGAGGGGCAGCTAGTTAGTGCAGTGGATAGAGCTCTGACCTTGGAGTCAGCAGATCCCAAGTTCAAATCCAGCCTCAGACACTTAACACTTACTAGCTGTGTGACCCTGGGCAAGTCACTTAACTCTAATCGCCTCACCAAAAAAAAAAAAGACTTATAAGAACACAGAATATAACAGTATCATTTATTCACTCAACAAATATTAAATGTATTGTATTTATCTTGTTCACAGCATTGTGCTAGCTGTTATAAAAGTTTAGATAATGTACAATCTCTATCCTTATGCATAGGGTCTATAAGGGAGATAAGACACGGTACCCAAATAACTATAATATACAATAATGCAAAATAAGTTTTCCATTCAATAATGCAAAACAAAGTCTGAGGGGGAAGGCTGTTACCAATGGGAACAATCAGAAAAGACTTCATGGAGAAAAGTAGCACTTCACTTGGGCTTTAAAGAATGGTTAGGAACTCAGCAGTTGAAGAAGAATGTAGAATATATTCTAGGCCTAGAACAGCACGAACAAAAGGCACAGAGGCCAAAGAACAGCGAGGAATGTTTGGGGACAGAAAGTGATCCAGTATAGGATTAGGGTAGAGAACTTGGAAGGCCATACTATGAGATAAAATTGGAAAGGTGACACGTTGTGGAGACCCTTGAACTTGAATGCCACACAAAGGACTTTGCACTTTCCTCAGTGAGCAACAAGGAGCTATTACAGGTTTTAGAGCAGAGGAGTGAAGTGGAGAGATCTATAAGTAAAGGAGATTATCTCCAAAGTAGTATGAAAAATGGATTGGAAGGGGGAAGACAGTGGAGGCGGAAAGACCTGTAAGGTCCTGTGAGGGTCCATATGAGTGTTAATGAGGGCCTGTACGAGTGATGGCAGTGGAAAGAGAGGAGGGTTTGGATGTGAGCCGCATTTCAGAAAGGTGTGATGTGTACTAGTGATATCAAACTCAAATAGAAATTGGGGCCACTAAATCTTGCCTAAGCATCCTTGCAGGCCTCAGAGTGACTTTGTTTGAAAATGTGATGTTATCTGCATTTTCATGTATTTTTATTTTGCTAAATGTTCCCCAATTACGCGTTAATCTGGTTCAGGAGGTACTTGGTAGTATTACGGGATGCATGCAGCCCTTTGGCCAAGTTTTTGACACCTCTGGTCTACGAGACTGGGGAACGGGTTGTTTATGATAGTGAAGAGAGAGGGAACAGTCAAAGGTGACTCTCAAGGTTTTAAACATGGCAGAACAGGTGAACATTACTCTAGGAGAAAAAAATTGTGAAGTCAGAAAGAGGAGCAAGTTAGCAAGTCGGAGCGCTAGAAAAGAAGGTCAGTTGGACAATGTTAGAGCATAAACCATATAACGTTGCACAATAGAACATGGAGTGTTAAAAGCCAAATAGACCTTTGCAATTCCCTAGTTCAGAGATTCTTAAACTAAGGTCTGTGAACTTGTTGTTTGTTTTTTAAATACCACGATAACCATATTTCAATATCATTGGTTTCTTTTATAATCCTATGTATTTCATTTTATTCATTTAAAAACATTATTTTGAGAAGGGTTTATTGTTGTTGTTGTTCAGTCATGGCTGACTCTTTGTGACCTCATAGACCAATACTGTCCATAGGGTTTTCTTGGCAAAAATACCAAAGTGGTTTGACATTGTCTTCTCCAGTGGATTAAAGCCAATAGAGGTTAAGTGACTTGTCCAGGGTCACAAAGCTAGTGCCTGAGCCTGAATCTGAACTCAGGTCTTCCAGACTCCAGGTCTAGAGCTCTATCTACTGAGCCACTTAGACACAACCTTACCATGACACCCAGAAAAGCTTAAGAATCACACATGATACATACCACTTGGGGCTTAGTCTTGGACCCCACTTATTTCACAGACAAAGGAGCAATTCTAGAGAGGTCGAGTAATTTAATCAAGTTCACACAGATAATTGAAGGCAAAACTAGGACTAGAATCCAGGTCTCTTAAGACTCCCAGACTCTGGTATAGAGTAATCTAGAAAAAAACTAGAGAGTAGAGATATCAAAAGAGGCTGTGGTAGCAGGGAACAAAAATTTAAATATAAACATATGTAGTAGGATGTAGGAGACAGCCTTACTGTCATCAGGCCAGCGTCCTTTGCCAGTGGCAGGAAAAAGAGACGTTAGTCCTGGGACGGGGTGGAGAACTCAGCCTTGGAAGGGAATGAAACCAAATGGGTAAGTCCAGGTGAATTCACAGACCTAGAGCTGGAAGGGACCTTAGAGGCCATCTAATCCAACGCACCAGGTTTACAGGTGGGAAAACTAAAGCCCAGGTGGGTTAAGTGACTTGTGCAAGGTTACACAGGGAATAATCATAGAAGTCAGGATTTGAATCCACTGCACCACACAAGCACCTACTATGAACAAGGCACAGACAAAATCCAAAGCGACCTCGTCCGATAGCAATTTAGTCTCTCTTGGAAGATACAACTTGGATACAAGTAAGTATGGCACAAGAGAAATGAAGAAGAGGAAAGAACTACTAACAGGGGAGATGATCGGGAGGCTTTGCACAGGAGGTGGCAGCTGCATGGCGCTGTGAAGGAAGATAAGATTTCTGAATTACCACACTCAGTCCTCATTCCTACTGTCAGTTCTAGATCTGAAAGCACATTAGCAATTTAAAACAATGGTTGAGCAATCTCTTAACACAAGGCAGGGTTCAGGATTCTAGAGTTTAAAAAAGTCCATGATGTAAAGGGATTGCCTTGATGCTTTCCCCCCAAGTCCCTTCATCCCACAGTGGCAGCTAAAGAGAATTCATATGGGCCATATGACTGGGATTTTAGGAGAGAAGACTTTGGCGACTTCTCATCATCTAATGTGAGATGACCCTCAGTGATGCCATGGAAGAAAAAAGGGAGAAATGAGTCATGTGGAGAGGGAAATCTACTCTGTGACCTTGGGCAAGTCACTTCCCCACCTCAGGCTTCAGTTTCTTCCTCTGTAAGATGACAGAATTGAACCAGATGGTGTCTAAGGTCCCTTCCAACACTCTATATTCTAACCTGGTGCACAGCTCTAGCATTGTGATAACTAGGATCCATCAAATGTCTAGGAAGCTTGAAATGAACATGTAGCACGATCCATGAGAATGACTTAATTTTTCTATTTTTCCCATAAGCTAGCAGAGTAGTCTATGCATAGTAAATACTTAACAAATGTACATTTAAGAAAGAAGTAAATTGAATATTATGGAACAATGAATGAATCAGTGAACTTGGGTAGTAACTCAGGTTACTTACAGCAAGTACTCTACCTCAGTAATGTTGTAGTTGGTTAAATAGGTCAGCAGTTTTCAGTCTGACTTTCTCTTCAAAACTAAATTCTATTGAGGATTGTTTTCAACTTTCTTCCTGACTTAAATGGTAACAGAAAAGTTTCATGCCAAACGGATATTTTTCCCTCTCCCTCTCTTCTCAGCACATAAACCTTTTTAGTTTTCTCAAAGGCTTTTGTGAGGGCCACTAATGAGATCATGTTAGTATTTACTAATGTAAATTCATTCTTTGTTATTCCTTTGAGAGGAGGATTAGTGAAATGACAGAATGTATTGCAACTGTTACTGAGCTATGATAGTCGTAGTTTTGGTATCTTTAATTTTGTGGAGATGTACGGTTGCAATAAACAAGCTTGGGGGCACATTTTTAGCATAGAACACAAGGGCTGAGATTACCTGATTGCTACTAACATTTATGGAAAATGTTTCTTCGTGTTTCATTTAAAAAAAAAATACTATCCAACTGAAGCTCAAGTTGAAAGAACTACTCTGGATTTGCTTTGGAGAAAATTCAAGGAATCATGGGATTCCAAGACCAAAAGAGGTCCTCCTCCTCTCCCTTTTAAAGGTAAAGAAACTGAGCTTCAGAAAATTCAAGCAACTGGCTAAAGGTCACAGAGTTTGGCAGAGATGGAACTCGAACCTAAATTTCATGGTGATGATGATGACTAGCATTCATATAGTACTTCAATGTTTGCAAAGCACTTAACATTTGCTATCTCATTACAGATGAGGAAACTGAGGAGGAGAGTGGTTAAGTGACTTGACCAGGATCATATAGCTATAAATGTTTAAAGCAGGATTTGAAATCAGGTCTATTTGACTCTAAACTTAACAACCTTGGCACCACCTGACTGCCTCCAAGTTCACTTGATACCAAGTCCAATGCTCCCCCTCGCTTCCTCAAACCAAAGTAGTACATGTTTATTCTCCTTTAAAACAAGACATTTTGCTAAGACTAATCTATAAAAAGGGAGTAACTGGCAAATGGATTGATAATATAGAACAGAGGTTGAGTTACCAGTATTTCTACAAAGAGGTTCACAGCGCCCACTAAAATTAAGCAATGTATTTTGGCAATAGCATCAGGGAGGGAGGTATGATGTTTTCTTAAGTCATTGTGGCAATGAATGCAGTTTAGGGAGCTGTCTCCAAATAGTCCCATGGAACCAACTTTTAATTCATACTCCTATCTTGACTTCACCTTCCGTAGGTCATAACTTAGAAGATCATCTCTCAGGTTCAACAGCAGCACCAGCCAGCCCACACACCATTTTTCTCCTTACAATTTGCCTGCTCGTTGCAACCACCTTACAGTGTCCTTTCCTGGGTCAAATCAAAGGTTTTTTTAGATTTAAAATGACCCACTTACTTAAGAGAGAGGGGAAAAAAGTCAACTAACCACATCAGTAAGACTGAGGATTAAAAACCCCATGAGACCACAGGTTTTTCAAGGTCCGTAACGTCAGCAACTTACATACGGACGTTGACGTCTTTCATATCTCAATCATCACTCTACTGGCCTCACTGACGCTCTAAGGGTTTGAGAACTAGTGGCTGCTAATTTATCTCTTTTCTAAGAACTACGAGATAGACTATGAAATATACATGTGTAAAATAATTTGCTATTCAGGGATGTAAAGATCTACAAGTATGCAAGATGGGAGAGGAGGGAACAAGCTTTTGTTAAGTGCCTACTATATGCCAGGCACTATCTTAAGCATTTTACTAATAATACCATCTCATCTGATCCTCACAACAACCCTGAGAGTTGGTGCTGTTATGATCCCAATTTTACAGCTAAGGAAACCAAGGCAGACAAAAGTTAAGTGATTTGTCCACGGTCACATGGCTACTCAGCATCTGAGACCAAGTCTGAACTCAAGTCTTCCTGACTCTAGGCCCAGTGCTCTATCTATTGAACTGCTTAAATGCCTCATTGAAGTAAGACTTAAAAGTTTACCTCAGCTGTAAGGTTCTCATATTTAGCCTGAGACTGTCTTTCACATCCCAGTTGCTACAGCATTTCCTCCTGAATAGGTGTGAGATACTTTGATATCATCCAGTTTGCCTGCGGTACACTGTGCAAAGGGTGAAATGATACTCAAAAGGTAGGTTGGCAAAGGCCTTAAATGCCAACCTAAGGAGTTGGTATTTTGTCCTCTAGGCAATGGAGAGCCACTAATGGTTGGTTTTTCAATGCTGGAGTGACACCATGAGGCCTATACATTCTAATGTCTTTTGGCAACTGTGTGAAGGTATCCCTGCAGGGGCAAGAGGTAGCCTCAACCTTCAGGGCCAGTTTGCTTCAGTTGCTTGCATATGTTTTATTATCCCATATAAAAAGCTAAGCTTCTTCCATGTCACTTTGTAGTTTTCAGTCTTGCTACTAAAGGAATGAGAAATCAATCTATACCTCGGAATAAAATTAAGAAAAACAACCAAATGTGGAGGGCTGTGTTCGGCAATGAACATCTTTGCTAGATAAACACCAGAATGGGGAAGACAACACGACATAAGAGAGATGAAATGTAACAGGGAGAGGCTTGGGAAGAACTACTAGGTGGGGACTGCGTAGAACAGTCAAATAAATTGTGGAAAGGAGAATGATGTCTATCTGGACTGATGCTTCAAGGTTATTCCAAGACAATATCCTATGAGTGACTATCTCTGGAAAGGAGAATCAAGATGAAAGGAAAGACAAGAAATCATACTATTTCTTTGGTTCCATGGATTATTTGGAACATGATCCCTAAACCACTTTCATGTTCAGGGTGACTTGAGAAAATATCCTACCCTGCACCTTTTTGTGGTTATCTCAAAAAGCACATCATGTAATTTCAGAGAATCCTATTTTCTCTCTGTGAAACTCATCCTGGAACCTGGAATCTCCAGCAAAGAAAGGCTCTTTAGGCTTTTCTGTTAACCCAAAGCTTTCTTTGGGCCAAAGTACAAATTAGCAGAAATATCTCTGTTCTTAGAGAACTTTTTTGAGTAGTGAAAGAATAAAAAGGCAGCCCATTTTCAGAAATTTGCAATGTTAGTTATTCTATCTGGCAAAAAGAGAAAGAGAAAGAGAGAGAGAGAAAGAAATCTCATCAAAAAAATTAGTAGACTGAGATTTACAAGTTATTTTTCATACGGACATTATTTTCCTGCAACACTTTTTCCTTTCAGCAAAAATTTATCACCCTCAGTGGATAGAGCACCGGCCCTGAAGTCAGGAGGACCTGAGCTCAAATCTAGCCTCAGACCAAACACTTGACACTTACTAGCTGTATGACCATGGGCAAGTCACTTAACCCCAGTTGCCTAATTTAAAAAAAAAAATAATAATAATAAATGTATCCCCATCATTAACCTAAGCTCATATTAAAAAACATACAGAAAACATCTCTCTACAACATCCCCAACAAGTAATCATCCAGCTTTTGCTTCAATTTAATAATAATGATGATGATGATAATAATAATAAGCTTCCATATAGCCCACTGAGGTTTATAAAGTGCTTTACAGATGTCTCATTTTGTGCTCCCAACAACCCTGGAAGGCAAATGTTTTTATCATCTTCATTTTACAGATGAGGAAATTGAGGCAGAGAGAGGTTATGTGACTTGTTTAAGGTCACATAGCTAGTAAGTGTCTGAGGTAGGATTTGAACTCAGGTCCTTCTGCATCTTAAGTCCAATGCTGTATCCACTGTATCACTTAATTGACTCTTTAAGATGAGAACTTCCTCAGCTAGTCCATTCCACTTTTGGACAACTTAAATTTTTAAAAAGCTTTTCTTTACACTAAGCCCCAAGTTTTGCTTTATGCGATTTACACCTTGATAATTCAAGCTACTGAATCATAATACACTTAGTTTTCATTACCCAAACTACAAGAATAGAAAAACTAGAATAAAATCTTGGACATCGGCAGACTCTGTCAGATTTCTTGCCACAAAAAATAAATACTTCTTGCTTCATAGTTATGAGAAACTTTACTTCCACTTTTCACAACAGAGAAAACACATAAATTATCTAGCAGTTCTTAATCTCAAGTTAACAGTGGCCATCCCTTTCGGGGAGCATGTCTGGTATCACATGTATTAGCTCTAGAGTTAGGCCCCTTCAGGCAGTGACATATTTCTAGTGGACTCCTAGATAGAAGGCATGTCAAACTGGAAGCCTCCATATTGGTCTCCACGTGCCTCCTTTCTCCCACCCTCCATGATGAGGGGAGAAGGAAGAGAAATCCATCAAAAAGGACAGACTTTGAACGGTAAGAGTTATCCATTCAGCAGACTACAGAGGGAGAGACAATTCTTCAGTTTCCTCTTCCTCTCTTCTGAATATGCAGCTTGGGACTCTGACAGCTATCCCTTGGGCTTCCTCAGAAGAAGGAAGTGGATTTCTTCTTATTCTCTCAGCATCTAGAGAGCATGCACTTGTTTAGGTGAACCTGAGACTGGATCTCAAGGTTTTAGCAGCCTGTTGTGCTCTGTGGGTTTTTTTTTCCTGAGCACAGGTGACCAAACAGTGATATTAAGAGAGGAATTTTTTAACCCAATGGCTCCTTTGGGAGTTTTGGAAATCCTGGATTCTGCATTTGGTACCAGCTGCCCTGTGGGAAGTGTTCCTTGTAGCTACTACAATGCTTCTTGGAGAAAAAGATGTCCACTGAGAGGAGAATGAGGCAAAGCCACACCTTAGCTTGTCAAAAGATAAAGATGTTTTTAAAAATTGTTTAGATAGTTTTAGACAGTTCAGAGCTGAGGTGAAATGCCTGTTCCTGTGTTAAGTATTTGTATGATGCTTTAAGGATTTATCAGTGCACGGTTATGAGTCTTTTGTGTGTTAAGCATTTCTTTTCTGGTAGAGGAATTAAATAGCTGTCCTATACCTGATCAATCTACTTTGTCTATGAGTCTCTTTTTAGAAAGGAACCTGTAAATCCCTCTTGGGATATGAGCCAAACCTAAGCTTTGCTGAAAGTGTTGTTCTCCAGAGTTCTATTCTAGGATGAGGGGGCATAACAAGCCAGAAAATTTGAGAAGAACCTTCCTTGTCTTCTGCGGGAGGAGTTATAATCCCCACCAAGACTGACCCTGGTCTATCTAACCCCATGGGCCACTGCGTCTGTTACACTAAATGTCATAGCTCTTGAGGAGAGTTTGAGTGATCGTTTTACTCCCTCTGCCTTTAGGAAAATGAATATCTAATCTACCTAAAACAGATAGTCAAAAATCAAATTTCAAGTTCATAAAGGAAAACGAGTTTTAAAAATCTGTTTGAAATAGGGAGATAGCTCTCTTCCACCATTACAATCTAAGTGTGTTATGGAAGAAAGATTATTAGAGTAGGAGTTAAGAGTCCTGGGGTCTAGGACAAACTCTGCCACTACTAACTCACTCAATTTTGGGCAATTTCCTTCCATTCTTTGGACCTCCATTTCCCTGTGAGTAAAATGAGGGGCACTGGCTTAAATAATCTTTAAGGTCCTTTCTGGTTCTAAATTCTGAATGACATGTTAGGAACGATCAACACTACTGCATAGCAGGTCAGTATCCATAAACTTGCCTCAGTTGGGGATCAGTCTTAAATACATACAGAAGCTACTCATGAGTAAAGCAAATGAATCTTTGCTTATAAAAAGGTTCATCTTTAACTCACCTGGATATTGTTCCCCATTGTAAACCCCCAGAGTATCAGAGATTTTCCACCCTGGATTGTTTCTAATCAGAACTTGTAACCCTTTGGTGGTTAGCAGGTAATAGGACCTACCTTGCATTTCCTGTTCAAAAAATGGCCGGATGTATTCTCCAATATTTGAGTTGCTTGCAAGTGCTTCTTTCAGCAGGTGCCCACAGCAGACTGAGGGAAGAGAGGAACAGAAAGACATAGGTTAAATTTTAAATAAAATGGGAGGAAGAGAAAAATAAGCCCCAAAGCTGCTTGGTAAAAAAAGGTCACTGTGGACAGAAAAAAATAAAAGGGCTTTTCTCATATGAGAGTATGGCCAAGCAAAAACAAATGTCATACAGAAACTGAGCAGCAAAGGCTGTGGAATGAAAAAGAATGCATTTGGTGAAGAACATATTAAAAATGGAAGGCAAGAGAAAAGACACTAATAAGATATGTCACCAAAACAGGAAATCCAGGAGGGCCTAGTTTCAACTTTCAATTTGATACTCTCTGACTTGTTGGGAACAAACAACATCCAGGAAATGAGTAAGCACAATTTTGAATGATGGGTCCCAAATTGTGTTAATGATGCTATTACGTAGGAACTGTTAAGTGCATAAGAGCCAGGATCCATCAACTGTTGGTCATAGGGATGACCTTTTCTATCGGCAAATCACTTCTACGTCAGGGTGGTCCCTGGTGAGTCATTTTCAAAATATGGCGAATGTGGTCATGTTTACACTGTTTGTTAACATTTAAAGGCATGATACCATCTTTAGAAGCAGTGCTTCCTATTAATAACAAAGGTCATTTGGTTATTAAGCCACGCAACTCAATTTTCACATCAGTTGTTATATGCGTAAGCCAAACCTTCTTCTTACCTTTGCCACTCATGCCTTTTTCAACCTGAGCCTGAAGCAGATAGTACTAATGAAATTACATGCAAAAATTGAGGATTTCTTTACCAACAGAATTAGTTACCCATTATTTTGTTCATCATGAGTATGTACTGATAACAATTCTGTCCAAAGCAATCGCATTACAACTAACTTACTGTAACAGTAATAAAAAGGACGCTTCAGCATCATATTTCATCATAAAGATTCTGGAAGTTTGGAGGGAAAAAATAAAATGATATTTGTAATGAAGAAAAGAGAGGTCAAGTAACTTTGTTATTGTTATTATTGTTATTGGCCGTAGGATTTCATAAAAGAAGGCTGTGTGATATAGTTGGATGAGTATCAAGTTAGGGGTTCAGAGACCTGAGCTCCATCACTAAGGGTCATGAAGTTGGGTAAGCTTCATAAGTCAGCTTCCCAGTCTTTCAAGTGGGAAAGTTGAAATAGATGATCTTTAAAGTCCCTTCCAGCTATAAAAGTCTATATATCTGTGTGACCCTAGGCAAGTCACTTAACCCTGTTTACCTCAGTTTCCTCATCTGTAAAATGAGCTGGAAAAAGAAATGGCAAACCACTCCAGTATCTTTGCCAAGAAAACCCCAAATGGGGTCATGAAGAGTCTGACATGACTGAAATGACCCCAAAACAACAACCCATACAATAATAAATATTAACTGTTCAAATATTAGAAGCAGTGTCTACAGAAGACTTTCAAGCTTTATCTACTCCATCTCCCCATTTCTGGAGCCTGATATGAGGTTCTATAGACAGTAGTCACTCAATATGTCTAGACTGACTGGCAGAGTTTGGTCTTGTTGATTTCCTTACTTTTTAAGGAAATGATGAAAAGTGTGGTTTGGTAGTTAATAAGTGTGTATATGGAGACAAAGCAAAGGCTGGCACAAAAGACAAAGCTTTTGCCCCTTAAGACACAGAAAAAATCCTTTTAGCTTGCTATAGCAACTCTGTATCTCAGCAGAGAAATTCTGTAAATGTGTTAGCTACCTGCCCAAATCTTAGCTAGCTGAACTGAACTTACTTATGTTGTCTTAAATTGATCAAGGACATCTCTGTAGATTATAAAATTATAGATGCAAATCCTCAGTTGTCCAAGATAACAAAAAGATTTCTATTCTAACATATAATCAAGAAATGATGGCATGAAAAGGAAAAATTATGATGGGTCACCTTCAGCTTCTTTCTTAGAAAAATCTCACCAGCTAAGTTCATTTCTGTGCAATTAGTTTATGGGAAAAGAATTCAAATAAAAACATTACTGAAAGAAATATATTGCACAAGATAAAAATAGAGCACAGTGATAATTATCTAAGGATAAACTAACATTTCATTAATCTACTCATTTTTTAAAACCTAGCACAATTTGTTTGTGCTTTGTTTATCAGATCTTAATTCTTTAATGTGTTTGCTATAATAACTGCACTTGTGCAGATGTAATAATAAATACAAACAACAAAAATATCTTCAAAGCAAGGATGACTCTGCATTTGCTTTTTATTTGTGACAAAATGCCAATACATTTTATTAATTGCAACTAGGATTTTAGTTATAAAAAGACTTAAAAGGCTGATTCTATCAACAAAATTAAACAGAGGACATACTATGTAGACAAATTTGGCTTACAAAAACCAAAAACCCATTACTGTGGGAAAGAAAAGTAAAAATTTTGGCCAGACTGTGTATCTCTTTTGGTCAATATAATAGATAACTGAGCAGCCATTCATTTCATACATGTAACCCAGAGACACTAAACCTGGTTATTCTGAGTAACTTTTGTGTGTAAAGTGAAAGAAATTGAGTTTTTTAATGCCTTTATCAAAGGGAAGATCCACTAGAAACTTCCAAGAGTTGAAAGTGGGGTAGGGGACACAGGTTGTGTAACTACATTTTACCTTTAAAAATAAAATGGAGGTTACTTCAGGGTTGCAAAGAGTTTGAGGCAGGGCCTTTAACTCTCACCAACTGCGCTGCCTTGTCTAGTGCTATTTCCTCTGACTTTCAAATCCTTTATGCTTTTTAACACATGCTGGCATCTAATGCCACCTGGGACCACCCTGTGAAAGGCCGGGAGAGCTCATTTCAATATTTTCTCTCCTCCTGGTGAAATATTTATTGAAATGGCATACAGGAAAAAGTCTCCATCCAGTTCGAAAATTCTTGGCCTGTAAACACGACCCTGGGATGGGGTTGTTGCATGACACCAGAAAATAAATAAATAAAAAAAAAGAGAGCCCACATTATGCAAGGCCCATGGTTTCAATGGAGAACTCAAAGCATGAGAGCGTCTCTGGTGTTAACACATGAAAAACTACCACTCTAAAGGTGTATGAAAATGACGACTAGGAAAATGTTCTAACTGGTTTGGACTTGTATATATGGTTTTATCTGATTGATTTTTATAGTGACATTTTTTAGGGAGAAAACTTATTCTGCAGTGATGGACTAACAAAAATTTTGTGAGCATTTGGGCAGGAAAGAAAAAAGATAAACGATCTCCCCTCCCCCAAAAAAAAAGTTGGAAAGGGGTTGGAACATATTTACTGGAAACTTACCATTGATAATGCCATATTTCTGAGCAAGGAGAGCTGCCTGTAGACTTTTCCCACTGCCCGTGGGTCCACAAAGCAAAATCTTTGGAGTAAAAGGAGCATTCGACCGGTGCTGGCTTTGGACATAGGTTAGAGCTAAAGAGAAAGAATATAGGGATAATAGATTCAAGGTCCCAAATAAAAAGAAAACCATCTTACCACACCTTGGCTTTGCTATCTTAATGGGAACAATTATTCCCTTCTTTTCTAACACCATGGAAACTCTGTATCTCTGCTGAGTAGCCATCAGAGCAGCAGGGGAAAATAATTATATTTCAGGGACTCTGCCCTCCATGGAAAGACATAGCAAAGGCAGAGGGGCAAGGAGGGGAGTAATTAATTTCAGGAGAAGCCGCAGAAGCACCTGAGCACTGCCCAGCAATCTCTACAACATACAGTGGCTTCCATTCTTTCCCACATGTTCAGACTACTTGTTATTGGTATGCGGGCTGTACATGAATGGCATTGCACTATGATTTCTCAAAAATCAAACAGGATTGTGGACTTCTTCATGCTTTATTCCTATTATTATTATTTGCATGAAAAAGAGGGGTGGCGTGAAGCCCCCAGACTGATTCTGTTCTCCCTTGTCAGAATCTGCTTTTGATTTCTACTGATCATGCCTGGTATTAGATGGAGGGTTCTAATAAATTTATTAGTCCGAGGGCCTATCTCCTGGGAACTTCTAAAGGACGGCAGGATTTGTGAAGAATAATCCGTGCAGCTGCACTCCAGTGACACAAACTTGGTTGCAGGTCCCCAAAGAAATGATGATCAAATAGGTCAGGGAGACGGTGGGGTTTAGCTCCACAGGACTGACTAGGGTGTGCATGGCATCTGATGAACAAAGAGAAATGGAAACTCGGAGGTGAGATACTCCTGGAAATGAGGTGACTATCACAGCAGTGTGCTTCAGGGGCCAGGAAGTCATGAGAGAAAACAAGTGAGACCACCTGAAACCAGAGGGACGAAAGCTTGGGGAAGTGAGACAGGCTCATCAGTCCAATGAAAAGGCAGACACTCTGGAGATCTAACAGCAGGTATTTTACAAGGTTGCAGGACCCCCTGTTGAAACCAGATCCCCTTCTCCTTAACCAGGACTTCTGAGGGAACGGGGACTCTGGCTTTGCAGGCAATTTGCAATTGTAAAGACAATTAGATTGCAAATCTGTATGTAAGCCTTTGGTCCCAGAATACTTTCTTATTTCCATGACCCTTCTAAACAGAGTTTCTAGATTCTGCCCGATGAAGGAACATAAGAAGAGATGCAGATGCCCCTGATTTCAGGAAATAGGACACTTCAAAAGGGGAAGAACTGTTACCTAGTGTTGAAATTGTGGGAATTTTATAGTCAACAATCTTCACAGATCCATAGAACCCAGATGGGGATTCAGACTGAAACTGAGAACCCAGAACGTTAAAGTTGAAAGTCATCACAGAGTAAAGAATGTTAGAATATAAAATATTAGAGCTGGAAGAGACTTTAGACCAAAGATTGTTAAAACTCAGAACAGTGAATCCAGAAGAGTTCTGAGAATAAAGAATGCTAGAATAGAATAGCCTAGTCCACAGAATGTTAGAACGTGAAGCCATTAAAGCTCAATGGAAAACCTTAGATCATAGAATGGCAGTATTGGAAGGAATCTGAGCCTTAAGTCTACCTTAGTCACCTTATTTTTTTTTTATTAATTTATTTTGATTTATGAGCAATCACTTCCATAAGCTTTTGAGTTTTAAATTTTTCTCCCCCTCCCTCCCCAACCTCCCTCTCCAAGACAGCGCACAATCTGATACAAGCTATACATACACATTCCTATTTACCAGTCACCTTATTGATGAGGCCCAGAGACATTCTGTGAATTGTCCACCCCCCAGGTCACATGGCTAGTAAATGTCAGAGATGGGGGTAGAACTAAAAATACTCTTTTTCACTGTAACATATTGTCTGCATCCACTTCCCAAACAAGAAAAAGCTGGAGAAAGCTTGCCAAGTAAGATTCTTTATCCTCAATCCTTTTCACAATCCAAAATGTCTAAAAGCATACACGCTACAGGCAAAGCAGCCTGCTTACAAATGGTGCCTAATTTACAGTAAATAACTAAGTTAATTAGAAATAATGATCCCCCAGACAGTCTCAATATCTAATTATTCTTTTAAAAATATCTGGCTGGTTGATACACTGCAGAGAGGAGAGGGGAAAACAAACTAGAGATTATTTTTTTATTCCAATTTTCAATTTATCTCTCTACATTATTAATTAATAATAATTAATATTCAGACACATTTTTATTTACAATTCCAAGCATGAATTCTTTATGAACAATCATATGAACTTTTAAATTTAATTAAGTAATTTGGAAGTAATTAATGTATAAATTCAGAATCGTGGCATAATATAAACTTCTTGGTTGTTTATCTTAGAAGTACAGTGCTTGTTATTAAAGATCCTTTTGAGATGCAAAATAACTAGAAAATTTAAGTGATCACAAGACTGGGATTTTTTAAAGTGTAGTATTCTCTGGACTTTCAGCTGCTAGTTGTTTTTTTTTTCTTCTTCAGTTTCAAAATATGAGATTGTACCTCAGGTATCACTCAAGTAAAATCAAGTTTCAGAAAAACTCATCAAAGCAAAGCCAGCTTACTCATCACACTCCTTCATACACTAGCTCTTCTTCAATTAAATGCCCTGAGGATGGCTGGCAAGACTCTGCCTGGGTCCTATCTAATAGGACCCAGGGTGATTGCTATGGGTCTGACCTGGATAATTTAACCCCTCAAAACCTAAATCTCCTTTTCTTCAAGAAGTTTATTCAGATAATTGCCTCAGTTTTCTGCATTGCTCTGCCGGTGTTGACAGATTACAGGCAGACATTCCTCAGGCATCCAGCACCTTTAGGAAACTGGTGAATTTTCTAGATAACTGAAAGTTGAGCCTTTAAGCACAGGAAAAAAAACTATTATAAGATGCTAAACCTTTGAGATGGTAATATTTCTGAAACACATTACACTCTTTTTTTTAATAAACAGGATTGCTGAACATAATTTTCCTTTTTCTTTATGACTCAGGAAAATCATTAATGACAGCAATTATTGAACTATAGAAGAGTCATAGTGATGTGTTCAGGGGCCTATTGAAGTGTACAAAGCTTCTTGCCCCCAAATTAAATAACCCCAAACTTTTTAGAGAGGTTGAGTCCATTTTTTATAGTTTTTTTCCTAGTCTATTCACTCCCTCATTATCATTTCTTTTTAAAAATTTTTTTTAGTAAACAATTGGGGAGCAAAAAGAAAGAAAATGAAAAATGAAACTTATGTAACAATACGCATAATTCAAGCAAAATGAATTCCCGAATTAGTCATGTCCAAAAATGTACGTGTCATTTTGCATCTCCCTGCCAGGAGGTGAGTGACAGACATCATCTTTGGGCTTCTGGAATTATAGTTAGTCTTTGCATTGATCAAAGTTCTTAAGTGTTTCAAATTTGTTCCTTTTTATATTATTGTTATTGTATAAATTGTTCTCGTAGTTCTGTTCACTTCACTCCGTACCACTTTATATATGTCTTCCTAGGTCTCCCCAAAACTATCCCTTCCATCAATCCTTATAGTACAATAGTATTGTTACACTCATGTATCATATTTGTTCAGCCATTCCCCAACTTGTAGATACCCTGTTACTTTCCAGTAATTTGCCACTATAAAAATGGCTGCTATAAGTATTTTGGGACAGGTTAATCCTTTTCCTATTTCTTTATTGTCTTTAGCGAATGGGCCTCAGAATGTTATCTGGTCAAAAGGTTTCGGGAGGGGGCCGGGTATAGTTACAAATTGCTTTCCAAGATGGCTGAATTGATTCACAGCCACAAACAGTGCCCAACTACATCTTTTTTTTTTCCTGAAGCCTCTCCAACATTTGTCATTTTCCTCTTTTGTCATTTTTATCAGTTTGATGAGTGGGAGGTGAAACTTCACAATTGCTGTTATTTGCATCTCTCTTAGTGATGTGGAACATTTTTTTTAAATATGTTGTTAATTTGGATTTCTTCCTCTGAAAACTGCTTGTTCATAACTTTTGGCCATTTATCAATTGGGAAATGATACTTATTCTTACATTGGAATCAATTCCTCATATATCTCGGAATTAAAACCCGTGTCAGAAAAACCTACTGCAAAGATTTCCCCGCCCTGCTAATTCATTTCCCTTCTAATTTTATCTAATCAGTTTTGTTCATGCAAAAATTTAAATTTTATATAATCAAAATTGTTTATTTTTCCTCCTTGTTCCCTTATTTGGTCATGAATTCTTCCCTTATCCATATATTTGAAAGGAAATTTCTTCTTTGTTCTTCCTATTTATTAATGATGCGACCTTCTACATCCAAGTCATGTATCCATTTGGAACTAATCTTATATAACATAGTTCAACATTTCTTGCTGTTGCCAGTTTGGCTGTCTTCTCTTCAATCAATCAATCAATCAACATTTATTAAGCAATTACTATTGCCAGGGACTATGCTAAGTACCAGAAATACAAAAAGAGGCAAAAAACAGTCCCTGCTTTCAAGGAGCTAAGATATATAATACACACAATAGCCTCAGAAGTTATTGTTATAAAGACACCGGATAAATAAGATGTTACTATATTTTGGTGGTCATCTTGAACAGCTCTGGAATATTTCAAATGATGCTATGAGTTTCTATTTACCTTGGTAGAAGACATCCACACACGGCTGATCAGAACTGATAACCTTCAAAATTTTAGGATAAGAAGGGAGAATCCTATTAATGTTCTTGTGATATTCCATTAGTCTCTTGGCAGTTTCCTCCTCCGAGATGCCCAATGGTACCTTCAGCCGGCTCTGTACTTCAGTATCCGAGGGCCAGTCAAAAGTTGTGTGATAAACCTCTAAGGAAAAAAAAGGGGGTGGGGTGATCTATTAGAACAAAGACCACTGCTCCAAATCACCAAAGCTCTGACCATTGAAGACCATATATATACACCATCTGTCCACACTTTCTATATTGGACCTAAATTTATGCTAACATAAAGCTTAGAAATCTTTCATTTATATTGTTGGGTTATGATCCAACATTTATTCATTCAATAAATATGGGACTGAGTGCACAAGTTCTTACTTCAGTCCCCAGGTCTTCTATTGGGAAAGATGAAGCAAGAATTCAACTTATTTGTGCCTCAGTATATTTGGAAGGGGTGAACAATCACAGACTACAACTGAAGAAAACACAGCCCTATCTGAAAGATAGCCAGAAGCCAACTCGACTCCTGAACGAAGACTAGTACAGACATTCATTGTTAAGCAAAACTTAATTAAGAAAGTGATACAAAACAAAATTAACTGTTGTAATATATTCCCAAGCCAAATATAAATGATTTTGTGAGTTATTTACCACTTTGGATCATCTATGCCACTGTTCCCCACTTCTCTTAGACATTGGCTGTCCAGGTAGAAGGAAAGAAGAAGCTATTTCTCTTGGTCCCTAGAAGGTTCCCTTCCTCAAAAGATGGAAGAGGCATCTTCATGTATTCCCTTGCTCCATTCACTAAGGTAGATGTGCAGTTGACTGTTCAACAATAGCCCACAGACATAAAACCACACCCCTGAAATCACAATCTCACATCACTGATATATTCCCCGAAGTGCCACCAGCTGTTTATGCAGCTACCATGAGTTTCTTGCTAATAATATGGTCCTGAGGCCAAATGAAAAGGAAGTCCTCATCTTTCTGCTCCATAACATAAAGTCAAAATGTTGGAGTGGAAGGATGGATGAGGTCCTAGACCTGATGTAGACCTAATCCTGAAGGAAGGAAGGAAGGAATGAAGCATTTAAGTGTTTACAATATGCCCCCAGGCTATGCTAAGACCCAGAGACACAAATAGAAAAGCAAGACTGTTCTCAAGGACTTCACGCTTTAATGGGAATTTGTCTCAAACCCAGAAATTTTCTAAGGCCAATCTGGACTACTAGTTCCTCCCCTAAATTCAATATTCTATCTCCCAAGTCTGTGCTCAAGCTGTTTCCCAATGTACTTCCTCATCTTCACCTCTCAGAATTTGGTAGCCAGTACCAAAAACCACACACAGTAGGTGCTTAATAAATATTTGTTTAATTGAATTGTCAAGTAAGTTTGGGAAGTGCTGAATTAGACTTGTGTCTCACATTTAATGAGTCTATGGATTTATGAATCTAAGAACAGAACCAGGACAAAGGAAAGAAAGGTTACCATAACACGGCTATGGTTTCCTTAAGACTGATTCTACCATCTTGGTATGATTAGCATCCACCATACTATTTTTTTAAACTCTGTATTAGAGACGACTCATCTGTAGAAGTAAGTTGGTCAGTTAGTCAGTCAATAAATAATGATGAAGCATCTACATTGTGCTGGGGATACAAAAAGAGGCAAAAGACAGTCTCCATTCACAAGGAGCTCACAGTAACATTACCTCCATTGTAAGGATCAATCCGTTTGCCCAAATTTCTCTCAATCAGGACGGTGTCTGGAGCACTCAGCACAACTAGAAAGAGAAGGAAAAAAAAGAAAAATAGGTTAAACATATGACTTTCTATTTTGTTTCTGTATTGGAGAAATGTGGATGTCATGTGAGGCTGAGACCAAATGCTACTTACTGACATGCCTGGGAGAGATTCCACATGTCTGTATCATCAATGCCTGTTCTCGAGTTTCAGGAATGCCATCCAAAATCCAGCCCTAGTTAGAAAAATCAGGAAAGGCAGTTTCTGAAAAGGACAATCTCCATCTTTAATTAAACCTGAAAAGTCATATGGGAATGAACAAAACCCTAAGGCCCAGATAGAATACCAAGACATTCCCCTCAACCCCTACCCCTGCTTCTACCATTACTTATGCCCCTCATTCTTTCCTCATTCTCTCTTCTGTAGAGACATCTTTTCTCCCTTTTCTACTCTCTTTTCACTGTTCTTTTCTTTTTTACCTTTTCCCCCCCTAAACTATAGCCTAGGTTTATCAGTGGTCCCCATAGGTTGGTGATCTTCCCTTTCTAGTGTATAATTTCATCAATTGAATTAAGGGAACTTGATAAAGGGTCCCCTGATCAACCCCCTGCTAACTTTACAAAAATACCTTTTCTTTCTCAAAGTACTTTCTTAACTTTAAATTCGACTTGAGCTATTGTTGCTACTCTTTATATTCCCGGGATTGTTGACAGCCTTCTGATTTCCTTTGGCCATGTGAAGATGACCAAATATGTGCAAAAAGGAACCACGGACATCTAACAATAGAATTATAGGCTTTTCGCATGAAATTATCTTCATTCTGGAATTAAATAACTATTCTTAACTTGTCATCATGAATTACTTTCCATTTCAAGCTACTCCCTGCCAAGTTGTTCTCACTATTCAGAAATGTATTTCAATAGCAATGGAAAAGTACATGATGGGTATATATAGATTACAACCTGCTGCCAACAATGATTTGTGCATAAGTATCATTAAAAAAAAAACCCACTGGTTCTGAGAACACGTAAGACATGTGGATCAGTCATGCACCAAGAATGAGGAATAAGAGATAGATCATCTGAATACTACTGCATTGATATCTGCTGTTTTTTTAATCAGCCAAGATTAACCCCACTGAAAACACAAGAAAAACAAAGGCCATTACACCTATGTATAGTCAATCAAAACAAACGTCTACATTGGCCATGTCCTAAAAAATATTTGTCTCGTTCTGCATTCTGAGTCTTTCACCTTTCTATCTAACATGTTTCATTATTAGTCTTCTAGAATTCTGATTAGTCATTACACTGATAAGACTTCAGCTCTATGGTATTCTGTCACATCCATATACCATGACTGGTCCATCTATTCCTCAATTTATGGGCAACCCCTTAGATTCCCCATTTTTCACCACTTCAAAAAAAGATATCAATATTTTTGCACTTCCTTAGAGTTAGTTTTGCTAAGGACTAATCTCTCCCTTAATCCACCATCCAATTCCTACTCTTCTCTTCTCCCCTTTCCCTCTTATTTCCCTGTTAAATGAAACATGTTTCTGTTCTCAGTTGTGTGTGTATGTGTGTGTGTACATGCGCATGCATGCATGCATGTGTATTCTTCCTTCTTTTGACCAGTTCAGATGAGAGTGGGGCTCAAGCGTTAAGTGCTCTCCTCCACCTCCTCCTCTTTGCTTGTAAAAAATGTCTATTTATGTACCCCATTTTGTGAGACAATTTTCCATAACTTTCCTTTCCCTCCTGCCCCCCACCCCCACCTCCACCCCCACCAACTCTCAATGTATCCCTCTTCCCCTCTCTCTCCATCCTGCTCTAAGTTCGTCAAGACATAACAGAACCACTCCCAGGCCCAGCCTAATTGAATTCCCTCTACGACCTGAACGACGATATTGCTCATAGGGTACACGCATATTATCTTCCCATATTTGAATGTAGTTTGTCCTTGTTTAGTCTTTTATCATTCTTCATTCATGTTTATCTTTCAATGTTGCTCCTCATTCCTGAGTTTGAACTTCAAAGTTTCTCTAAGTCTTTGTTCTTTTCATTAGGAACCCTTTGTTGTTGTTGTTCAGTACTGACCGACTCTTTGTGACCCTTGGTTTTCTTGGCAAAGATATTAGAGTGGTTTGCCATTTCCTTCCTTCCAGATCATTTTACAGATGAGGAAACTGGGCAAACAGGGTTAAAGTGACTTGTCCAGGGTCACAAAGCCAGTAAGTGTCTAAGGCTGGATTTGAACTCAGTGAGAGGAATCTTCCTGATTGCAAACACACAGTACTCTATCCACTAAGTCACTTAGCTGCTCCCTAGGGATCATTGGAAGTTCTCTGTTTCATTAAAGATCCATTCCCCACCTCCCCTTCCCGCCCCCAGTTGCATTATACTGAGTTTTGCTGGGTAAATTATTCTCAGCTTGTAAACTCATACCCTTTGCTTTCTGTAATAGCGCAACTCCAAGTTCTCTATTCCTTTACCATGATGGCTGCTAAATCGAGTGTGATCCCAACTGTGGCTCCTTACTTAGTACTTCAATTCTTTCTTCCTGGCTGCTTGCAGTAATTTCTCTTTGACCTGGGAGCTCTGGATTTTGGCTGTAATGTTCCTGGGGCTATGATGTTTCCCTTTGGGGTTTCTTTCAGGAGGTAACCAGTGGATTTGTTCTAGTTCCCTTTTGTCCTCTAGTTTTCAGAGTTCTAGGTAATTTTCTTTTCAGGTTTCTTGAAATAGGCTATCTAGGCTTTTTTTTTTAATGATGACATTCATAATATAATGATTCTTAAATTCTTTTCTCCTCAATCTGTTTTCCACATCCATTCTTTTTCTGGAGGTGTCTTTGATTTTCCTTTTTTTTTTAGTGCTTTAAAAGACTTTGTTTTAATATTTCTTGTTGTTGCTTCATGAAGTCATTGGCTTCTACTCAGTCCATTCTAATTTTTAAACAGTTTATTGCTTGAATAAAATTTTATACCTCTTGTGCCAAACATTTAATTTCCTTTTCCATTTCTTCCTTCCTTAATTCTCATTTCTTTTCCCATTTTTTTCCCTCAAACGTTCTCATTTCATTTATTAAATTTTTTTTTAGCTTTTAAAAAAAAGTCTCACTTCGTCTTTTCCAAGAATTCTAATTAGTTTTGTGCCCAAGCTGTGTTTTCTCTCTGAAGCAATGCTTGCAGATGTTTTGGAGTCATTCTCTTTTGCATTTGTGTCTGGAGTGTCCCTGTCACCATAATAGCTCATTATGGTAGAGAGTTTTCAGTTTGTTTGCCTGTTCTTCCAGGGCCTTGTTGTTAGTTTGGGCTAGTCTCTGTGTACTCCTGAAGGGAAGGTCGAGGCTGGCCCTGTTGCTACTTTCTTGGGGTATTTAGTCTTGTGTTATTCCAATACCTCAGGGACAGTCTGGGGACCTGCAAGCTTTCAGTGCTCTGAGAGTGATCTGATTCAAGGCAAAGTCTGATTACCGGCCCCCAGTCTGAGCTGTACAAGTTTCTGACCTGGGTTTAGGTCTAAGCAAGGGTAAACTGCTGCTGGGATTTAGCCTCTATTAGCTAATTGGAAAGCTCCCAAACCACTGACAGCACAGCAGTTAATACAGAACAATTCAACCCAATTTAATTTAACAAACATTTATTAAGCACCTACAGGATGCAAGACACCGCATGAGGTGATACAAAGACAAAAACAAAAAATTGTTGTGCTGATTGTTTTTTCCTCTCTAAAAAATACTATTTGTCATATAGGGTTGGCTCTTGGGGCAAAGGGGGGGGGATAATTAGGATAACTATGATGGTGTAGGAAACAGAAACATAGATCAAAAACATTTTAAATGTAATTAGGAAATGTTTATAACAAAATAAATAAAAATACAATACAGCTTAAAAGAAAAAGAAAAACAGCCTCAGTTTTATAGGAGTTTACCTTACACTAGAAGACGTGCATAAGTAAACAGATGACTAAGAACAAAATAATTTGAGGAAGGAGAGAGAACTAAGGAGGAAGAGGAAAGGCTTCCCATGGCTGGTGGCACATGAGCTGAGCCAAGGAGAAAGCTAGGGATTCTAAGAGGTGGAGGTGAGGAATGAGCACTTTCCAGATGTGGTGAAAAGCAAGCCTGACGCAGGGGCACAGAGACAACAGATGGAATGTCGAGTCCAGGAAACAGCAAGTAAGCCAAGTAGGATGTGAAGTGGGAAAAATTGAGGAATAACAAGTCTCTCTTGAAAGACAGGCTGAACACGTGATGAAAAATGCTACCCACATCCGTGGAGTTTGAATGTAGATTGAAGATTCCTATTTTTTCTTTTTTTTTTTTTGGTGGGTTTTTTTTCCTCTTTTAGAGTGTGTCTTCTTTCACAACATGACTAATAGGGCAATTTGTTTTGCATGATTGCATGTGTATAACCTATATCAAATTGCTTACTGTCTCAGGTAGGGGGAGGTTGAAGGAAGGAGGGAGAAAATTTGGAACTCAAAAAAAATTTTTAATGAATGTTAAAAATTGTCTTTACATGTAATTGGCAAAAAATAAAATATTATTTAAAAAAAAGAAAGAAAGAGTGGATCCAAATTCTGAAAACTTTAAGGGCTAAGCTCAGGAGTTTGCATGTTATTAAAGAAACACTAGAAATCTCCTGAAGATTCTTGAGAAGTGGGTGACTTCATCAGATCTGGGCTTTAAGAATATTGGTAGCTGTATAGGAGAGGGGATTGGAGAGGAGAGAGCCAAAAGTCCAATTAAGAATTTCAGTAACATAGGCAAGGGCATGAAATAGAGTGGTAGCCATGAGAGAAGAGAAAAGTAGGTAGATGCAAGAGATGTTATAGAGGTAGACAATCCATAAGATTTTGCAGTCAAATGAAGTCCATGACGTCAAAGTGTAGTTCTTCTTCCAAGGCTGTCCATGACTAGATTCACATTGGATTATGAACTGGCCCCTTCCAAAGGGTCATATTCTCTTATGTCTATTTCCTCCAATCCAGATTTTACTCTGGGAAAATCTCCAAACAATATCCCAAGTTCAGGTTTCCACAAACGTGAGTAAGAGAGATCATTACTGGCTCCATATGTTTATCCTTCATTCTCGAAGAGGACCATGACATAAAGAAGGTGATGTCACAACTTACAAGTAAATTGGATTTAAATGAGGGAGGGCTGTGCAAAGTCACCAGCCTCACTTCTTCCTCCCAAATCATCTGGGTCCAATGGCAAGATACAGATCAGGATGACTGGAGATTGATGCATGGAAGACCTTGACCTTTTTAAACTAAGGTCTTTTAACAGGTTTCAGTTTGAGTGAGGCAATGCCCATTCAGTGACAGAAGCTAGGCAAGAAAAGAGGCAGAGAATGGCCTCTTTTATCTAGGAAAAAAAAAAGGGAAAAAAAAAGAAAAAAAAACAATCTGGGAGGGGAAGACCCTCAGGGTTTCTGGCCAAAGCAGAAACAATTGCTATTTATATTCACTCTGAGTCATCAGAGCTCAAACTATGACCATGTGAGGCTAAGGCTGGGACCTGTTGTTGGCCAATCAATGAGAGTACTGGCTCCCATCCAAGCATTCAGGGTAGCAAAGGCATATGAGTAAAGGACATACTTTATTTCACACCACAGAAAACACAGAATATGCAAAGGATTCACAGGAACCAACCAAGGGATAACAAAGAAAAAAAAACCATTAGGTACTTAAAGCACGCAAAGAAGTACATCAGAGTTTTTCCCTTTAAAAGGAACTGAACTTGGATTACCATTGCTGCAACAGCGATATTCTGAAGAACCCCACACTCTTCAGTGGGTACTTTACGCAGTTACTCCTCCAAGAATCATAAAGCCTCCGCTCCTAGAAGATAGAAAGAGAAGAATTTCCCTCCTCCTGCCCCATCTCTCCCCTACTCTGAAAACAGGTATAAGGAAAAAGGGCCAATAGCCATCTGTCACTCATTTACATAAGCCAACATTATATAAGCCAGACCGACAAGGGTCCATCTTCTCAAGAGGCCTAGCCAGCTACTAGTCACCTTGGGAGATGCCTGAGTCACTGTAGATGAATAAGGAGCTCGTGTCCTGTCCTCTCAACAAAGTGCCAATGGGCATGTCCACAACTGCCAAGGAGAGGTGCTCATCAGGTACCCCAAAGGCTCATGCCCTCTAAGCACATCAAGGAGCTCATTAAATTGATCTGGGAAACTCCTACTGTCCCTTTTTTTTCCCTTTGCTTTTACAACCTCCTTCCCCTAAAAAAAACCCCACAACTTTTTTTTAGAAGCAATGTAATGCAGAAGAACTACTGACCTAGAAGTGAAGGGATCTGAATTTTGGTTCTAGATCTGCCACTAACTTGCTGTGTGACTTGGAACAAGTTACTTGCTTTCTCTAGGCCTCTTGGTCTCTCCTAATCCATACGGTGAAGTGATCGGACTAGTTGGTCTCAAATACCCCTCTTCTAGCTCTGTCACCGCTGAGTTGTTGTTTTTAAATATTTGTGCATGTATATATACATGCGTGCGTATAATATATGGGTATACACACATGCGTGCGTATAATATATGGGTATACACACATGCGTGCGTATAATATATGGGTATACACACATGTGTGTGTATAATATATGGGTATATATACATGTGTGTATAACATATGGGTATACATACATATATTGTATATATATGCTATATACATTCACATATTTATTTATATTATACTCAAAGCACCTACACCTACACAACATACATGGTATGCTGCTTTAATCTAATAGTCAATTAGTTCAAACAGGATCAGTTTTGGGGGACTAAATTAAGCAGATTATTTCAACTCTCCATTTTGCAATTGGTAAGACACCTTGCTATTAAATGAAAACTAGAAATGAATTGTCAGACTTTGGCTCATTGCACATATTCCTTGCAGGAGATCTCACTTTAAACCAGATACTTAACAGAACTTGGTAGCTCTAAAGATATATTTGTTGGAGCCACACAAATACAAAAATTCCCACAAAGGTCAGAGGGTAGATTGATAGGCATGAAGCAACAGTCAAGGTCATGCACAAAGAACAACAGTGGATTTACAGAAAGAAGTCAACTTTAACCTACCAACAGGGTGCGGGTTAACAGAAAACAAATGTCTTTCCCAATGTGTTGTGTGGAGAGGAGAATTTTTCCAATATTAAAATATTTAGGTTGCTGCAGCAATCGAGTGAAGATAAAAACAAGCCAAAGAGATTTAAAAAGCAAAGAGCACTGGCAAAAATCAGGCTTGCTTTCATTATTTTCTTAAATTATACAGCAAAACTCAGAGTCACTGAACCCCTCATTTCTAGGGCTAATGAAGCAACAGTGTTAAAAAAAAATGTTAACAGCCTTTTGCTCCCTTAAGTCCTTGTTATAGCCAGCTAAGTGTTGGATTGCAGATCTTAGAAAAAATAAACATCTACAAATTTAAGCAATACTATAGGAGTAGAATAGAATACCTCCTTTTTTTAGAGGCATGGTATTTGATATCTCTCCCCTTATAGATCTTGAATTTGAATCAAAAATTTCTAAAAATTTATCAAATTCTTAACTCATTTTTCTTTTCTTTGAGATATGTAAGGGGGGATGTGTGTGTGTGTGTGTGTGTGTGTGTGTGTGTGTGTGTGTGTGTGTGTTTTATAGAACAACTGCTTGTCATCATGCTTCAAATCACTTTTGGGGAATGAAGGAGGTTTGTGTAACATCTTCACTCAGTACCTAAAAAAAGACCTCTGCTTTTAATATTGCATTACTGAGCAATCATTTTAATCTCTCCCATAAATTTTCAGCTGATAACAGTATGTGGTCCAGAGCTTTTAGAACTATTTCAGGGGAACATATCTCACTGACTTCTTTGGGGGAAAGTGGGACATTCCAATTACACAGGAAAAATGCAGCAAATGAGGAACAACTCCCTAATTAGCCTGGCTTCACTGATGCACCATTCTCCAGGTGCAGGAATGAAATAAAAACGGAATGGAGCAAACCAGCAGTCAGCCGTTCCCAGGGTCTGCTTTCTCGGGCTGGGATGAACGAGAAGGTCACCCAGGTGCCAAGAAATGAATTATTCCCTACAGGACTCGCAGAGGAAAGAGAATGCTAGCCCACATAATGGCAGTACGAATAGCATCAGAAGTCCAGAGTTCCACCGCAGAGGCAGGCTGTTTAGCCAGCCAAGTGAGACATTTTATCACCATGCCTGCCCAAGTCAGCTGGCATGGATTCCAAAGAACTAAAGGGAGCCATAAAGCAGATCTCTGGTATCAAGGCAGTCTCAACATGGCAAGTCTCCAAGACAGAAGCTCTGACTCCAGCAGTGGAGCTCAGAGAACATCTTTCTCTTTCAAGTTGCTCTTAATTTTACAGAAATTGTATGCAACTGCCCAGCTTCAAAATGGACATCGCTTTCCAGTCTAAAAGGAAGCACTTTGAGCTAGGGAACAGACAGCTTAATGCCTGTAAATTCCAGCGAAGCAAGAGGTTATATAAATGAGGAAAGAGCAGCCTATCACTAGCATTATGGGGCACCAAACACATGTGGAATAACAGCTGTACAGTTAGGTTTATAGGTCGGATTTCCAAGAGTCTCTGGATTCTAAGGTATCAGTCCATTCCTAATTAGAATATATTATCCATCTTCTTGACACTTCAGTGAAATGTCTATTCCACTCCAGAGCTGCAGCTTTGTTCAGAACAGGTTAATTGATATTCTGATGCATTCTCTCACCATACCCCCAGCGGCTCGGTTCTGTTTTATCACACATCAAAAAGGCCTTCTGCTCAGGGCACCCCATGCACCAGCACGGGGCTGGAGGTCTGAGCAGCTGCAAGGAGTACGGTATCACAGGAGGGACAAGCACTGAGCAGATGTCACAGATAAAAAAAAGAGACAGAGAGAGAGAGAGAGAGAGAGAGAGAGAGAGAGAGAGAGAGAGAGAGAGAGAGAGAGAGAGAGAGAGAGAGAGAGAATAAAAAGGCAGGAAGACTTGGGAACCAAGCAGGGGGAAATAAGGCACAGCAGAGCAAGACCTGACTTCAAAACATTCCTATCATGCTTCATGCGAACACAGGTCCTTTCTGCCCTCATGATCATTATTAAAGTGCAATTAGCAACTTCACATGATAAGATTTTGTTGCTCTCTGAATCTTCTATTCTGATGAGTTGCTCTTCATCTCATATCCCCTCCTTTGAAGGGGAGATTGGATGTGTTCCCTTGTGTTTTAAGCTCCTTGAGGGCAGGGACAACCTTTTATTTATCTAACTCTCCTACAAGTACCCAGCGTAGCACCTTACACATGGTAGGCTTGAAATTGTTGGTTAAATGAGCGAATGAATGCCCAGGTTTTCTCCCAGCATCACTACTTCGCCCTACCCCAAATGCGATCTGCTATAGGTTTTCAATCAGTAAACACCATGTTATCTCTTTAGATAGAGTCCCACACCCACTCTTCTTCAAAATCAGATCTGGATCTATCATTGAGTGCCTCCAGAACCAGATTAAAATGTAATTGGGAAATGTTTAACAAAATAAAGAAAAATACAGTATAGCAGAGATAATCTTCATCTGTGGTTTTGTAAACCAATAGGTGACCTGAAGGGATCCGTTTTTATTTGAGTTTAACACCACTGCTCTATATTATACAATTAAACTGGTCACCTAATTTTACTCAAATGCCATGCGAAACTCTTTCTGACCACCTAGGCTAGCAAAAGGGTCCTTATTTTGAATTCAGGCCTTCAATTTAGATACTTCACAATGTTTGAAAATAAAACAACTAGGTGTTTATGAAAACATTCAAAGCTACAAAATAGTTACTACAACAGATAATCCAGATATCCAGCAAAAATCAGGTAATGTTTAAAAAAATCAAGCCTTATGTCATACATACAGACATATAGATAGACAGATAGATAGATAGATAGATAGATAGATAGATAGATAGATAGATAAATAGACACATACTAAAAAAAGATTCTGGGAATGCTCTCTAGACCTAACATATATTCTCTGTACATTTATTACATACATATAATCATAATCCCAGGTATTTTGTACTCTTCCACCAACATTATATTAACACTGAGTAAGTATTGTTTAGAAAAACAGGTCTATACAAAAACCACACTCTAAATTTTTTAAATGATAATAAAAGTGCAACTTCTTGGCAGGAGGAATAACGTATTCCTAATCTGAAGAGAGTTATTAAAGTAAGACTTGAAAAATATGTTTCAATTATAACTGGGGCAAACCTAACTAGGGCATCAATCACTAACTATTCAGTCAAAACCACTTCTTCAGGCTACTTTAACCATTAATTTTACATCAGCTAATCTCAGCCCATGGATTGTAGAGATCAAATCCAATGCTGTAAAACAGTGTTTTCTTTATATGGAAAGCTAGGCTCGTGACTAGGGTCAGAGAGAATGCATGTCTGACAGGTTCCACATTCCTACTATGTTTGCTGGACTGAATTGAGTTGGACCCATGTTAAATCATATTAAGGTAGTAATTATACTTTGAGAGTGCTCACTTATTTACCTAAGAGCCACTCATTTAATGAATTTTTTAAACACGTACCTGCGTTTTTCTTTTGCAAAGTAGAAATCTGGTGTGATACTGCCTTTATTTTACTTAGATTTTTATGAAAACCCTCAGTTAATCTCCTTCATTATTTAATGCCTCTATTGATCACCGCATGACCTTGGTTAAAAGTCATTTCTGTTCTTTAAGTCTCTGTTTCCTCATCCATAAAATGAGCTGGTCACATTCGATGACTTCTAAGATTCCTTCAAGCTCTGATACTCTCTGTTCTATGGTCCAGTATCAGTAAGTCTAATCTTTAGTAAGCCTACTTCCATCTACAATGAGCCACATCACATAAAAACCAATTCCATATATCAGAGAATCCAGTCCACATCAGCAATTAAAATATTTCATTTACTGAAAGTATCTCCAAGAATTCCCTTAATTATCGATCTGGTGGTAGATCATTTGGAGGGATAAGGAAGCTCAACTGGTTTTCCAGTATCTTTTACTTGGGTTTCACAATTATTATAACTATTTCAACAGGATCCATCCCCTTTTCTCTCATCTCAAGACCAAATCTTCTGACTAGACTTTCCTTGGTCATATCATGCTGAAAAACAGGGCTAGTCCATGACAACTTTGTAAAGTTGGGGAAATGCGTCTTTAATATACTCTGTCCTCCTCTATCAGTGCCTTCTCTATACACCCTCCTCTGCTGCCCCTGGCATCCCAACATAAGCATCTATCTTGATCTCAGCTGGCTGTCAACTAAACCCTGATAAAGTATTCACTGGTTCTGGTTTATGGTGTTTCCTTCCCATGGGTGCTTGCATTTTAATAGGTGTCTTTGTACTTCAGCAACATTTTCCATTTTCCAATAACACTTTTAAGTCTCATCTATACTGGTCAAATGTCAAACAAAATTCTTTCCATTTGGATTTCCTAATTAAAAAACAAAACCACAGATTATATACCATGATACCATATCATTAATGCTGAGGGGTGATCTTATCACACAACAGTATAAATTACTCTATTTTATCTGCATTTATGTTTTATAAGTATTAAAATAGCATACCAAATAAAATTTATTGAGACTCCTGAGCTATATGAACCAACCAAGGGTCTCTAAATCTCTAGCCTCAATAAACAACACTGTGGTCTGGTAGCACCAAAAAAAATAAGGAAATGGTCCTGGAGCCACTGAGCAACTCAGTGTGCACTAACCCTGGGAGATGAAATGTTCTTACAAGTCTCTGCTCCTAACATAATGCTTGCAATAAGTTTTCTGTGTACACACTAAGACCTCCCCGTCTGATCCCCTGCAATCCTAACTACATTTGTATTAGAGGAACACACAACACACAGTCTCAGCAGAGTTGTTGATCAATAAAACCATACTCCTTAGAGGATGCATGTGACATCTATAAACCTGTGAGTGTCAAAACAATGGCAAAAAAATTCAGTATTCCTACTGTCAGTGGGATGAAAGCTATGCAATTAATGCTGGTCCAATGACACCACAAGGAAAAATAAAACAAACAGCTGGTGGTACTGCGGTCCAGCACACGACTTCTCAGCTCTGTTAACATTTTCAGTATAAAATACTGACTCATGTTATGGGCAAGACAGCATAAATCTGTTACCAAAAATAAAAATAAAAACTCTGGAAATCTTCCAACTATGAGCTTAAACTTTTGGTTCTATGGTTAAAATGACAGCACAAAAGTAAAGACGCTGAACATTTTCTACCTATTTTCTTCAGGAGGCAGCCTTGGAGTAGTGAAAACTAGATAGGGATATATTCAAGTTTAGTCTACATGCACTGAAATCAGGATACCCACTAATACCAAAGGAAGCAGTGAATTCAGGTGCCAAATATAATCATTTCATTTTATCAAGTGCTAAATGTATGAAAGTCCTGTGCATTCACAACATATATATGGGTATATACATTTATAACATATGTGTATGTTACAAATATATATACTGTGTATAACATATGAGTTATATGTGTGTATAAACATATATTGTGCATATCTCTGTGTGTACATACTGTCTGACCAGCTTATATTCCAGATAACTTTGCCAATGAGTGGTTGGAGTATTTTTGGATCCCTAAAACATCTCACCTTCTCAAACTGGAGTCCCTTCGCTTTCTAGCTGTATGAGTAGGCAAGTCCCTTTATCATCTTGGGCCTGAGTTTAGTCAACTGTGGACATTAATATTTGGAAAATTTGGCACAGGGTTTTTGTATGGAAAGCATTTTATTAGCCTTAAGGTGCTATGGAAATATCATTATTATCCTGAATCATAGATATGTTTGTGATTAAAGGCCTTAACATAAAGCAAGATTCAGTCAAAAATAAACTACACTATGAACCCTTTGGTGATAATTTTTCACTTTCACTAAAACAGAGAAACTACTCCAGAGCAATATATGTGTTTATATTATATGCATATATATATAATATATACATATAATATACTTTACTCTTCAGGTAACTGTCTCTTATTGCCACTTTTAAGATTGTCATGGCTGATGAATGTCTTTACCAGTTTATATTCTGATATATACAACATACATATGTCAGAAACACCTAGGAGTTCTGTACACTGCACATTTGATGAAACTAAATGATCTGCACTAAAGCTCAATCCATTGCTTCCTTTAGCATTAGTGGATGTGTTTATGCCAATGGGCCAAATTCTGATTTCCATTATATGTGGATAAAGGTTGAATGGGGTAGCTACAAGGTTCAATAGACAGAGCACTAGATCTGGAACTAGCTGTGTGACCCTGAGCAAGTCACTTAATTCTGTTTTTGCCTCAGTTTTCTCACTTGTAAAATGAGCTAGAGAAGGAAATGACAGACCACTGCGGTATCTTTGCCAAGAGAATCCCAAATGGGGTTATGACGAGTCAGACACAACTGAAATGACTCAATGACAACATCAAAAGTTGAATATAGCCCTGTTTGTTTCTTATCTATTCTGAAAACAGGCCCATAGATATGTGGATTCATAGAATCAATTAGAATAAAACAAACCTAGTCAAATTTTTTTTTTTACGTTCTGTAGGAAGCATGAACTCACACCACGTTTGACAATAATAGTCAGCACAGGTGGGATATCTGACGAGGAGCCAGAGTGTGGGGAGGAAGGAAGAGAGGTTCCTTTTGAACAGGTAAGTGAAATGGGGTGTTTAGAATTCATTAAATAGGAACACATACTTGAGAGAATCTTCCTCTGTAGACGGAAGAATGTCTTTCATTTAACAGCACCACAGGAAGACACAAAGATGTAGCATGTATCTTTTTATTAGAGAAAATATGATTTTAACTGGGGGGACTCAGAGTACCATGGGGCTTTCCAAAGTGTTTGGGAAAGAAGAAAGAAAAGATACTTGAAGACAGAACCATGATTGAAGATCATACCAGCAGAGAAAGACAGAAGGATAAAGTGACCTCCACAGTTGAACATCAGCAAAACTAATTTCTAACTCAATCACACTAGAGGCCCTTCCCTTAAGGCATAAGTATGTCTTACAAGCAGGATACAGAGAACTGTGTATACCCTGCCTTCTTTCATTCCACTCAACAACTTTTTGAACTAGGCTTCACCTCCAAAAGAAAATGAGCTCAGTCCCAAAAGGGAACTCACATGAATGAAAGAGAAAAGAAGAAAGAAGATGGAGGGTGGTGGAGAGAAAGCAGTTTATAGCTGGTCTTGCAATTTTATTGATTTTTTTTTTGGGTGGGAAATGCATTTAATAGTCATACATCTGGTACCTGAGCTGCTCAGACTTCTTTGAGGCATGTAAGGATGAGGGACATCAGATACTTATGGTATGAGGACTCAGAAATGTAACGGTAACATTGCTCTGTGGATTCCAGGGGGCTAGAAGCTGAAATGCCCCATTTGCCTTAACAGGTTTCTCCCATTTGTTTCCCTTCTGCATACTCCCTTAACTGTCATTCTGCTGCCTGGATGTATAAGGCTTGTCCAGTTCCCTTCACCCAGACTAATTGCTCCTCCTTGGCCATCTGAGCAGTTCCATGAAATGCTGCCTTCTTGATGCTATAGAGAGCTGTGGCCTTCTGTGGGGGATAAAACACTAGGGCTCTGATAAGTCACCATAACTGTAGACAAGTCATTGCTTTTGTGTTTTCATAAGTTTAAAAAACACCACCTTTTTTTTGTTTCCTATTAGTCAGATATTACCCAGCTCACCTACCCTGACACAGTCTAAGGGAAGGGAACATTTATTAAGTGCCTACTGAGTACCATGTTAAGTGCTTTACAAATGCTGTCTCATCTGACCTTCACAACAATCCAAGGAAGTAGGTGCTGTTATGATCCTCATTTACACTTGAGAAACTGAGGCAGATGGTGGTTAAATGACTTGCCCAGGGTCACCAAGCTAGTGTCTTCCTGTCTCCAGGTCTAGCATTCTATCTACTTGTGCCACCTAGATGTCTCTAATTCAAGGAAAGTTCAAACAAGGCCTTTGTCCAAAAACCTAAAACCAAAGAATATGAAATATATAAATGTGTAAACGTGATCTAGCTGAGTCCATTTTCACAGCTAAAAAAATGGTTTTCAAGAAGAAAGCACTATGGTACTTTAAAATGAAGTTCTAGACACAGCTCTTCATTTAAGTATGTCACTTTGGACAAGTCACTTCCGACAAGTCACTTCCCATCTCTGTGTCTTAGTTTCCCAACCTGGATGACTTTTTTTTCAGTGTTTTTTTTTCTTTTTTGGTGAGGCAATCAAGGCTAAGTGACTTGCCCAAGATCACACAGCTAGTAAGTGTCATGCGTCTGAGGCCAAATTTGAATTCAGGTCCTCCTGACTCCAAGGCTGGAGCTTATCCACTGTGCCACCTTAGCTGCCCCTGGATGACTTTTAAGATCCCTTCCAGATCTGAAATTCTATGACTTTATTTTGATTGTGTTCCTGTCTTTTAAATTGATTTGCAAAAAAAAAAATGGAATTCACATAGAAGACAATATTTTTATTCTTAATTAACACTAGTATTCTTAAATAAGTTTAGGTATATAAACCACACTTATTTCTTCATATAGAAGCAAATATATCATCTGAATATGAATACAGCTGCTAAGCAATTAAATTCTGGTTACAATGGGTAAAAGAATGAAGAAAATATAAAAAAATGTTGGTGAACTAAATGACAAGATTAGATTGGAAGATTAATTGGTTCTCTAAAACATGGACCTTGGATATCATTGAATAATGATGATGATACACTGTGGTTGTTTAATTTGACAAAGGATCAGAAGACCAGAAAGAGATGAAAAGAAAAAAGCATTAATGACCATGGAATCTTACAAATGCACCAGGGGGAAAGTGTATCTATGGATCTGTATTTCAGATAAATAAGAGGAAGGCCACTATGAATTTTGTTTTAATGGAGCAATAATACAAAAAATTCTCACTAAAAACAAAAAAAACCCCACCCTAGTCATGTGGTGGAAATCTTTAGGAAAATAGATTTGAAGTTAAAGCACCTTATTTCCTCTTTCTTACCCAAAGCAATTTTCCATTGCTTATGATGAAGCACAAAAAGGAGATGATCATTTAGGCAAATTAAGCCTCTGTTTCCCTTTCCCAAAAGCTATTTTTGTTTTACAGGTAATTAATTCTCATTTTGCAGGCAATTAATATTTAATCAGGCAGCTAGCTGGGGCAAATGAATACAGAACTGGATCTGGAGTCAGGAAGACCTGAGTACAAATGTGACCTAGATACTTGCTAGTTGTGTGACCCTGGGCAAGTCATTTAACCTCTGTTTGCCTCATTTTGCTCAACTGTAAAATGCAGATAATAATAGTACCTACCTCAGAGGATTGTCATAGGGATCAAATGAGATAATATTTGTAAAAGCCTTTAGCACAGTGCCTGGCACGTAGCAGTTGCTATATAAATGCTTATTCCCTTTCCTCTTCTGTAACGAACCAGGCAAAATGAAGCACACTAACTGTATTTAAAGAAATTGGATTTGGCATTGAGCTTTTTCCATGAATTATCAAGATGATTTCTGAGCTGTCTGCCTTTAAATAAGAGCTTATATTAATAACTAACAAAAATTCAAATAAAAGGTTCTTAAAAATTTTTTTAAAACTTTGATGAGATTGGAAACATAGTAATTCATGTTTTTCTAGCAAATTAAGGATAATAAAGCACTTTCCTCACAACAAAACAGTAAGATAGGTAATATAAGTATCATTCTCCCCATACTACGAATGAGAAAGTAGGAAAGAACCCAGAAAGAAGTGACTTGCTCAGGGTTACACAGGTAAGATATTTAAGTAGCATCACCAGAATCAACATCCAAGACCTCTGACTCCTCTTTCTACACACTGTGCTGTCCGTGGAACTCTCTTGAGCCCATCTATTCTGAATGTTCTGAGGCCCCAAGCCTCAAAGTCATTCTCTTCACTCTTAAGAATGGTTAACCAACTTAGTACTGGTAGAGCCCAATCTCTTTTGATGTTTCCAATACAAAGTGCTAATTTCTCTTTCTTGAACTTATTTGATGGTCACTTCAAAGAAATTCTTCAAAGAGATTGTGTTATACCAAAATAAAAGTATTATCTACTGAATCCCGATGAGTTACATTCCCAACATTTCTCCCAGGAAAGTTATCTATATCTTTTGCTCTAAATTATACATTGGTCTTCCTACATAGCCAAATGGTAATAATTAAGAGATAATTAAAAGTGCATTTTTATCAGTTTTCTGAAAAGAGAAGAATATACTTGCTTTACCTATGTGTTGAGGGACCAAAATACACTCAGATTCTCATCATCTTAAACTGGACTGTTTTTCAAGACCCTCCTAATTGTTTCCCCTGCATCCAGTCCCTCCCTTCCCCAATAGATGATCTGTAATTACAGTCAATCCTCAACATTCACTCATTTTAAATGTTGTAACTTCAGGCATTCATGTGATTTTATCAGTAACCACATTTTCATTTTTGTTTTGGCATTTGTGCACATCCATGGCTATACACAATAGAGAAAAAAGCGAGAGGCATGATGTCTGCAAGTTTATGGAGCAGCTATTATGCTACTAGGTGATTCACTGGTCTTGTTCACCCTACTGTTGTAAAGAGCTCCCTGAGCATCTGTTGCATTTTTTCATTGTTTGCCTTAAAAACTCAAGTTTTGTGTTGTGATTATGCCCCCAAAGCACAGTGCAAGTCCTTTGGGTTCTAAGGTGATGTTGAGACCCTGCCAGTCTCAGCTCTCCCTACAGCAGAAGTTTAATTCCCAGCAACCTCTCCTTTGGTTTTCAGAAAGTGACCAGGGTTGAGAGGTTTACAGGAGTATAGTATATAGTACAATGCCCTCAAACCACTATCTGATGCAGTGGAATTAGGCAAGATTCAGATTAAAAAAAGCTTTAGTTTTAAGAATTTTAATTGCTGTATAGTATTTATGGTACTGTAGATTGTATGTGTTATAAGAGTGAATATTGTCTGATATCAATGTTTTCTTTGAGATGTCAGCACAAAACATCACAGAATTCTAGGGAATTGCTAGCAAGAAAAAATGTTTTGCACGTTACCAATTTTATTTTGTTTATTGCATTTTATGGGTTATTTCATGGTTACTGTGTTAGAAAAAAGCATATTATCAGAATTAATGTTTTGTTACAACAAACTATATGCAGAAAAGCATATTTTCAGTAATTTCTAGTGAAAGATTATAATTTTTGGTGGTAGCAGGAACCTAACCCCCTATTTCCCATAGGTTCAATGTATCAGAATTCAAGTTTCTGACTTTCCAGCCATTTTCTAGCTGCAAGAGTTGAGGATTGACTGACATTCCTAAAGGACAGATCTGATCAATCCACTCCACTGCTCAAGAAGTTTCAAGGGCTCTCCTTTGCCTTTAGGATGAAACACAAACTTCTCTATTTGGTAAAGTTCTTCACATTCTGTTTCCAATGTTTTTGCAATAACTCCTCTTTACACGCTCTATGTTCCCCTACCCTATATTCAAGGGTTGCATTTTATGCATAGTAATGTGGAAGGGTCGTTGATCAGGGCATCCCAGATCAATTGATTTTTACCCAGCCCTGGCAATTACATTATGCTAATAAATAGCAGTTAAGGTTAAATGCTAAAAAGGTGGAAACTTTTTACGTTTACAGAAAGTGGAAAGAAGTCTTCAATCAAGCCTGTTGGAATTAGAGTACAGCTTTCAATACGTTGGCTCTTAAGGACCAGTTACCCAATGGTCCTTTTAAAAGTGCAACACATTCTCTACAGAAGTGAGTCAAGGGAGTTAGAGTTTGAGTTAAGCAGGAGTCAGAGTCTATTACTCAGTAAAAGAAACTGAAGTCAACAGGGAAAATAGGCTGAGTGAGTCAAAGAAGGCTCTGATGAATGAGACCTCTGGCAGAAGAAGAAGAGAGCCACAGTTATATAAAAAGAATCCAGTTCTTGAGAAAGAGCTCCCAGGTCAAAAAAAACAAACACTATAAGCAGTCAGAAAGAAATAAAGTACAAACAAATCACAGCCAGGATCACTATGTTGCGTCTACCATAAGGGGAAAAAAAGCTAGGAATTCAATATTCCAAAAGTCAAAAGATAAAGGCTTATAACCAAGAATAATGTATCCCGCAAAACTAACTGTAATCCTACAGGGGGGGAAATTGACCATTAAAAGTAGGGGTCAAGTAAACTACTGCTGGAAGGTCAAATCTAGCCTGCCCTCTGTTTTTGTAGCAACCATGAGAAAAAATGGTTTTTATATTTAAAAACAATAAAATTTTATTTAAAGATGTAAAAATGGTTCTTGATTCTCCTGCCCGACAAGGATAGGTAGCTGGCTGGATTTGACCCACAGCCTCTAGTTCGCCAATCTCTGTTTAAAAGAATAAAGGAGTTTTAAACATTCCTGATGAAAAGGTCAGAGCTGGGTAGAATCTTTGAAATGCAAACCTAAGAAACAAGGGAAACCCAGAAAGGTAAACACATTTGAGCAACTGGAAGGGGCTAAAAGGTGATGAAGGATGACTTCCATTCTATTGAGAAGGAGAAGACATAAGTATACCTTCAGAATACCATTTTCTTTAAGGGTCTTAAAGAGTTTTAAGAAAAACAAACACGGGACCTGGGTAGATTTTGGGTTTTTTTAAAAGTCAGTAAAAGGGATGGGAAAAGGTACTCAATGGAAGTCTTATGAAGTTACTCTTATCTGAACCAAAAGAAGGCTAAACACATGTGTACACACATACACACAAACATGCCTGTGTGGTCATATTCCCTTATCTTTTAGCACTTTCTTTTTTGTAAAGAGTGGGGTAAAGAGCAAAGAAGTAAGTGCTTAAAGAGAACAACTAGCATCTTTGCCTCTCTCTCTTTTTCTAGCTGTGAATCATGTTAGGACTGTGCCAAGTGGGATAGGGACCAAAGAGAGAAAAACCGTAAATCTCAACCTCAATCTCAACCTCAAGTTCTTTGTAGCTGTGAGCTCATGGTATCTAAAGGTTATATCCTGCTGAGGAAATACTAAACTTAGGGTTTTGTCAGCCTCTTTTTGGATTTGTTCTTTCCTGATCATAGACAAAGGAGCACTTATCCTGAGATGAGCATATTCAAGTTTGAAAGAGAGTTCAAGGAATCTCAATTTAATTAATTGTGTTTATTATACCTAGAATATAGGGTTTGTTCTATATTGGGAAAACAGACATAATAGACCCTATTAATTATGCAAACAACAAAAATCACATGATTATATCACCAGACACAGAAAAGGCTTTTGAAAAAAAATATATGCCCACTTCTGTTCAAAAAAATGTTTGAAAGTTTAGGAACAAATGTACTTTTCCTTAATAAGATATATAATAGCTATTGAAAACCAAGAGCTAGCATTATCTGTATTGAAGAAGTACTAGAAGCCTGTCCAGTTATGTCAGGGGTAAAGGGCAGCTAAGTGGTACAATATAGAGCATGGGGTCTGGAGTCAGGAAGACTCATCTCCCTAAGTCCAAATCTGGCCTTAAACACTTACTAGCTGTATGACCCTGGACAAGTCACTTAACCCTGTTTCCTCATCCGTAAAATGAGCTGGAGAAGGAAATGGCAAACCACTCCAGCATCTTTGCCAAGAAAACCCAAAATGGGGTGACAAAGAGTCAGACATAACTAGAAGACAACAACAAAAAGCAAGGATGTCCACTGTCTGAACGATTATTTTATATAGTTTTAGAAATGCTAACTATAAGACTTTAAGAAGAAATTGAGACAATGGACATTGGCAAAGAGGAAATAAAACAATCACTTTTGTAGATGACATGATAGTTTACTTACAGATTCAACTAAAAATAACTGAAGTAATTAATTTCTTCAATAAAGTAGCAGGATAGAAAATACACCCACAAAATCATTAGACTTTCTATATGTTACCAGCAAAACCCAGAAGGAAAAAGAAAAGAAAAGAAAAAAGAAATTTCATCCAAAACAACTTCAGATTGCATAAAACATCTGGGAGTCCACCTGCCAAAACACCTGCCCAGGAATTATATGACTAGAACTGTAAAACACTTTTAAGGAAAAAAATAAGGAATAAATGTCAGGGTGGAGTTGATTGACTAAGTCAATCAATCCCACCTCACTTAAAGCACTATGGATACCTTAATGAGATGAGAACAATCAACCAAATCAACCAACAAAGTACCATAATGTGTTAAATGTCCTTGGAGGAACGAGAACAACAGAAAGGACGTACGGGTTGACTGAAGAAACTGTAGAGTTGCGCTCTGCGAATTATCTATAAAATAAAATAACAGTTTGGAACCCAAGTTATCTGAGCACCTAGCAGAGAGGCTGATTGCAGTGAGCTATGAATGGGGAGATCAAGTTCTCGCTAAGCCCTCTTAGGAGGAACTGCTTGGGGCATAGAGGGTAGAGAATGCCTCGGCTTTGGGCTTAGTCTCCTTCTCCTCTCCCCCACTGACCAGAGGAGGACCTAGTGAACTTTGACGGTCTGCAGCAGAGGTGTGGCTTGCAATAGGCAACACTCTCAAATGCTACCTAAATCAGATTAAAATGAAATTGGGAAATATTTAACAAAATAAATAGAAATACAACAGAACATAGACATAGACACAGAACATAGATAATGTTAATATGTAGTTTTCTAAGTCAATATTCAGTCCCTAGGGATCATTATATATGGTTTAGTTTAAGTTTGACACCACTTGTCTGGAAGACTTCTCATCTTCCCATCAACATCCTAGCTGTACCCTTGTAACAGCTTACAGTCATTTGCATAGAGAACCAAGACCAGATTGGATGCTGATTCTACAAATCATCCAGGAAAGAGGCTATCCAGGGGTGGGGCACCTGTGGCCTTCTAGGTCCTTGGGTTCAGCCTTTTGACGGAGTCCAAGTTTTACAGAATAAATCCTTTTATTAAGTACTAGTACTCGTAGTACCACATCCCAAAACACATCTGTTGTTCTAGTAAGCAGTGAGGCATATATGAGGAAGTTAGGATATTGGGGTGGAGGGAGTGGCTAGGTAGGGGCAGTGGGCCAGCTATTCAGTGGGGCCTGTAAGGAAGTTAGAATATTGGAGCTGGGCACAGCTTTATTAGGATTCCATCACCAAGACTGAGGGAAGTATTCACTATTTATTGGACATTAAGTACTTCATGTGTCTGTTTCCAACCTTCCCTCTATTAATTATTTCCTATTTATCCTATAAATAGCTTGCTTTGATTATAGCTGTTTGCATGTTGTCTCCCCCATTAGATTGTAAGTTCCTTGAGGGAAAGGACTATTTTTGCCTCTTTTTGTATCTTTTGTATTTTGCTTAACATAGTGTCTGGTACAAAGCAGGCACTTATTAAATGTTCATCAATTGAGTGAATTGACGTAAATGTATGAAAACAAGAGACATTACCAATAGAATATGACACCCTGAGTACATAGAGACAGACATGTCTGAGGGCTGGTAACTGAATGAGGCTAGAGTCATGAGCCCCACCTCTCATCAGGAGCTTCAGCCCCCTTTCTCTTCTAGGTCCAAAAAGTTCTGTCCCTCCTCCCCCTTGTTTCCTTCTTACCAGCTTCGTTTATGAAGAAGACCAACGCCATCACCAGGGTGCTAAAATCTAGTGGAATATATTCCTCCTGAGGGCAAGGATTGCTGAGTTTTTGTCTGTGTCCCCAGTGTTCACCTGGCCTTGCTCTGTATTTGCTGAATTTAATAGAACTGATGTGCAAGACTGCATATAGCTGAGCTTCTTAAATTCAGTCTGCATATGTACTGATGAGTTCCATCCCTGAATGAATCTAGCACATTTAGGCAAACGAAGTAAACACCACTAGACATTTGGCCTAATGGGACCCATCGCTATTGCTGATGAAAAAATAAAAAGTAGCTCAGCTTTAAAGGGCACTGAGAGACATGAGGCAGACCCAGATAATTCAAGCATAGTGATTTGCAATGCAAAAGTCTAATTCTACTTGGAAAATTCAAAATAAATTATGGATTAAGGCATACAGCATTTTGTAAAGGAAACTGCAGACCATTTCCAGTCAATAAGACTTTTCCCCACCCTTTTTATTCCAAGGAAAATTGTTATTTCCATTCTCTTCAATGAAAGAGAAAGACCTCCTCTTGAGATATAAAAATGAGATTAGTACATTATAAGAAAAGAAGATCTAAGGTCTTTTGAGCAGAGTGGTCATTGCATGATATTTTCAGTTGAGAAGGTAAACCACTTTGGGAGGCCAGAATTCACAGGGGAGAGTTTGGGTTAAAAGAAAATTTAGCCTTTTCTGGCATTCATTTTTTGCCTTAGCCTTTCTTTTGACAATTTTGTAACCTAAGCTCTGCTACTTCTGACCCAGAAGACCCAGTTATATGCCCTGACCTTTGCTTCTCTTTATCTGCATAAATTTGGTCAAATCACTTAACTTTCCTGAGCCTCAGTTTCTTCATCTGTAAAGTGGAGATAATAATACTTCACTTGGCTACTTCCCTGAAACATCACGAAGGTCATTGTGAAGATGACTCTGTGAGCACTACAGGATGAACCCCATCCTTAGCCTCAGTGTATGTGTCAAGTGACTCATCACAAGCTGCTGTCTTAATAGTCAGCCTTTTCAAAACCATTTCCCCAACACTATGCTCACCTGCCCTCCTAGTACAACCCCCAGTATTGAGCTCTACTCCTTCAAGTAACACCTGCTACAACCCTGCCCGAGACCTGTGTTCTCTACCCTGAGAATCAATCAACAAGCATTTATTAAGCACCCACTATGTGCAAGGCACTGTGACAAGTGGTAGGAGATACAAAGACAAAAACCAGAACAGTGCTTCCCTTCAAGAAATGTACATTTTATTAGATGTAACAACATGTACACATAAGTATATACAAAGTATATATGTATCAGAGCAAATGAGAGGGAGGAGCACTAGTAGCAGAGGTAGTGACATTTGATGTGAACTTTGAAGGAATCTAGGGATTCCAAGAGGTTCAGGTAAGAAAGGAGCACATTCTACGTATGGGGGACAGCCTATGCAAAGACGTGGAAATGGGAAATGGAACGTTACATATATAAGGAACAGCAAGGGCAATTTGGCTGGAATATAAGAATGTATGTAGGTAAATAATGAATAAGAAGCCCAGAAAGGTAACCTAGATCCAGGTTGGGAAGGGCTTTAGAAGTCAAAAAGTGAAAAAAAAAATGTCAAAGAGAAGAGTTTATAGTTGGTCCTAGAGATCTTAGGAAGTCTTTGGAGCTATTAGTAATAGAATGGAGAAAGGACAGACTTGAAAATGGGAGATCAATTAGTGGATTACGGTCTTTCTGAACTAAGGGAGTGTCCACATGAGTGAAGAGGAGAGAAAGAAATAGATGCAACAGACGTAAGGAGGTTAGAATGAACAAGGCTTGGCAACAGACCAAACTTGGGAAGAGAGAAACTGGGAAGTCAAAGATTATTCCCAGGTTGGAGCATGAGTGACTAGAAGGATGTTGGTGCTTTTAATAGAAATATGGAAATTTGGAAGAGGAGTAGGTTGAGGGGAAGATAACATGTTCTGTTTTGGGCATGTTGAATTTGAGATGGGGCATCCAGTTTTAGATGTCCAATAGGTACATCAGAAGAGGGGTGATGATCAGGGCCGAGCCAAGATGGCAGAATAGCAGAATCAATGTAGCTGAGCTCCCCTCCACAACTCCTTTAAACACATCAAAAAGTCACAGTGAATCCTTTGTCCAGCCCAGGTCAGCAGAGGGAGACAGATAAGAGATGACTGCTGCCACTGGCGACTGAGTCAGGGCAGGAGCACCCCAGAAGTCAGGTAGAGGCACCAGAGCAGGAGGTCACCCCCAGACCCCTACCAGGGCACTTCATGGGGACAGATACCAACTTCAGCTTTGTTGCTTACTACCCACTTCTGGATTACAGAACCAGGCTGGACTAAGAAGGAGAACCTAAGTAGAGAGTGGGTAGTATACTAAGATAAGAGGAAATTCAGCAGCAAGCAGCAGGAGTTTGCCTCAGACGTCAGGAACAGAAAAGGATCTCAGTTATAGCATGTAGTACAGTCAACAGAGGAATCTCGGGTAAAAGGGGAACCTGTAGTTTTCTCACTCTAAACCAGCAGAATTACTTAGCTGGCTAATAGTGACTAAGTACAGTAGCAGCCTACTATTGCTCTAACTGCAACCCAGGTCAGGGAATTACAGAGTTTAGACTAGGGGGCTAGCAATCAACTTTGTTCTAGATCAGACCATTCTGAGAGTACTGAAAGGAACAGGCCAGCCTTCCCTCCAGAAGTGTGTCACAGCCCAGTCCTAACATCAAGTCCAAAGTTAGGAAGTAGGGTGGAAGAATGGGAAACAAACAAAAAAAACCCAGAAACCTACCATAATAAGCTATTTTGATGGCAGGGATGCTTAAGAAATAAACTAGAAAGGGAGAGAATAACTCCAAAACATCTACAAGCAATGCCTCAGAGGAAAATATAGCTTGGGGACAAACTCAGTTAGAATTCCTAGAAAATATAAAGCAATTTTTTTAAAAAGTTGCAATGTGTTTTATAAATAAAATGAAAGCACTTAAAGGGAAAAATGGAAAAGAAATGAGAGACATGGAGGAAAGAATTAGAAAGGGAACTAGCATAAAATGTACAAAATCTTACCCAAGCAACAAACTCACTGAAAATTAGGATGGATCAACTAGAAGGCAATGACTCCATAAGGCAACAAGAAATATTAAAACAAAATCAATAGGCTGAAAAAAAAAAACAGAAGAAAATGAAAGGTACCTCATAGCAAAAACAAAAACAAAACTGAACTGGAAAACAGAGGAGAAAAAGTTTAAGAATCATTGGACTACGCGAACTCCATGACCAAAACAAAACAAAACAAAAAAGCCTAGATATTCCATTTCAAGAAGTCTTAAAAGAAACTTGGAGTACCAGAGGGCAAAGTAGAACTAGAAAGAATCCACTGGTTACCTCCTGGAAGAAATCCTGAAGTGAAAACTCCCAGAAATATCATAGCCAGGTCAAAGAAAAAAAAATACTTCAAGTAGCAAGAAAGAATTCAGGTACTGAGAAGCCACAGTCAGGATCATACATGATTAGCAGTCACTACTATAAAGGAGTGAAGAACTTGGAATATAATATTGAAGAAGGCAAAAAAAGAAAAACTGGACTTACAGCCAAGAATAACATACTCAGCAAAACTAAGTATAATGCTACAGAGGGAAAAGTGGCTTTGTAATGAAACAAAGCACTTCCAAACATTTCTGATGAAAAGAACAGAGCTGTTTTTGAAACTCTGAAGTTCAAACACAAGAGTTAAGAGAAACATAAAATGATAAACATGAACAAACTGATAATTAGCTAAAAAAGAATAAAGTGCTTACATTCTAATATAAGAAGATGATACATTTATTCCCTATGAACATTATCACAGTCAGGGTTCATAGAGGAAGTCTAATTAGACAAGCACTAAGAGTGGTTTTGTTATGTCTTGATGATCTTAACAGAAGAATAGAAAGAGAAAGGAAGAAGAATACACTGGAGGGTGAGGAGAGGGAAAGGAAAGAGAAAATTATCTCACAAAATCAGGATATACAAGTAGACATCTATTTACCCAAGGAGGAAAGGATGAGGGAGAGTGTCTGACACTTGAATCTCACTATCCTCTAAACTGGTCAAGGAGGGAAGAATATACACTACACATACACAGACAGAGTTGCACAGAAATACATTTCATCTAACAAGGAAATAGGAGGGAAAGAAGAGAAAGGGAGAAATAGGAATTAGACGATAGATTAAGGAGGGGTTAAGCAAAACAAATTCTAAGGATTTATAAAAATATTTATAGCTCTTCTGGGGTGGCAAAGAATAGGAATCTGAGGGAGTGCTTATAAATTGGGGAATGGATGAATAAGTTATGGTATATAAATGTGACGGAATACTATTGTATTGTAAGAAATATAGAGAAAATGGCTTCATAAAAACCTGGGAAGACTTGTATGATCTGAGAAACAAGAGAACAATTTATACAATCACAGCAATATGGTAAAGGAAAACAAATTTGAAAGAATTAGGAACTCTTATCAATGCAATGACCAATCATAATTCCAAAAGACTAATAATGAAACATACTACCCACCTCCTAATGGAGAAATGATAATGGAGAAATGAAAGAATTCAGAGTACAGAATAAGACCAAAAAAAAAAAATCAGACACAGCCAATTTGGAAATTTGCTTTGATTGACTATCCATGTTTCTAAGGGGGTTTGTTTTTCTTTATTTCTCAAGAGGTGGTGAGGGATGGGGTGGGAGGGTTAGAGAGCAGATTTTTGCTGATCGAAAAAAAATAAAATATGATTTTTTTAAATACATGGTTGGTTGGTTGGATGACAAACAATTTGAATGGAAAAAGCCAGTCAATGTGATATCATAGCTCAGTACAGCATCTGGAAATCAACACATTTGCCCCAGGAGGAAGCTTGGAGTTGTAGGGAGGTATTTTGGACAATGACTAGCAAAATCCTGCTCAGTTAATACTTTGATCTTCCAAGCTCATCAGCCCAGGCTCCATGTTGTGGTTTCTATTCCACAAGCACATACATCTGAGACTGAGTTTCTCACAGAACAAATGAAATAATGTACCTTAAAAGGCTGCATAAACTATAAATAACTAACAGTACAATGAAAGCCCCTTAAGGGCAGGGATTGTTTCATTTCTGAGTTTGTGTCCCAGCGGTTTCAAATATACCTGGCACACAGTAGGGACTTAGTAATTACTCACTGAATAAGTGATTGTTATTTCCAAACTGTTGATCAAGCTATATTTCATTGACTTTGGCATATCATAACACACTGACTTAAAAAGAAATGTCTTATCTTTGAACTCATATTCCAACATGTATACTCTTCTCCTATGGCAGATTAGAGAATTCCATCCACAGACCAATATCTGTATTTATGCTACTTGTAGTGCCCGAAATGGAATGATGAAGTAAGAAATGACTGTGCAGAGAAGTAGAGCTATTACTGAGTCATAAGTGTACTCCCCAGCCCTGACACATCTATATAGAGTAAGAGATGGGTAAAGATCAAATTCTGCCTTGTACAGAGCCTCTCTTACTTTTTGGTTCCTCCTCTTACACTGGGAAAAACTTGGTTTCTAATGCCTTATGAGGATAAAGAAAGTGATAGTGTTAGCAGAGGGGCCACAGACTTAGAGACTTAGAAAAGTCACACTTCTCAGCCATCAGAAACTTGAACTGAACAGTTTGAGGTCAGAGACAGAGGAGGACACAGAAGTTAATATAGCAGGCAAGTAGAGCTGAGAGAGTTTCTGTCCACTCCAACACTGGTCTTGTCTGTCTGTACCTCTACAACTTGAATCATGACCTAGTTGTGAAAAGAAACCATCAGACATCACTTCCAGTGACAGGACACTGAGCTTCCATTTATACCCGGTCCCAAGCCCATATACCGTTATTGCTTTGAGGAAGATGGGCTAAGTCCTGGGAGTCCAATTTCTTAGCCTTCACCTAATGACCAGCCCTATTGGATGGCATGAAAAAAAAAAGTAGATGGCAACTCTATGCTCCTTTGCCAACTCCAAGGAAGACTAGCTACTGGGGGCTAAGCAAATTGAACTGTACCTTTCATGGGTTCAGAAAAGCCTATGTACTCTCTGCATCTGGAGAAGTAGCCATATGGTAGGTGTTTTATTATGTGCTATTTATTGTTTTTATTGTTCCTATGCCAAGGGTAAAACACTGTATACAGAAGAACTCTGGCTCTTTCTGTGGAAGAAAACTCCATTATGCCAAGGTCAAGTGACTACAGCACAAAGAAACACTGACACAGTGCCTGGCACATTATAGGCACTTAATAGTCATAGATTGATTGACACATTGGCATGGTTACCCAGAAAAAGGCAGAGATGTAGACTAGCTGGGAGAGGCAGAGCTGGGCTCCCTCTGAGAGCAGTAGTTTGGCCCCTGCAATTCCCAGAACCTAAGGCTTCTTGTTAAAAAGGATCAAGTCAGTTGTTAGCCATGATACCTAAGGGTAAAATTTATACAGTTTATCTGAATTATAGTCATCTGAGCTCTGTTTAGTTTTTGTTTCCAAAGGAGAATACCTTATGGAGAGGGGAAAAGGGAAACAAGGATTAAATGACCCAGAGACAAGTCACTACCACAATGTAAATAATCCAATCATTTCTAAAGTCATATAGGTCTCTGTAAAGAAAAAAGAAAAGAAGAACACCAAAAACTAACTTCTCTTTTCTTCTTCATCAAAGGTGAAATGCAAATCCAACCATTTGCTTTGTATATGGCTTATATTTATCTGATTTGCCCATCATCTTTCTGGGCCTGCTACAGGCCACCGGCAAAGTCTTCCATGTTCCGCCTTTAATCGTCTCTACCCTAGAAGATTAGCATATACACAATACTCATCCTTCTTTTTATGCTGTTTATAATACACTATACTCTCCAGGTTGTTGTTGGAAAAGGCCATGAGATCCAAAGACCCCAAGCTGATTCCTTCCTCTGTTCCCATCAGGTGAACTAATGGTACTCCCAGATTATCCTGTTGCTCTCTAAGGAATGATTCTTACCTTTGAGACACACTCATCATTTGTCAGACGTTCCTCGAGCAATTCCATCAGCATTGAATCAGGAATTGCCTAAAGAAAGCAATGTACAAAAACAGAAGAAAAAGAAGAAGGACTGAATATTTGCAGGAAAGGTAAAAAGGCATTTTAATAGGCAAGAGCACTAGTTAAAGTGAAAGTACTACCCTTTTGAAATTAAAGTTTCTCAAATCCCAAATCAGTATCATACAATTCAGACAGCTTTAGGAGTGACAAATAAACTCAGGTAATTAAAAAAAAGAAGGAAAGAAAAAGAAACTGGAAACACATTTCCTCTGACTTTCCCTTTGTTCTAACTTCTCTTTCTCCCCTGAAACTGATTGATATCCCTCATGTGCACTGGTTTCCAGATTAGTATGAATTCAATAGCACATCAAATTGCAAAAAAGTATGTGCAAACACTATGAAAATTATCAAGTGCCACATATATGACATAACTATTGTTATTATCATCAACTAGGGGATGGAAATATCTCAGTAAAGAAGGCCTTGTGTCAACCTCCAAGTCCAGTTCTGGTCCATCCACAGGGGCCAGAGACACCAGCTTAGCTCAATATCCATTTATACTCCAAAGACACGTAGAAGACTGTCCGTTTCTCAGTCTAAGAAACTTCTTCATTCAATAAATAAGCCACTCTTCAAAGGGCTGCCATGCTGTAGGATGAATGGTGTAGGAGCTCAGTGAGAGAAAATAGATTTCAATGAAGTTTCTAATGTCTATTTTACTACATTTTTACTACATTTCCCAGGAAATCTAGAGTCCTAGGAGTTTTTCAAACAAGAGATATCCAGTTTCCTTCAGTAATTGCACTAAATTGGTGAAAAAGAATCCCTGCAGTGCCTACACCTGCACTCACTCCCATGGTTGAGTTAGTACCAGTCCTGATCTAAGTGAAGTGCAAAGCCCTTTTCTACGGGGCTTTCTAGAAGTGTGTGTTACTCCCTTCCTTGAACACTCATAACACCATAATGATGTGGATTCTGTGGGAAATGAGAAATGTACTTTGGAGTAGAAAGCTTTGTTTCTAATCTGGCACAGCCTTTTCTTAATCTCCTGTTGATCATTTGGAATGGGTTTTATTCATGTATGTATCAAAGTCTGTTCAAGCTAAAGATCTCTCAGCATTTCCTAAGTGTACATATGTATTAAAATCTACATTTACTTATAGCTCACTTGAGAAGAAGGCACTACAGGGGCAGCTAGGTGGCACAGTGCATAGAGCACCAGCCCTAGAGTCAGGAGGACCTGAGTTCAAATGTGGCCTCAGACACATAATACATCCTAGCTGTGTGACTCTGGGCAAGTCACTTAATCCCAATTGCCTCACTTAAAAAAAAAGAAAGAGAGAAGAAGGCACTACAGTCAGAGTGGGGGCAGTCTTTTTTAAATACTGGAGAAGACGCAGATACACAATGAAAATGTGGGATCTGCTCTATCACAATGCCTCCAAACAGGACAACTGAGCACCCACACTACAGACATTGCCAGAAACTTGCGTATAGTTAGTATAGAGTATAGTCTATAAGGAACCTCAAGAGGACTCACAGAAAGTCCTGAGAATCTAGAGAATGTGGATCTTCAGGGACCTGAGACTTAAGAGAGGTAATTAAAGAGGAAGTGAGCTGAATGCATTGTCCATAAAGTTTCTCTGGATGGAATAAGATGTATGGGCAAAAGATATAAAATTTCCAGGAATTTTGAAGTAAGAAAAACAAAATAAGGAAATTTTTTTAAAGGAAACTGAAATGTATATACTTTGTTAGTTTAGGAACATAAAGATATGTTGTGAATAATTTGGTTTACTTATACAATGTTTATTTCATTTAGAGAAGCAAAGGTTTGGGGGGAGAGGATTGGGAAGATACAATTTTTTTTTCATTTTTTTATGATTTTGAAGAGGAGAGTCTTCCCCGCCACGCCTCAAATGTGGGCTTTTTCTCCTGATTTTTTATTTTTTCCAAATTTCTTTTTCTCCCAGCTTTTACATCCCTAATGTGGTTTGCAATATGGTGGAATAGAGGATAATTAGGTAAGTGATGGGAGGAGGGGGTGAAGTAAGGAAAAAAAGGCAAATTTTTTGAAAACCTGTAACTCTGCACGGAGGAACTTTATTTAGGGTTCAGAAGTAGGTAGCTGCTCAAATCTCAGCTCACCATCAGGGCTAGGTGGGACCTAGGAAAGGAAGCCCAATGGGTCTCCTTTCTAGCAGGAGCATTTTGCCTAAGATACTTTGTGGGGAAGGGCAGGAGAAAAGAGAAGGGCTTATGGAAGGGCTCCTTCCATTCAAGGCGTCTCCTCTTTTGGTCCATCATGTTCCTGCCAGGTCCTCATGTCCTCCCCTCCCAAACAGCCAAGTCCAGGAGGTAGGTGCCCAGGTCAGAGACTAAGGAATGCAAAGAAAGATGATAAACTGTGATTCTGAAAAAGTTAAACTGCCGAGGGCCCCAACTCCCAGAGCAAGGCTGGGATTTTGCTCCGACTTGATTTTCTCCAACTCTCTCTCCCCTCCCCTGACAACAGCCACCCTGGAGATAGCATTCAAGAGGTGAGAGTGGGGATGGGGGAGGGGATTGGAGGGAGTCAAAGAAACCTGGGGCTTGAAAGACGACAGGTTGCTCAGTGTGGTACGTCAAAGTCTCCCGCAGCCTTGCGCAGCTGGAGCGTGGGGCTGTGGCTTTGAGTCTGTCACCTTCCAAAGGTACGTCATGCTGCTCCCTGAAACTGCTAGTGTCTTGCTTAGTTCTTTGATGTGTCATGTCAACAGGGGCTAGCAGTTTCCAGGGGGTCCGCTCCTCCAAACCCTGCCAAACCAAGCTGAACAGAAATGAGACGAACTCCTTGCAGAGTCTGCAATAAGATCCTGCCCCACCAGCCCTGAAGGGAGCGAGGGGGGCACACGTTGGCAGGAGGCCGCAGTCAAGCCAGTTAACTGCTGTCCCTAAGCACCCCAGCTCAGTGCCAGGTTTTCTGCTGCTCAGGATGCTCAGACTACAGCCAGCCTGCAAACCCACTGGTCTGTCTGCTTTTTCTCACAGAAAACTGCAAAACACGGAGACTACTTCATCCCTTTAAAGAGCAAATCTGTTGGATTTCTCTAAATTTGGAAATCTCTCACTTCTTGTTCCAGGTCTCCAAATGTTGGAAACAGCAATGTCCTAGTGGGATCGCGCCCCATACTCACCAAAATCACTGTTAACTCATTCTTTCCCCTCTTACTGTGATTAAAAAAGCACCGGTATAGGTGATAAATCCGGGAGCTCCCGGAGGCAGGGATTTTGCCTCCTTTTGTATCCTCAGCACTTCACACAGTGCCTGGCACATTGTTGTTGTTGTTCAGTCATTCCCAGCTCTTTGTGACCCTGTTGATCATATCTGTCCATGGGGTTTTCCTGGTAAAGAAATTGATTTGCCATTTTCTTCTCCAGACAGAGGTTCAGTGACTTGCCCGGGGTCACACAGCTAGTAAGTGTCTGAGGTTGGCTTTGAACTCAGGTCTTCCTGACTCTAGGCCCAGCACTCTATCCATTGAGGCACCTAGCTGCCTTACCTGGCACATAGCAGGTGCTTTATAAATGTTTATCAATTGATTAATTCTCCATAGGCATGGTACCTTTGATCTGCAATTATAAACTTCTTAAAACTTAGGTTTCTTTTTCTTTTCTTCTCTCTTTTTAAAAAATAAATAGAGGCGAAGGATTTTGGTGAGTTATTCAGAGCTGCCTCCAGGCCTCTCCCTTTATGTTGTTCTCCTGGAATGAATTCCCCCATGCCTTCTGCCTGTTTGATTCCTCCCCATTCTTCAAGACTCAGCTTATCATAAGATTTAGAGCTGAAAGGTACCTTAGAGATCGTCTAATCTAACTCCCTTATTTGACAGACAAGAAAGCTGATATTCAGCTCAAGTCATTCATTCGGTAAATATTTACTGAGATCCTCCTATGTGCAAGGCTCTATATTAGGAGCTATACAAAGGAGTGGCTCTATTAGGAGAGTATATTAGGAGCATTACAAAGAAGTAAAAGATGCAGCTCCTTGTCATTAAGGAGGTGAAATATAATATAGGAACTACAGATATGATATGATATGATATGATATGATATGATATGATATGATATGATATGATATGATATATGATATATGATATATGATATGATATGATATGATATAATATCTACAAATATAATATAAGAACTACAAGCCCCAACTCCTCCTTGGAGCATTCCTGACCACCCCAGCACGAAGTGACCTCTCTGTCCTTTGAACTACACACTTGGGACTTACCATGCACCATTTTGTACGGTTAATTCTTCTTACATTCAATTCGGTTTTTAAAAATATATGTGAAATACCTACTATGTGCAAAAGACTATGTTAGGCACTAGGATTACAAAGACAAAAACCAGTGAGTCCCTGACTTCAAGGAGTCTATTCTACTATAGGCAGTTAGGGAGACAAGATATAGACATATTGAGTAGAATATCAGCTGCTCAAGGGGAGGAACCATGCCTAGGCTCTTAGCATGGTACATCGGAAAGAGCAATGGTTCTGGAGCCAAAAGACCTAAATTCAAATCCTGTTTCTTATGCTGACAGCCTGTGTGACTTTGGACAAGACCTTCACCTCTCTAGGCCTCAGTTTCTTCATCTGTAAAATGAAGGATTGAGCTCGATGGCCTCTGAGGTCCCTTCCGGCTTTAAATCTATAAACACACACACATACACACACATATATATAGTTGTTGGTCGGACACAAAAAACTGAACAACAACATATATATGTGCATGTACATGTATATATACACACACATACAAAATCTTATATATATGCATAGTCATATATGCATATAACCTTATGGATAAAAGAATCATATATATTTGCATGTATGTATAATCTCATATATATAGAAGATTATGATTATATACACATATACGATTATGGCTTTAAAACCAGAAGGGCCTCACATATATACATATATATATATATATATATATATATATATATATATATATATATATATATATATATATATATATATATATATATATATATATTATATATATATATATACACGCACACATATATATATGCACTATATGTATATATACACATATACAAATGCTATATATGAGATACATACATACATACACATATATATAGCTTTTCTCATAGTACCTAGCATAGTTCTCACAATAATAATCATAATAGATAACATTTATATAGTGCTTAGTGTGTGCCAGGCACTGTGGTAAGACTTTACAATTATTATTTCATTTGATCCTCACAACCACCTTAGGCAGAAGAGGCTATTATTATCTTTATTTTACAGATGAGTAAACTGAGGCAAACAGAGGTTAATTGACTTGCCCAGGGTTACACAGCAAGCGTCAGGTCTTCCTGACTCTGGGTCCAGGTCTCTATCTACTGTACCACTTAGCACCCTTCGCATTTAGAATATATTTATCAACAAATTTTTGCTGACATAACTTTTTGACTGAAAATACTGTGAGACACGTAGGTATATTACAAAGGAAAAGGTCTCCCTTTCCCGCTCAGTGGACAATCCAGTGAAAAGGCAGGTTCTTATCTCTCTGGTGGTCTTATGAACCATTAGTGTGAAGGGAGGAGAATACATGAGATGACTCGTCATGAGAAAAAGCTGAAAGTAGGACAAGCACTGCTGGTCTGGGTTCGAGTCCCAGCTCTGACACTAATTGCCTGATGTCAGCACCAAGTGACTTGAGCTATCTGAGCCTTGGTTTCAACTGCCATCTACCCTCAGGGGACCACCGGGCTTTGTAAATTCTAAAATACGAGTATGTGTCAGTAAGTGGGTCAAGGTCTCCCCCCACATCAACACCTGCCTTACTAAAGTAAATTCTGGGCCCTCATTACTTTGATAGAAGATTCTTCTTCAGCTTTCTTATTGAATCACCTCATCTTGCACATGGGACCTCAAAAGAACACATGAAGGTCCTAGCAAGAGGACAGAGCTGTTGTATAACCATGATCAAAGAATGGTGGTACTCAGTCTTTACAGGTCATCCTCTATGAAGGAAGACAGACATAGAATGGGAAAGGAGAAAAAACAATACCTGCCTAGCCATCCAGTCCCCAGTGATCAATCATCCTCAGAGTCACCTCACCCTATCACAACCCAAGTCTTCTTTTCTCTCAACTAAATCCTTTTGGTTCCTTCTAACATCTCCATATGGCATAGTCTTCTCACTCTTCTGGTTGTCCCTCAGGCTGCTAATTTTCTCCTTAAAATATAGTGCCCAGAACTGAACACAATACAGTTCAGATGTGATCTGACTAGGGCAGAGGAGAGCAAGACCATCACTCTCTCATAAACCTCGATTAATGGAGCCTAAGACTGGGTTAGCTTTTGGCTGCCACGAAACACCTGACTGACATTGAGTTTACAGTCACTATTACCTAGGCATGACTCCCCTTTATAAAGTTCCTTGATGTATCGTGATTGCATATTTGTTCCCATGCCCACAGTGATGTAAAATGTGGGTCTCTCTCATTATAAGAGAGACAATCTACATTTCAGGCCCTATCTTTGTTTTAATGTCTATGATGTAACTACCTTTATGCAGTTCTACAGTCCATACAGATATACATATACACTAAGCTGAAAGGACTGAAAGTAGCAGGAGAAAAATAACATATTTGTGAGTATTGAAAAGGTTTGCTATTTCTTCTAAAAGAAGAGCCACAAGGAATCCCAATCATCCAAAGGATTTGGATTGTAACTAATGGCTGTTTACCTGGCAGGCAACGTTCTATAGACTTACAGTCAACCACCAAGACCTCACCAATTTCAATCCTTCAGAAACTCCTTTAGCTATCTGATTAGTCCTGACAGCCTTGCTTTTCATCTTCCCTCCCATCAGTGTTTCTGAACCAAATCATCCCAACAAGGCACCCTTGAACGTACTTGATAAGATCTGAAATATGTTGATAATTAGTGTAATTAAACCCAAGAGAGTTCTCTTAAATTCTGTCATCTAAGTTGAATTTTATGAACCTAATAAAATCATCTTTACAATAGAAATAAACAATTTTTCCTCATAAAAGCTCACCGTAGTATATAAAATTAGACAATTTTTTTCTACATTTATGTTAAGCCCAAGGATGTTTTCCAGTGCCCCAGGGTAGGAATACAAACGGTTAATATTGCAAATATACATAGACATTGGGGCAAGATGGTGGGGAATTCCAGTACCCCTTATCTCTTTCATGTATAAATGCTGCCAGAAAAGTAAAGAAGAGTGGAAAACAGAGATAGCTGGAAAACTGCAGGTCATGCCTCAGTCACATCATCTGCTTTGGCTGGTGCTGACCCAAAAAATGCATTCTTTCCTGTCTGTCTTCCAAAGAGAGTGGCAAGTCTAAGTGTAATATCACCAGCTGCCCTCTTTTAGATGATGTCTGGACTGGCCCAACAGGGCAAAACAACCCAGGTGCAATGATATCTGAGGAATTGCATCCGTACTTCAGTGTAGATTAACTTTGCCAAGTTGTTTTGGATTGGGATACAAAGATATTTGCAGTTGCAGCTATCATCAAAAGGCTAGAATGGCCCCAGATGAAAATCAATTTATCTGCAGTGACCAAAAAGATCTGAATATGTAGATGGAAGAAAGCTTCTGAATAAAATCTATACCTACATAGGTGCAAAGGTTTATCACTGTTTATGATGTATAGATATATAAATGGAATTAATAACAATTCATGTGTATATAGCACTTTAAAGATTTAAAAAATGATTTCTTCAAAATAAACCTATAAGATAGTTAAGTAGTAAAAGATAGTTACTTGTTACACATGTTTCTTACGTGTGTACCTCACTACTAGTATGGTCTAAGTTTAAGATTACTCCTTCCATGGATGCTGTGTATATTTGTGGGAAGGAGTGAACCCGAACATTTTGTATTAACTGTCTTTATCATATTATCTGAGAGTAGTAGTAACTGCCCTCTAAATGCTTCTTTTTTTTCTTCTTCCTCCTCAAAAAATTGAAGTCCTTTGCCCAGGGTCCCATAGCTAGTAGGTACTAGCACTGTCCATTTTCCTGATTTTGCTGCCTTTTGGAAGCATCTATTCATACAGTACTCAAGAGGAAACACAACAACCAAATCCTACAGGCACCAGAGGATTTTTCCCTTAACTTAATCCTTCAACATAGGGTTATGTTGAGGATTTTAAGGCTTAGAGGGTCCGAAGCCTGCTAATTTCACTCATCTTTTGCCCGTGGTATATATATAGTGCTAAAGTGGGCCACAGAGCTAAGAATACTTAGGTAAGTCTAAGACTAGTCTTCCCACAATGCTGTACTAGATTATAAGTTCCATGGGAGCAGAGAATGAGTATTTATCTAAGCTCTGAAAGTAAGCACCTAATAAACATTTAAGAAATGTTACTGAATGAATCCTCACTCCCTCTCTGCTCCCTGTGAGAGTACGTAAAAGAGATGAGAAAACTTGTAAAAACAGCACTCTGAGACTTTGCATCTATTCAAAGCAATTCTTTTATCATTATTTGTTATTTTCTTCTATCTACCAGCTAGTATCATAGAAATCTTTCCTCAATTCCAACCAGCCTTAGGGGATGCCTGAGAATTCTCTCCCCATCTTTTTCGCACTCGCTCACCCATGACACCTTAAATATGCCTTCTTTCCACCCCCTGAAAAGAACCACTTTCCTTCATTTGATGCAAGCAGAAATCAAGACTAGTGTGTCTATAAACTAGTACTTTAGCAGCTTTACTACCCTATGCTACCCAGAGAAAGCCTGGGGTGAGGGACAGTAAGAAGGCATACCTGGTTTGCTCCAAAGACTGTAGCTGCTTTAGCAGCTATTACCGAAAATTCATTTCTTATTAAGTTCTGCTTCGTGATGAGGCTGGCATTTAAATGTTTACAAAGCCACATTGCCTGAAGAAAGAATGGAGAAAAGGAAAACATCAGTAAAGAGAATGAATATATTTACCAAATTAAAATTCTATGATGTTGTAAATTATATTAAAATGCTTAGATCCTTCTACTTTCTATCTTTTGTAAAAGAGTTTTTAAAATGTGCTTATTTTTACATAGCCACTGACTTAGAAGTTTTAGGTACAATTATGGTTGAAGATAGGAAACTAGACTACATGAATTCACTAGATTTAGAGCTAGAAGGATCTTTAGAGATCATCTATCCAACCCTCCTCATTTAACAAATTAGGAAACAGATGCCCAGAAAGATGAAGTGAGTTGCCCAAAGTTACCCAAGTAATAGGTAATTAGAGCTGGGATTCAAACCCAGGTCTTCAGACTCTGGGTTTAACTCTCATTCACTGTACCTGCTACCTCAAGGGTTCTACTTATCCCTCATTCATCTCTTGAAGTATGAACTGATTGCAGAACAGAGTAGAAACCCGATAAATATACTGCATCTTGGGTCTAGTGTCATGTGCATTAGCTTTCTGCATCTTTCCTTTTTTTTCCTTCTTTTTAAGTTTTATTGATACCTCTCATTTCCATACCACAGTAATTCCCTGTTATATCCCCCCTACTCATGTAATAAAAGAAAAACAGTTAGGCAAAGCCACCAAAACAAATAAACAAAAGAAAAAGAGCAACCAAAAGAGCTTCTGCATTTCACAGACTTTGTGTCTCCCACCCCAAGGGCTTTATGCCCTTGGTTGTCTAAGACTGAGACTGTTCATTACAATCACACAGGTCTGGCTGCCTTTTAGCTTCTTTTCATTTGTATTATTGTAGTCGTGGTTGCAACTATTCTCCAAGTCCTGATTAAGTGCTTCACTGTGTATTAGTTCATAAAAAATTTTCCTATGTTTCCACATTGTGTTTTCACTTTATTTTAAGGTATTTCTTAAACCTCAACAGTATTTCATCACATTTATAAACCATAATTGTTCAGCCATTGCCCAATTGATGAGCTCCTAATCTGTGTTGTTTTTTGTTACCACAAAAAGTGCTGTGATGAATATTTTGGAATACATGTAGCCTATGATCTATATGGGAAATATATATTATATATATATATATATGTACATATATATATATATATATATATATACATATATATACATACATACACACACACATAAAATGTGTACATACACATATGCATACATGCATATACATATTTTATGCACACATACACATATCCAGTAGCTAAATAGCTGGATTAAAGACTATGAATAGTTTAGACTTTTCTAGAAGCAACATCTACTACTACTAAGAAGGTTTTCTAGAAAGTCTCTGCTATATAGGCTAGTTTTTCCCTAAAAAGACAACCAAGCTGTTCTTAAGGTTTAATTGGTCCAGGGCACGGGTGGGGAACTTGCAGCCTCAAGGCCATATGTGGCCCTCTAGGTCCTCAAGTGCAGCCCTTTGACTGAATCCAAACTGTGAGGTTTGGATTGGACACACTTGAGGACCTAGAGGACCACATGTGGCCTCAGGGCTGCAGGTTCCCCACCCCTGGTCCAGGGGATTAAAGCTGAACCATTGGCTAAACATATGAGTCGCCTAAGGCACAAAAACTAGTGGGCACTCCTCAAGCTTGATGACTTCCCACTGCTCTTCAAGTCAATCCACCATTCCTTCAGATCTGGTGAGCCATTGTGGCAAATGTAGAGGTAAGGTGAGCCACATACAACTAATAACACTATATCTTAGCCCAAACTACTTGCCATATTATTAGTGAATAAGCTTCTTTATATTAAAGGTTGTATGTTCTACTTATACTTGACTTCTTCCCAGGTGAAAGAAAACCCACAGAGGAATGGAGAAAAAGCATTGGCAAAAACAATAACTCCACACCACTTTCCTGGGGCCTGGGCTACCTAGTCCACCAGGTTGATAAGGTCAGAAAAGGCCACAGCAATCAGTATAACCACTTTATTCCACTCTCAAACTGCTGCCACCAGTTATCACCTGCCTTCTTCACAAATCACTCAGGGTTATTATAAGAAGAGTCTGTATAGAAAAGTACTCTGGCCTCCTTCGTCTTCCGTTACTAGGAAGGAAATAATTTTAGCCCTACCTGGGACCTGATATTATTTTATCTATCTAGGATGGTTCAAACAACTCGACTCCATTCTAACCACAACAGCCAACATAGTGGCTGTCATAGGCGCCCATACAGGTACTGACTCCCAAGAGTTCATGATATTCATGCCCATGACTAGCCATAATAACTGTGACCCAGATTGGGGGAGGGGAGTGGAAGGAGGAAGAATTGATGAGGTTTAGATGCTAGGGATGCTGGGACCCCAAAATCACAACACACGGGTTCTGTCCAAAAGAATTCAACCCAAGCCTTCTTTCAGCCAAAGACCAGGTTTTATTAAAGATCATCCATAGAGGCCAGATTCTTAAGGGATCTGACCATTTGTGATGCTGGCAAAGACAGGTAGGCATGAGGAATTCTCAGCCCCTAAATGGCAGCCAGGATGGATCTTATACAGAAAGACTATGGGAGGGATCTAGGAGTGGCCAAATAGTTTGGGGTGACTGGAGGAGGGGCTGGGAGAAGGGGTTTCTTGATGGGAGTGGCCAGTAAGCTGGGGTGACTGGAGGAGGAGTTTAGGGAGGTTGAAGGGGATGTAGATAGAATCAAGGATAGGAAGCAATAAATAAGGGACAGTGGAAGGCTAAGGTAACAAAGAATTGAGAGACTGGGCCTATAAGGAAAGGCCAATCGAACGGATTATAGAGTCAGGCAACCACTAGAGACTTCCTTCACCAAGTAAGTGAGTTCAAGGAAAGTCTACTGGGGGCAGCAGTAGACAAAGGGGACCCATAGACAAATGGAACCCAAATTCTTTTAGGGGTGAGAGGAAAAGGTCCCGGCTTGGGCTCATACCTCATTAGAATGAGCCTTCCACTCACCTCCACCTAAAAAGGGTGTTCCTTCTCTGAATAGTCTTCTCCCCCAAGTCTCCAGTAGAAATAAGGGTACTCAAATGGACCTGTTGAAGGTCCCCTGGAATAATAGTAACCTGGCTGCCAGTATCTGCAGCCTCATATATTTGGTGACTCCATCTCTCCAAACCTGAATAACTGACACATGGCTTCCAGTTCCCTTAAAGACCTGCAGTCAAACCAGTCCAAGCCTAAAAGGATCCTTGGCCCTTAACTAAAGGGATTCATTTCAACAGTCCCTCAAATCTAGGTACAAAGAACTGAGTAACTTGGAATGACCTGGTGAAGATGGGGCTTTCCAGGAATGAGGCAGAAAAAATACTTACTAGGCCAGTCCTAGATAACCAAATAGAATTTTACTAACACTACCCTAGGCCAATGATCAATAATCTTGTCATCTCTATATTTCAAGAGCTCATCAATCTTCATCCAACTAAAGTAGCAGTCAGTCAGTCAATAAACATTCATGATAAGCACAGGAAATACAAAGAAAGACAAAAGACAATCTCTGCCCTTGAGGAGCTCACAATCAAATAGAGAACTTAAAAAAAGCTAAAAAGCAAGGGGGGTGGGGAGACAGGTATCCAGTATGACTGAGGGTTAAATTATGAGGCATCTGCCCTGGGAACCTTCCTTAAATATCAGATCTGGGATGAGCTCTCCTATATCCATCTTCCACCCTCTCCAATCAGAGGGAAGGAGAGGCCTAAGGGGCAAGGAGTACTAAGGACATGTGAATTTCAAAGTTGAATTGATCTTGCTGGAAAATTAATTTCTGGAGACAATGATTAAGTCCAGGTGAAGAGCCAGGTGAGAAGTGATAGAGCAGGCACGGTGCCTCTTCCTATCATCCCCAGAGTACTTATTTGTGTGGACAGCCCAATTTGCCCAGACAGCCACTGTCTCTTCTTCACCAGTTGATCTGCCCAAGCCTGCATGGTGGCCTGGCAGGGAAGTCCCATAGATAGCATTTGATATCATTCAGGTGGGGCTCAATCCAAGCTCTAACTGCACCCAAAGCATAGAAAGCATATGTTTCGGGGGTAGTCAGTCAATCAATATCAGTCAAACATTGATTAACCCTTTAACTATGTGTTAGATACTATGCTAAGCACCAGGGCTCAAGGAAGGGGCATAGATTCAATATACTGATGGGGTACTGGGCCCTAGACTTTTGCCCTTCACCCCAAAAAGAATTTGGGTCCCATTTGTCTACAGATTCTCCTGGAACTCTCCCACTTGGTCAAGGAAGTCTCTAGTAGTTGCCTGAGGCTATAGTCCTATCAACTGGCCTTTCATTATTCCCCAATCTCCCAATTCTCTGTTACCCTTAATCTAGCCCAGCCCTCCATTGTCTATTACCTCCCGATGGCCCCTCCTACTTCCCACCCTTGATCCTATCTAGACCCCATTCTCCCAGTCACTCCCATCAAGATCCTCCCTAGACTCCTCCTCCAGTCACCCTAGTCTTCTAGCCACTCCCATGAAAATACCCCTTTTCTCCCAGACCCCTCCTCCAGTCACCCCAAACTACTTGGCTATTCCTAGATCCCTCCCACAGTCTTTCTGTATATAAGGTCCATATGGCCTCCATTAAGGTGCTCAGATTCTTATAATCTAGCCAAGGCTCAGATTCTTTAAAATCTGGCCTGCTTGCATTAGTGATACAAATGCTTAGATTCCTTGGGAGTCTGGCCAATATGGAGGATCTTTAATAAACCTTGTCTTTGGCTGAAAGAAGGCTTGGGTTGAATTCATTCAGACAGGACCCAAGTGTCATGATTTTGGGGTCCCAGGACCCAAATCTCTAAACCTCAACAATACTAAATCCAATTCTTTGAAGAATGTAATTACCTTGATTGCTTTCCCCTATGTGTAACCAGATGCAGAGGGAATTCATCTTTGTTGGATAAAATTTGCAGAAGTTCCCAGAGATAAGCAACAATCCTTATTCAGGGCCTCCAACTGATAATTTAGCTGATTTTGTAACAGGAAATCCTTTGTAGTTTCCCCAAACAGATGGATTTCTCTACCAACAAAAGCCAGCATTAGGCCACACCATCACACTGTTTAAACTTCTCTTCTGAGAGAATTATGGGAAGGGAGAGCAGGTCAGAAAAGTCCAAGCTCTCCAGATTTCCTACACAAACAATACAATATGTCACCATAGAGTCAACATGGAGCGGCAAAAATAAAGAGTTGGGACAGAACAATGGTCCCCCTGGGACAACCAGAGAAGATCTGAAGAGAGATCCCAGGATGGAGGTTCAGCTGAGTGAAATGTAAACACCTCCAGGGTAGCTCCTTAGCTGAAACAGTAAGCAGAGAGCCTTGATGGTAGCTGGGTTGGGAGTCGACCTCAGTCACAGAAATTTTCATCTCCTGGACTGTGTGAGGATCTGAGCATCTGAGTAGGGGAAGATTGAGAGAGCATCTGTTGACAAGGGAAGCCAGGCCCAGCTATGCTGCCAAGCTACAGTCCTGGGTGAGAAGGAACCAGCACATGTCTGGTGAGTGTAAAAGCAGGGGGGCAGGGATGCTGCTTGCTGTGGGTACTTACAGGAAAGCTGAGTTCTTGGTCTCATTTCCAGGCCAGAGGGGAGAACTGAAGGATATAGCCACTGGAGGGTTCTCATAAAGCAAGAGCATTACCAGTATGGGGAGAGGGGGAGGACAAGGCCGGTGCCTAGCTGTGGCTTGGAGGGGGAAAGGAGTATAGAGGTTGAGCCCAGTACAAAACAAAAAATAACAGTAAGAAGGACCTGAGGTCAGAGGCACAATCCCCCACACCCAGAATTAGAGGTGATTATAATAATAAGCTGCTAAAAAAAATTTTTTTAAATAAGCAGGCAAAGGAGAAAGAACCCAACCATGGACAGTTACTATGGGAATAGAGAAGAATGGGGTTTGTCTTCAGAGGAGGATATTGAAGCAAAAGAAGCCTCTCCTACCCCAAAGATAATGTCAAATGGTCACCTGCCCAAAAAGAATACATAGAAGAATTCAAAAAAAGACTTCAAAAATCAAATAAGAGAGATTGGGTAAAAAATTTTTTACAGTTAAGAGCAATCCAAGAAAAACAAAATTATGAAGAGAAAGTCAACCAACTAGAAAAAGAGATCCAGGATCTTAAGGAAGAAAATGACTCCCTTGAAAATTAGAATTGGGCAAGGGAAGCCAGCGAATTACAAGAGACCAAGACATAATAAAACAAAATATAAAGAATGAAAAAAATAGAAGATAATGTAAAACATCTTATAAGAAAAACAACAGATCCAGAGAACAGATCAAGAACAGAAAATATAAGAATAATCAGAGTACCTGAAAGCTATGATCAAAAAAAAATAGAATCTTGATACAATAATATAAAATAATTATAGAAAATTGTCCTGAAGTGAGAACAAGAGGGGAAAGTAGACAGAGAAAAAAATCTACCAATCACCACTTGAAAGAGATCCTCAGAAGAAAACCTACAGGAATAGCACAGGCAAATTCCAAAACCTCCAGGATAAAGAGAAAATATTATGACCACCAAAGAAAAAAAAAGATTCAAATGTGGTAGCACCATGGTTAGAATTATGTGAGACCTAGCAGTGGCTACACTAAAAGACCACAGGTCTTGGAACATTATATAAGAAAGAGCAAAAGAACTGGGGTTATGGCTGAAAATATCATACCCAACAAAGTTAAATATAATCCTGAACCAAAAAAAAAAAAGACATTCAATAAATTGACAGACTTTCAGGATTTTATTGCAAAAAAAAAAAAACAGAATTAAATAGAAATTTTGACATACAAGATCCAAGAGGAATATAAGGTAAACATCAAAGACTAATTACAAGGGACTCAATAAGGATAAATTGTTTACTTTTTATACATGGAAATGTAAACTGTATTTCTAAGATTAGTAATTAGGTAGTTTGGAAGAAAGAATGGAGTAGAGATGAGTAAGATGTGATTCTAAAAAGCAAAATGATTTAGGAAAAGGTAAAAAAGTAATTATCTCATATAAATGAGGTGTGAGAGGAAGAACTGATACAGAGGAATTAGATGGGGGAAGAGGGTGGGTAGTTCTGGAACCCTACTCTCTTTGAGAATGGGTTAAAGAGAGAACAATACATATACATCTAGCAGGGTATAAAAGTCTTCTAAATTAGGAAAGAATAAGAGGGCAAAGGGATAAGGAGGTGGAAGAGGATAAGGAAAGGATAGGGAATAGGATAAGAGGGGGTATAGAAGGGTGCGTAGATTAATGGGAATGGGATAAAGTGGGAACAACATACATATTTAGAAAGGTTTAAAAATCTAAATTCAGAAAAAAAAAGAGGGTAAAGGGGATAGGGTGGAGAGAGAGGATAAGGGAGGGATTTTTGGAAAGGGGTAGGTTAAGGAATAGGAGGGCAAGGTAGCAAGGAGGAGTAAGGTGAGAAGGACAGTGAAGCAAATAGGAAAGACGAAAATACACCAGTAATTATAGTTTAGAATGTGAATGGGATGAATTTATTCATAAAATGGAAACTGATAGCAAGAAAATTTTGAATTCAACAATATGTTGATTTTAGGAAATGCTATAAAAAATAAGAGATATACACAAACATAAAATAAAGCTCAGAAGTAGAATTTATTATGTAAAAAAGCAGGGATAGTAATCATGATCTCAGACACAGTTAAAGCTAAAATCAGATTTAATCAAAAGAGGAAAACAGGAAAATTACACTGTCAGCCATATTAATCAGTAATTTTAGACCATATAAAATAACTACAGCATAAAAAAAAATGGGAGTATACCTGCCAAAACAGACACAGGAACTATATGAATATAAACACAAAGCACCTTTTATACAAATGTATAGGAAATGATGAGCTGGTGGATTTAGAAAAATACAGAAAGACTTGGACTTACGAAGGAAGATGCTATCCACCTACAGAGAAACAGATGATAAGTGGAAATAAGCATAATATGGTCTTATGTATATGTGTTTGAGTGTGTATGTGTATATATGTGCGTGTTTATGGATATCTGTGTATATATGTATGTGTGTATGTGTGTGTGTGTGTGTGTGTGTGTGTGTGTGTGTGTATTCGTACTTAATTGTAGCTGGGCGGGGAGGAGGAAAGGGAAAAAAGAAAGTAAAAAGTACGCGGCAGAGGACGAAAGAAAATATGTAAAGAAGCAAGACAAGATGGACAGCTTTGAAAATAATATGTAGTATTCATTATATAGGTTTTCTTGAAGTGGAAATGTATTGCTTTATATTGAATTCTCTCGTGTTCTGCTGTATACTTGACAATGGTTTTTTTTTCTCATCTTATTTTGTATTTAAGTTTAAAATAAATTCAAATATAATGAAAAAAAAAGAAACTTCTCTTCTGCCTCTCAAGTTCCTAGGTGGTAAATTGCTACCAATCCTCTAATTTCTCTGCTGTGGAAGTCACTCCTCGGGAATTAGTATTGGGAAAGGAGCCACAGAATAAGCCTGAGGCTCTCTTCCCACTGCTGCCAATTCCCAATTCTTGTCCTCACTCCTCTTCCTATTCTCTTTCTTATAGACCTAATATCAGAATACAACACATTTTTTCATCAAAACCATTTGGTCAGAGATCTTGCTTTCTAACTGCATCTTATTGGTGTCTTCCAAGATGATACTTGTAACTCATGAGTCCTTTGTCAGTATTAGAGTAGTTGGAGGGGAAAAAAATTTATATGGAGAGAGAGAGAAGAGAGAGAGAGAGAGAGAGAGAGAGAGAGAGAGAGAGAGAGAGAGAGAGAGAGAGAGAGAGAGAGAAAGAGGGCACAGGGTGAGTTGAAGATGAAGGGGTCGTATCTGGAAAATAAAATTAAGGGGTGAGAGAGGATTATATGAAGAGGAGAAAGGGAGAGGTAGAATGGGGTAAATTATCTCACATAAAACAGACAAAAAAAGTCTTTTACAGTGGAGGGGAAATGGGGGAAGGTGAGAGGGAATGAGTGAATCTTATTCTCATAGGATTTGGCTTAAGGAGAGAATAATATACATACTCAATTGGGTATGGAAATCTATTTTACCCTACAGGAAAATAGGGGAAGAAGGGGACAAGAGAGCAAGAGGATAATAGAGGAGAGGGCAGATTGGGAAAGGGGGTAATCAGAAGCAAACACTTCTAAGGAGGGACAAGGTCAAAAGAGAGAATGGAATAAATGGGGAGTGGGATAGGATTAAGGGAAATAGACTTAGTTTTTCACAACATGACTATTATGGAAGTGTTTTGCATGACTACACATGTATAACCTGTATCAAGTTGCTTGCCTTCTCAATGAGAGTGGATGGGGAGAGAAGGGAGAAAATTTGGAACCCAAAGTTTTAAAAACAAAAGTAAAAAAAATTTGTTTTCACATGCAATTGGGAAATAAGATATACAGGCAATGGTATAGAAATCTATCCTGCCTTACCAGAAAATAGAAGGGGAAGGGGATAAGAAAAGGGTGGGGGGAGATAGAAGGGAGGGCAGATTAGGAGAAGAGGTATTCAGAATGCATGCCATCTTGGGGTGGGGAGAGGGATGAGATGGGGAGAAAATTTAGAACTCAAAATCTTGTGGAAGTGAATGTTGAAAACTAAAAATAAATTAATATTGGTCTCTTCCAGCATTGCCATTTTAACCTATGCTGTTACTAAATCCATAAGCCATCTCTTTTCCTTTAAGGGAGACACTCCTGGGAACTGCATCACTGGAATTTACACATGGGACTTGAAGTAATGAATCATGCTTGATAATCCCCTTTTCTTCTGTTCCAATAGTTGAGAGTAGTCAGGAGTAGTTTGTCTTCTCCACCTGGGAAGTGGTACAGTATACCTTCACCATTCTTCTTCAGGGCTACCTGAACCATCCCTCATACTGCCACAGTCAGGTGGGCAGAGAATTGAAAGAGGCCCACTTCCTAAAGGCATTAAAATTAATGCCCATTGATATTATATTTATATCATTGATATTACATTTATATCATTCACTGATACATATGAAGACACAATGGGAGAGGGTCTAAATTGGCTGACAGCTTTTATAAGAATCAAGGAATAGAAGGTCAACCTCAAGAAAATCCAGGTGCCAGTCCATATGGTCAAGGTTTTTTTGGGGTTGTTTGTTTGTTTGTTTGTTTTTGGAATACATTATATGGGAAGAACTCAGATGATTAGACAAAGTCCAGAATGTACTACTGATACTCACTTTCCTATAGTTTTAAGAAAGCCCTGAATCTTATTGGGCTCTTGAAGTTTGGAAGAATCCACATTATCCACCTGGGCATATTGACAGGCCCTCAAAAGTTTGCCTCTTTCTAATGAGGTAAAAAAAATAAAAAGGAAGGGCAAGGGGGATAAACCTATCCTGCAAAAGGGAGCAGCATGGGTCCCAGAAGAATTGGCATTGATGCAGGTAGCCTGAGCAGCACTGTAGGCAACAGTGCAGGTAGGGCTGTAGGAAACAGCATGGGCAGTGAAAACAGAGCAACAAAGGCAGCAAATACAGGTCCTGATGCAGGCACCAGCATGGGTACACATGCAGCTGTCCACATAGGGCAAGTGGGGCCATTGTAGCCTTTCATTAACTGTAATCTTGGCAATGCTCAGGCCCCTCCACACTGCTTCCAGTACCATACTTAGGGATCAGTTCCATGATTTCCTTCTTTTAATGGATGAGGGGACAGAAGAACTCCATGCAAATACTAGAATGGAATCTTGAAACAGCAGCCACAAGATTATGTCACTCATTACCAGGGCTGGGTGTCTCACTTCCCAGAAACAAATTGAACTCTCCAGTCCAGCCTCCAAGAAAACTTACCCAACAAGGACAGGCTACTATGAGACATTTTTATGATTAACCCTTTCTATCCCCTTCCATTTTCCATCCTCTGTGAAATTGTGTAGGGCTTTAGGCCCCTCCTCCTTGGGAGGATACCCTAGGAAAATGGCTTAGATCTTTCAATTGGCAGGTCCCCTTTTCCCCTAGGATGGTTCAGATAACTCCTTCTTAATGAGGCTTAAGAGATCAAGGGTTAAAATTGGGGTAGGGGCAGGGATGCACTTTCTAAAGAGGGATGGGACTCTCTCTTCATTACTATGGTATGAGTTTACCAGAAAATAGGGATCCCTTAGCCAACTTTGTGGCAATCTGAGTCACCAGATGAGAGTACTAACCCAATTCTGATGGAAGAGGAGGGAAGTCCCTCAGAAGAGGTCTTTTTAGATGACCAAGGATTATTTCACTGAAGAGATAGAATAAATCAAGCTATCACCTTCTAAGCTTTGAAAGATGACAAGACCCATAAAAAATCCCCTCAGCAATAAAAACTGATAGCAGCAATAGCTGAGTCTAAAGAAAAGATATCCCTAAAGAAAGACCTGTTGGATCTACCCAGCTGCTAAGGCCCTATGTCCTAAGAGCAAAAGAGTAACCTTGCAACATATAGAAATGAACTTGTTAGAGACTCGAAGAAGGAAAAAAAGCATTCCCAAATCCAGGAGATACAGCTTAATCACATATATTCCCTCCATGTGTTTCATTCAGTACCTATGCACAAGAGGGAGAGTGTGCCCCAGTTTTTTGAGAAATATCTTAGTGACATCTATCCTTACCAAATCTCAGTAAACAGTCTTTTGTGAAGGCTAATTGGTATCAACTGGCTAATCAATATAAGGAAGCCTACTCCACATGGGGGCAATACTAATAGAAAACTTCTTAGTCATCAGTCACTCTCTGGGGCCCATCTGCCAATACAAATAGGAGTTAAGAGAATGAAGCCAGAAGGGATACAACAGGAGCATTTTTCATATGATTGTTGAGAGTCTGCAATTTTTCTTTTGGAACCTGTTTATATTTTTTTGGCTCCTAATCTAATTGGGAAATAACTTCTTATGTTATTGTGTCATATCTTGGATATAGCTATTATCAAGATATGGGATATGAATTTTCTAGCTGCATTGATTTTGCTCATGCAAAAGCTTTTTAACGTAACTGAAACTTTTTACTTTTTTTGTGATCACCCCTGAGAGGCAGCATGGAATAACAGAAAGGTAGCCATGGAGACTGAAAGACCTGCATTTAAGTTACACTTCTGACATCGACCGTTCGACCCCAAGAGAGTCACTTAATCTCTCATTGTCCTAGACAACTTTTTATGACAAGTCACAGATGAGTTGATGATCTGCACTGGGAAAGGGAAATTTTCATAAGAATTACTATGCCCATGAAATAAAAAGGCCCAGATTAAAAAAAAAAAAGCACAACACTGTGTTAGACCATGTAAAGATAAACCTGAGCATTCTTACCTTCAAGGTATTACATTGCACTGAGAAGACACAATGTATGGGGGGGAAATATACATAATATGTACAATTTAATTTGAGGACAGACATAGCAGTAAGAACTGGAGAAGAGGAAGATGGGAATGGTGGGAATATAAGGAAGTTACATGAACTTGGAGAAAGACATAGGATTCTGAAAGGCAGAAATTAGGAGTAAGTAAATTCAGATATCAGTGCAAATTAGGCAAAAATGAAACAATCTTTGTCCCCAAGGAATTTACATTCTGTGGGGGCTGAGAAGGGAGGAAACATAACAGGTACATAAATATATTCAGAAAACATACAAAATAAAAACAAGATAATTAGGAGAGGGAGGGTACTAGTAGCTGGGACAATTGGGAAAGGCTTTAGATAGAAGTATTTTAACTAAATCCTGAGAAAATGAGGGGACATCCCAGGCATGGGAGGCAGTCAGTAAAAAGGAGATGGGAGGCAGCATACCATGTGTGAGGGAATGCAAGAAATCCAGTTTAGTTGGAACATAACAGTGTAGAAAGGGAAGTAATGTATATATAAAAAAGCTGGAAAGATAGGTCCAGACTGGATATAAAGGGCTTTAAATGACAAAGAGAGGAATTTACATTTGCTCCTAGAGGCAATTGAAAGCCACCAGAGTTCATTGAGTAAGGGAGTGACATACTCAGACCTGTACTTTAGGAAAATCAGTTTGGCATCTTTGTGGAGGATGTATGGCAGGAAGAAGAAGAGGCAGAAAGACCAATCAGGAAGCAATATATTGCATAGTCCAGACAAGAGGTGAGGAAGGCTTAAATTAAGATGGTGGTCATGTGAATAGAGAGGAGTCAGATGGGAGCAATGTTGTAGAGTAACTATAAATGACAAAATCTGGCAACCAAATGGATAAATGGGTGAAGTAGGGTAAGGAGTTAGGGATAATACTGAGACTCTGAACTGTGGAGACTCTTAAGATAGTAATATCCAGGTGAGAAAAAGAGAAATATGGAATATGAATAAGAATTTAACTAAGTCCTGAGTTTGGGTCAATAGATAATGAGTACTGTTTTGAACATGAAAACTCTGAGATATTTATAGGACATTCAGTTAGAAATTTCCAATAGGTAGTTGGTGATCTGTGACTGGACCTCAGGAGAAAGAGAGAAGCTGGATATAGATCTAGGAACCGTTTCCTAGATGACAATTAAACCTATGGGAGGTGATGAAGTCATCAAGTGAGAAAAACATGGCAGTTTGGAACCAGTTAGTATAGAAACAAACAGCTCAGTAGAACTAAGAACTACATTATATGGCAGCATAGCATAACAAATGATATAAAACAAAAAAGTTCAGCTAGATAATTCATTCCAGTTACAAAATTACAATCCTATATTCAGAATGATGGCCTTGAATCAACAAAACAAGCTCAAATTTATATTCAGCATTCTCTATTTAAGAAGGCAAGAAAATTATTATTTGAGAAAAGTTTCAATCAACACTGGTCAAAATTTTTTTTTAACTGAACAAATATATAAATAAATGGGTAAGACCCAATTATCTCTATGATCCAGCTAACTTGAACTCCATTCTCTGCCTCCAAAACATATCCTGCGCTTTCATGTTCCTGTGTCTTTTCTGATGTTGTTTCTTATACCTGGAATACCCATCTGCCTTTTTCTTCCTCTACTGAATTCTTAGATATCCTTTAAAGCATAATTCAAGTGTCACATCCTGCAGAAATGCTTACATTAACTACAGCCTACTTCTTCTCCTCCACCAATAATGAATGACCTTTCCCCTTGGACCTCAGGTACCATTTTTTACATCTTTCATGTAATATTGTGTACTTCATCACAACTAGTTATCTTTGCAACTTATCCCCTTACTAGACGCCTTTGACAGCAGGAACTTTATCTAAACGTTGGAGCTCCCTCTGTGCCTAGTACAGGGCTCTACACAAAGTAGATACTTAATAAATGTTGTGTCTCAAAAATTTACTCATAGGGAATGCCTAATTCCCCATCAATGCTGGGTGAATGAGATGGTACTGTAAAATAACACTTAATACAATGCACTTACAATAGTTGTTTTCCCAGAGGCAGGTGGGCCCAATATAAAAATCCTTGGCACTGTAGAATGAAAAGATTTAAATATCAAATCTCAGCATCACAAAGCATCCTCCCATGTCTGCTGTACTCTGGGTGTATTTATTCCTCTCCTCTCCAGGATTTCATTTTCCTTAAATGACACAACCATTTGTAACAAGGCTACGCTGGAGATACTATTATCGTAGAACATATTCTCTGTGTTTAGAGAGGTAAGTGATCACTGAGATGGTTTATTTTTCTTACTCCAAGGGGACACAGATAAGGTAGCTTACTTGCTAAACTAATAAATATCAAGAACAATTGGGATTTCAAACAACATAAAGCATTTTAAACAGGAACTTTGTCTCTGAGACACTCACCCAAATAAAGCTGTATTTTATGTAAATCGACCTTCAAAAGCATTTTTATATTTATGCTTTTTTTATTTAGCAAATTGTATTCCACATCATTTTACCGAGAGAAATAATAGGAGGGAGTACATAGTGTCTGAACTAGATTTATAAAACCTAAGATAAGAATGTCTTTGTTTTCATATGTGGGCATTTCTATGCAAATAGGAATCACTGCCTGAGAGTTTCTGTGTCATACTCTGATGCTCCCTGCCCTAAAATAATTCCAAAATGGCCACAGAATTAGTTTGGGGTCTCTGGTGGTTTTGAAAGGAAAGACTGCCTTCTTAAGAGTTGGAATAGATAGCTGATTAACTGCAGTCTGGAGTAAAGGAAGAAGGGACCAGATGTCCCCTGGAGAGCCTTCCCACACCAAGGTGCTACATGGATTCCCTAGGGAATGTACTCTTGACTGTATCACATCGTTGTTGGATTTTTTTTTCATGCCCAGTGAAAGGAGGGAATGTGTCATACACTAGCAAAGGACAGGGGCATTGGAGATCCACCTTCCGTTCCTTGCTTAGTGACTGACCCAGGGAAGATAGCCAACCTAATTGAGCTCTCTGCAGGCCTCTTTTTTTCCTATCATATTTACACAATATTTTTAAGGTTTTCCAAGCATATCCTCAAAGGAAACCTAGGAAGTAGAAAGTGAAAATAATAATTATTACTATTTCTATTTTACATACAAGGGAAAGTCCTAGTGCCACAGCCAGCTCCTGAGCCCAGGTCTTTTGGTTACAAATGCAAAGTTTCTTCCACATCCCCATGGCTACCTCTGTCAGGTAGAGCCAAACTGATAGGCAAGGACCAATTCTTCAGTCAGGTATGGATCTCACCTGCTTTTGCAATCCAAATCCTTTTATTTTCCTAGTAGCTTTTTTGAGGGGACATAAAGAAGGGACTGGATAGTACCCCCAGTGAGAACACAGGGAAGGAAGCATGGTACCTTTCAAAAGAGAAAACTAAATGTTAAAAGGGAATGCAAGTGACTTCCTCAGCTCCCAGGGAGATATTCTCTTTCAGGCAGTTCATTGTCCAAGTTCAGTGTCCTTTCTCATCATTTCTAGGTAGGACTAAGGAAACTGAATTAAAATTACCTCTGGGAATGCTTTCCCTAGGAAGTCCTGTCTCCCTCAGTCTTCTTTTTTCAACATCTTTCCATCCTATTATTTAGACAAACAACAAGTTCCTCAGTCCATACTCCCTACTCCATTTAACATTAAAGGGAGGCCCCTTCTTTGTCAGTTTCTGTGTTTTTATAGTATCCCTGCATCTTATGCAGTTAAATATCCAAAAATAGACTTTGGATAGATTGACATCCACAATAAATAATGAAAGTGACTGACTACTATAGATCATCGCTCTAAACTCAACAAGACCTCTGGTTAGGCACATGGATGCTGCCTTTAGATGTGGATACAATAGTGTTGTCCTCTCTTTACTCTCTCTCGCTTTCCACATTGAATGGAGTTGGATGAGATGTAACATGAATAGGAAGGACCCGTAAATAAGATATGACTCCAGTACAAATAAGGCCAGAATTTAGACTATTCAGAAGGGCCCCAGCATAGAGGACTTTACCTAATTTATCCCTGTAAGCTGATCTAACCCTGGCAAGGGGAGCTGTTTCCTTTGTTCATGCTATTACCTCGACCTGAAATGCTTTCTACAGTCCTGCATCTAGCCAAACACTTTCCAGAGTTCAGTTCAAGTCCCATCTTCTCCATGAAACTTCCCCTGAACACTTCAGCTTTTGTTATTTCCCTCTCCTCTGAAATCCTGGAATACCAATCATTAGTACCACTCATTTTGATGCTTAAATCTATATTGTGCCTTGTTATTTAGCTTTTCATTTGTGCCTATTTTATCCCATCTAGACTGATTTTCTTGGGACAGGGATCATGTCTTAGACTTTTTTGTACATCCTACAGAGCCAAGAATGAGGACAGAATGAGGATATTCAATGAATGAAAGAGGTATAGTAGTAGGCATACCATGTTCCACTCATTTTTTTTGGTCACCCATTTGTAAAGCTGTTAAAGTCCTTCTTTTTCTTCCCCCTTCTCCTCCTTAACAACATATATATTGGCTGGTCACCTACAATACAGTTAGTCTTTCTGCCCCTGGTCTCTGATCTTTTCAATCTATTTCACATGGCTACTAAAATAATCTTCCTAATGCACATGATTAATGACACTTCCTTTCCTCAAAAACCTTCTGTGGTTAATTATTGACTATCAAAAAATAAAGACTCCTCAGGTTGGTATTTAAGGTCCTCTACAATCTGACTTGGAGCTGCCTTTCCAGACTTATTTCATATTCCTCTCTTTCATGCTCCTCTACATTGCTGCCAAATTCGACTATTAGTTGTTTCCTGGTCTCTTTGGGTATTCTTCTGCTTCTGAGAATTTGTGCAGGCCATCCACCAAGCCTAGAATCCACTTTCAGTTCATCTTTGACTACTGGACATCTTCTCTTCCTTCACATGCCACCTCCTCCATGAGTCTTCCAGGATCCTCACAACCCAAAGTTATCTCTCCTATTTCTTTTCCAATAGTCCTTTGTCTGGACCTCTTTTTTCCCTAACACACTGAACCTTTGATGATACTCATTTGTGTGTGTGCTATATCTCCCCAGTAGACTGGAAGCTTGAGGCCACAGACTCTATTATTCTTTTTCATCTATACATCACCAGCACCTAACACAAGGCTTTGTACATAATAAGTACTTAAAATAAATGCTTGCTGAGTGACTGCAAGGCACTGTGTCACATACTAGGCAAATCAGGACAAGTCTAAGACTAAGGCTCTGTCTTCTAGAAGCTTATAAGCTTACCAAAAGAATTCTCTAGATACTGAATCCTATAGGAATTGAGAAAAGAAAGATTAGCATAGGTTAGTATGGCCAGAGAAATCTTCATAGGGAAGATGGGCTTTGACTTGGGCCTTTGGAGGAGGAAATTTGAATAAGGAGATGTGCAGGAGGAAGGAGGCTATTCTGGGAGGAGAGGAGAATGGTCCGTCCAAAGGTCCAGAGGAAGGAAAGAGTAGAGGTTTGTTCAGGCAACAGCGAAGGGGAGTGCATAGGGGAAATGATGAGATCAAAAGCTAATTTTAGCATGAGCTGTCCATAACCTCTGCCTGCTTCTACAAAGCTTTAGTTCAGATGAGTTGGCCTTGTGTTTCTGTGTACTCTTCCTCCAACGACCTAAGAGATGGATCTCTCTCTCTGTCCCTCTCTCAGTCTCTCTCAATCTCTCTCTCTCAATCTCTCTCAATCTCTCTTTCTCCCTCTCTCAATCTCTCTCTCTCCCTCTCTCAATCTCTCTCTCTCTCTCTCTCTCTCTCTCTCTCTCTCTCTCTCTCTCTCTCTCTCTCTCTCTCTCTCTCTCTCTCTCTCTCTCTCTCTCTCTCTCTCTCTCTCTCTCTCTCTCTCTCTTTCTCTCTCTCTCCCCCTCTCTCTCAATCTCTCTCTCCCTCTCTCAATCTCTCTCTCTCCCTCTCTCAATCTCTCTCTCCCTCTCTCAATATCTCTCTCTCTCTCAATCTCTCTCTCCCTCTCTCAATCTCTCTCTCCCTCTCTCAATCTCTCTCTCTCTTTCTCTTAGAGGAAAAGGAAGATGTATCCAGGCTGGTGCACTCCTAGAATAATCCTGAGACCCAAATTACACATTCATCTTGACAAAGTTATCTTACTTGGAAGGCTTCAGGGAAAACCCTCCCCTTATTGGTTTCTGTAAGTGGCACCAAAATTGTACACAATCTATGAAAATGTTTTAAAAGGGGAACATCAGCTGCCTTTCTCTCCACCTAATTTCTCTCTCTCACATTATGTGATTAATTCTGGTTTCTTAAAATCTAACACCTTGAAACTCCAGCCCTGCTCATGAGTAATTATTTATAAACAGTGTCATAAAAGACTGCTTGAGTGCCAAGAGTAATCAACTTCTTCAAACCACTTCAAAGGAAATCAAAAAACCTTTCCATCCACAGATTCTTTTGAGGTTGAACTAGGAGGGTGATTTAAAATTCACAAGAAAACCCTTAGGTATTGGAGCTTTAATACACAGCTTTCTTGGACAAACGTTTGATAAAAAACGAAACATACCATTATATACACCATCTCATGCTTTAATATTGCCCAGGGCTACTGTAAATGCTCACTTTGTACTAAATCTGCTTTTCTCTGTGCTTAGGGGCTGGCAGCCAATGTGGCAGCGGGCTAGCCTCCTTTGCTCATCTGCACACTCTCCAGGGATCTGTCTGAAGGCCTGCTCCCCCTTTGCACCTGACACTGGGCATGTCGCTGTGTATTGTGTTTAACCCCCACTCACCCAAATCCAGGACCAATTAGCATAGGAGTTGAAGGCTGGTATGCCAGTTAACAAAGGCCCCTTCATTTTGCCCATGGAGACATGGTAGTCTAAGGCAATGGCCCAGATAATTCAAGCCCCTTTAAAAATGCCCTCAAATTACAGTGGAAAAACTGCTCAATGGATAGACAGAAGACCTGAGTTCTAATCCCAGCTGGACTACAAACTAGCTGCGCGATCTTTGATGAATCACTTTACTCTTTTGTGGCTCAGTTTCCTCACCTGTAAAATGAAGGAATAGATACAAATACTAAAATATTCATAGCAACTCTTTTTCTGGTAGGAAAGAATTGGAAACAAAGCAAGGGGCCATTCATTGATTGGAGAACCATCAAACAACTATGGTATGATATGGTATGGTATGGTATGGCATGGTATGGTATGGTATGGTATGGTATGGTATGGTATGGTATGGTATGGTAAATATAATGAGTTATTACTACTATCCCATAAGAAATGAAAGATATTTAGAATTCAGAGAAGCATGGAAAGACATATGAACTGATAGCTGCAGAATAAAGGAAGCAGAAGTGGGGAGGAGGGGAAAACTATACACAAAGACTATAACACTGCAAATGAAAAGAACAAAAACTGAACTCTACGTAAATTAAATGAGCTTGAGCCTTGAGAAGAGAAAATGGAGCTCCCCTTCTTCCTTAAAAAGGTGTTGAACATCATATACACTATCTGATTCAGTTGAAATGGTAGTTAGTTTTACTAAACTGCTTTTTTCCCTTTTTATTCTTTGTTACATGGGATGGTTCACTGCATAAGGGAGGGGGAAGAGGGATGTATTCAGAAGGTTATATAAAAACAAAAGACACCAGTAATTTTTTTTCAAATGAAGGAAATAATTTTTGAAAACCCATCCAGCTCTTGCATTTTAGTCTAAGATGTCAAATAAAGGAAATTTACAATTCCTATAGGATTTGGTGTCCAGAGTATTATTTTGGTACTTATCTTTTTTTTTTAATGTGTTCATGTCTGTCTTCAAGATTGTAAGCTCCTAGAGGACAGGAGCTTTGTCTTAGACTTGTCCTATTTCCCATACTGTACAACGCAGGGTCTTGTAATCACACTCAGAAAGTGGCTGGTTTTTTTTTCCCCTTTTACTTAGATGATGACCTCATTTCTCAGCTTGTCTGTCAGGGCAGCCCTATTTAAAATGGTAATACTATCTCACTTTTGTGGAATGTTTAAGGTTTACCAAAAAAAAATTACTCTAATAGGAGAATGTCAAACACTATTCCTTAGGTAAGAGAGACAAACATTTTTGAAGGAAAGAAAGGTGGGACATCTTCCTGGTGACACTTACTAGTTGTGTGACCCTAAGCAAATCACTTAACCCTGTTTGCTTTAGTCTCCTCATATGTAAGATGAGCTGGAGAAGAAAATGGCAAATCACCCCAGTATCTTTGCCAAGAAAACTCTAAATGGGGTCTCTGAAACAACTCAACAACTCCTCCACTTAAAATTCTACAAGGGCTTTTTATTACCTGTGAAGGAACCTTCAAACTCCTTTGCCTGGCATTCAATGCCTTCCCCAATTATGGGCTACACTAACTTTGTAACTTTTTCCTCAATCCACTCCTTGTCATGTCTTTCACAAACATGCCCAGCACTTTCCTGCCCCCATATTCTTTCTCATGCTCTTCCCTATGCCTAGAATATTTTGCATGCCCCGCTTCATCTTTTGAACTTTCATCCATTTTTAAAGCCCAGTTCAAACACTGCTTCTTCCATGAAGACTCCCTTCTGTCAGTAACAACCTTTCCTTCCTTGGGACTCACACGGCAATTCATTTTCACACTTTTCTAATGCAAGAACTTTGTCCCATCTCCTAAAGGAGTATCAGAGTATAAATACTTCTTTGCACTTAAGTAAACATATATTGTTCTCTGTTACCTACCCCTTATGTCCTATAAGTTCATCATTTGGGCTCGGGGGAGATCAGTTGATCAGAAGTCTCCTGATAACCTACCCCTCCCACTATACTTTTATCATGTGTTATATAGTTCCCAACTGGGCCCTAAGTTCCATGAAGAAAGAGCTCATGTCTCATATGAATTTCAGATCTCTCCCAGTGCCCAGCACATAAAAGCTCTGCTCATAGTAGGGGCTTAGTAAATGATTATTGAATCGGCACACAAAAACCTTTTTTAGGAGGAGTAAGGTCCAGTCAGACCTAGAAGCAGCAAGATGAGCTAGTTTCTAGATTAGAAGAACTTTCCTGCCCTAAGAGTATAAAATTAATTTGATAGGTGATGATGGCCTTGGGTTATGCTAGAGGCCTGAAAAGGAAAAGAACTTGGTTTTCTCTTTGGACCACACTTTGAAGAGACACGAAATAGAGTTTGGACAATTGATAATATCAAACTACAATTCCACCTAGGCCATCCTGAGACTACATTTGAGCTGGGGCACAGAACAAATTATGTAGGCCAAGCATGATAGAGTCAGCTGGACACAATCTGCATGGTAAGAGAATTTCTCACTCTCCCTTGTTCTTCCCCCTCTACCCACTACTACTTAAGAGCATTTCACATTGACAGCCATCTGAACACCACCATGAAGCATCGATGCACAAAGTCCCTCTCAGAATCTCTAAGCCCTAATTTCACTGATGCTCTGGTAGGTCTTTCATAATGGCTTATGTTCTGATTTGAAAGAAACATCAAAGCACCATGACACCAGTTCATCCTGACAGCTCATGCAGAACAGAAATGATAGTTCACTTGTGCGTAGCCAAATATAATCTGCCTAAGGGTGAACAGTTTGTAAATCAAATAATTTGAGAGAGTGTACAAGCATTCCTTGTTCCGGGTACATCTTTCCTCACCAATTCATCAGCTTTGGATTTCTGCTCATGCAGATATGTTCTTTAGCAGAAGTGCTCCAAGCATTGGAACTCATTAACAGATAATGAACTAATCAAAAAAGCAGAGATGCTGCCTATCCAGGTAGGACAGGAAGCCAAATTTACACCTGACAAGAGGGGTAATTAGAGAGCTTTAATGACAACAGAAAATATCAGATGGGGCACCAGAAGTATTAATAATTGATACCATGGAAGGCTCCAACATTCTCATTTTTATAACTGTTCAAGTGCATTTTACTATATGTGCTATCAAAGAAGTTAAAGCATCTAATTAATTAGCCATTCCAAATCCCCCCATTCCATGCTCCCTTTAAACATAAGAAGGAAAATTAAACTCTCAGTTTTTCTATCTAAGATAAATCACCATAATTATAAATATTGAGTTGTAGCTCTTAAGACCTTACCCATGTCATTGTCTCGACGCAAGTGATTCAACATAAACTGAATGGGTTCCTCTGGTTGGTGAATCAAGAGCTCCTGTAGCATGACCTGCAAAAAATTGGGGTTAGATCAGAAGAAAACAAAGTTAGCATCTCATGAAGACTGAAAGAACCAGGATTGTAAAAGCCCAGCCACAGACTCTGGGAGGATCTAGTCTGGCAGATGCTGCCACAGATAGAACTGATCATAATTTCCTATCTTGTTACCAAACTCTCCCCTTCCCCTACCCCCTACAGGCTCACCCAAAATGCCTAGGGCCCAACATGCCAGTTGGCAACTATTTGTGTCCAGATGGGCAGAATGACAAAAGAGATGGCTCTTTCAACTGAAATTTTGTGTATTTTGGATGAGGTGGGGAAATGGGGACCAAGAGACAAAAGTAAAGTGGGTCTACTTCTTGTCCAGCAAACCTTTTCCAACTTTAGGCCTGAGCAAAGTTTCTGAAGTCTGGTAACAATGTACTGAGTATTGTTAGTGGGATAGGCATAGGAACAGGGAAAGGAATAAGCAAATATTGTTTTATCCACCAGGTCTCTGTCTGTGTCTCTCTGTCTCTTTCTCTCTGAAATTCTCCAGAGCAGTGCTGTCTACTGAACTTCACTACAGTCTGAATGGTGTCTCAGATTATCTACATGTGTCCAGAAAAAAAAAAAAACAAAGGAAAGATGAAAAGCATGAAAATTAACAAAGTTTCTGATGGAAGCTGAATATGCAAGTATGTCAACAAGGTTTTTGTTTTTGTTTTTTTACTTAAGATAATTACTAAATAATTTTAAGTTACATCCTGGAGAGAGCTAATACAATAGTTCTAGAGATTACTCTGGCCTCCAAGGTAATGTCCAACTTTGGACAAATCACTTCTTTCTGGGCCTCAGTTTCCTTCTCTATAAAATCATGGGGTTGGAATAAATGGCCTCTAAGGTCCCTTCCAGCTTAATATTCAATGATTCTAGTGTTTCCACAATCATTCTTTACCCCCATAAGTAGTATACTAAAAACTCACTAAATATAACATTTCCTCTTTTTCTAATAGTTTAAATTCGTTCAGCTGTTCATAAAAGTTTATTTCTTTAGCTCTTTGTCTCTTCCTAGTCTCTTGGTGTTTTTCAAAGGTGATGGCTGTTTTTGTAAATTATCTGTTTGCAGATAAACTTTTCCAAAGCCAAACTCTTATTTTAACTGTTGTCAAGAGCAATCAGTACTAATTACTGCCAACTTCTAAGTACTAATTACTGCAAATGGGGGTGGAGGGGAAGAACCCTATCAATCCCAATTCCCCATTGGAGAAGCGTCTAGGAATCCAGGTTGAGTCGAGACCTTCACGCCCCTAAATTTGTCCTGAACGTCTCTGATGGGAAAAACCTTTTCAGTGGAACCTATTCCTCTGGGCTCTGGGCCCTTCGCTAACCCTCTACTTGTGTGACCCGGGCCAAGGCCAGAATGAGGCAAGCCCTTCTATCTTCTCTGTCCTGACGATCAGTAGAGGTGAACGAGGCGGAACAATCCTAGGACTTTGTCTTCCAACCGAGGACTCAGCTGCAGAAACCTCACCTACAAGGAATCGCGATCCCCACCAACTGCTAATGCCATAGAGGCTAGTAAACGAGACACCGCTCCCACCCAGTCACTCCAGTCTATCTACACCTGTCACGATACACAAGATGTGGGCGGCCCCCGAAAGTCTCTATGTTGCCCACACCCTAGTCGAGACAGGGGAGGGAGAGGTAGCCCTGGAGCAGCTTCCCGAGGCACCTGCATTATCTCGAAGATATGATGTCGCTCCCCATATTGGGGCATTTCCACTGGGATCTGATGGGGGGCTGTGGTGGCGTCCATGTCGCCGACAGTTGCAGAAGGAAGAGTTTTAGCAACCTGCCCGTCACTAGGGACGCGAACGCGCAGCCCGGTGCGTCATCAACCCGCGGCCGCCGCCCCGCTCCCGGGCAGCCACGCCACTTCCCCCTCCCCAGTGCCCCTTCTCCGCTCTGGCTGGGCCGAAGGTCGGGAGGGCCGCGGGGTGTGCACGGGCGAACAGGGGCACTCGAGCCCCAGACCCTGCGAACTGATCTGGGCCTGCGCCCACTGGCTGACACTAGTTCCCTTCGCCGTCCGACTGCCCTGTCTTTTCCTTTCTTCCGAGTGTCGCCGCTCTGCTCTCGTGACACCCTCCCCCCTCTAATTCCGCAGGGCAAGGGCCCTTGTCTGGGCAGCTGACCCCTTCCTTCCCCAGGAACCGAGTGTTGGATAAGGAATCCCCAACTCTGCCGGCGCTGGCCCCTGTGCAGTGCAGGAAAAGCACATCGGATTTGGACGTCAGATTTCGTAGAATACTGTTCTTTCAACTCTGCCACTGTGGAAACTCGGCCAAATTCCTGTTCCTCTCTGGGCCTCTATTTCCCCATCTGTAAAAGGAAGTTGAGGTAGATGGTATCCTCCCAGAGTAACCTTAAGCAAGTCATTTCCCATCTGGGCCTCAGATTAAATGATGGAGCTGGACTAAGACACAAGATGATCTCCAAGATCCATCTAGTCCTAACATTTTAGAATTAGGTGTTTAAATCTGGCATTTCGGATTAGCTCAGAGCTCAGGATGATTCTCCTTTTGGGGAGGGTTCCAGGCGGGGAGGGAGTTCCATACATCTCATGGAGGGTCAGAACTAGAGTGAAACGTTCGAGATCATTTAGTCTAATTCTCTTGTTTAAACTGAGGCCCTGAAAGATTCAGTGACTTGCTCAAGTTCACACAGGGAATCCTTGGCAAAACTGGAAGCTCTGCTCCAATGGAATCTCCTGTGCACACAGGCGCACAAAAAGAGACCATCCTCTTTCCCTACACCCAAATTCAGAACCAAGATCCTGGAGTAGGGTTGCTTACTGCGAAGGGGATTGCCTCGTGACCCAATTGCCATGGCACCCAAAGTAACAATAGCCCTCTAGCCCCACCCCCTTCCTGGGTCAGTCTTTCCCCTTCCCTCTTCCCTCCTCCCCGCTCCCATCCCGGGCAGTGCCCGGGGCCCATAAGCACCGGTGGGGTCGCAGCAGCTCAACTGACTCCAGGCAGGCGGCCGCAATTTCTGGACATGAAAGCAAGGTTAATGAAAATAAATGGGGGTGGGCTTACACCTGAAGGGGGCAACGGCTAGTCCCCAGCAGCAGTTTTCCTGCTCCTCTCTACTTAGTGTTATTACCAACAGGGCAGGGTTGGCTGGTCTTATAGGATTAATGAGAGAAGGGGATGAAGATGCAGATATGTAAGGTGTCCCTAGCTGACCACTAAACCTCCTCAACTGGAGGCTTGGTTTCCATGAGTGCTTCAGGCCAGTGGTCTCTGAGTCCTGACCTTGGGCAAATCATTTCCTCTCCCTGGGCCTCAGTTTACCGATCTTATAGATCTTATAGAATGAAGAGGTTGGATTAGATAATCTTGTCTCTAAGGACCTTTCCCTCCAAATTTTATGGTCCTGTAATTTCCATATCTGTTGAGGGGATGAAGGTGAAATCACCACAGTCAAGAAGTGGCCCTGTTCTGGGGAATCAAGCACAAGATTGGATGTGGTGGCCCCTGTAAGCCTGGGGAGACACCTTTGGGAGAATGAGAATTAGAATCTCTCCAACCAGTCCTTTCGAGATAGCCGTTTGGCTCCATATCCTGGGCAGGGGTTGAAATCTTGGGGGGGGTTTAGTTGACTGTTAATGCTTTCTTCTTGCAAAACTGGGCTCCCCCCATGGATTTTTTGGATTTTGCAATTGGCAATGTAATTGTTGTGCCTGATCCCCCGGGGGTTTCCATAGGATCTAGACTTACCCTATGCCAATTTCAAAGCAGTTTCCCCCAAAGCATTCTCTTTATAGTAATTAGGGCAGTTCTTTCATTATTATTCTACAGACCAGCATTTCCCAGTATGGGAAATATGGGAGCTGTTCCCAGAAACTCTGAAATCGATAAATGTTTTGTGGGAAAAGTTTGATGCTGGTAGTTTTGTGTCCCCTCCCACCAATTTTAAAATGAAAAATAGTGTATAATGAAATTCCACTTGTATCAGGCAATTTTTCTATATGAAAATGTTTTCTACATGTAATATAGCCTCTATTTTGTTCTAAAATTTCCTCAACTCTTATTTTTCCCTTCAGGGAAGGGAGGAGGGGCATTCCTGGCACCAAAAACTGCATTCTTTTCCCCCTACTGCCTTTATTTAGTTTGAAATTGTTGATGCTTTGGGCATGTCATTTATGCCCCAATTTCTGAAAAACTCAAATCCTTCCTGTTATTCCTCTGCTCTATTTATTAGGAACCTATCTACTGTGTGTAGACACTGCTCTGAGGGGTTGAAATCTTCTCAACCAAATTGTTTCTGATAAGCCCTAGTCAGCAAAGATATTTCTACTGAGGGCCTACTGTGTGCAAGACAGAGTGAACACAAACTTAACTCCGGCATTGAGCTTTAGTCCTGTAATATGGGCTTAGGGTTTCCAGTATCCCAGGAAAAACTTTCTGCTATAAATCAAATCATGAAGCCAATGCTAACCCATGAACTGAGAAATGTAGAAACTCATTTCATTTCTGAGTTGTGCTACTATGTGTATATCTACTATTTTTTCTTTTAAACAAAAATTGTTTAGGGGATTCATTTTAAGATTATGTGACCTATGTTGAGTATTGTCTAACCAGTTCAGCAGACCCAATGTTCCCTTGTGTTACTAATAGCTGAGTAGTCAGGGAGTTAACTTCTTAATTCAATAGCAGAAGGTGAATTCTTATCTCCAGTTATGGAGCAAACAATTTTCATTAAGAGCAATAGTGTTTGATGGAACTATAAGGAGGTTTTTTGTTGTTTGTTTTTTGTTTGGTTGGTTTTTTTTGGTCTAGACTCTGATTCTTGAAGACTTTAGCTGGTGGTTCTTCATACCAACAGTTGCCAGCCCCAGGCTTGGGTCTCTCAGCACTCAGACAAGATTTACAAAAGAGGGCCCTTCTGCCAACTCCCTATGTGACCTTGGGCAAATAAATCACTTCACCTCTTTGGGTCTCAGCTTCCCCATCCGTAAAATGACAGGTTTGAATGAGATATCCTCTAAGCTCCCCTCCAGCTCTGACCAGCTGGAGGTTTGGGGGGTTTCTGGTCCTGGCTCTGGCATGATGTAAGGAGGAATCTTGACTTCTTGGGTTGTCAGTTTCTTTATATACAATTTATCTCTAAGGATCTTTGCAGCCCTAAAACATCATGACTCTTTAGCAAGTTGTTTTCTTAAAGTGTACCTAACTTCATGGGTTCATCAAACCCCAATGAAGAGCAAAAAGAGGGGAAGAGGGGAGAAGATGCCATTGCCACTAGCACCACCACCTTTCCTTGAACAAAGAACAAAAGAAAACCTGCAGTTTGCACTGGAGAGGTTCACTTCTCTCCCTGGACATTTCTGAAATGGCTTGCCTTTCTCCTCGTTTATTTTAGGCCGTAGGCACTTTTCATACCATTATTTAATCTTCTTTTGCAGCCTGGAAAAATACAAATCAATTAAAGCCTAAAACCTATTGGGTAATCATTTTTTCCTCACTCACTTCTCCCCACACATTCCTCGCTTTGTGACTTTCATCCATACTAATTTGGTTGCAAGTGACTCTTGTACAAGGAGACATCACTTTGGATAGCTTATTACAGCTGCTCTCTTGACATGGATTCTGTGTGCATGTCATAAGTCACTAGGATGAAGAGCAGAGGCAGCTTCCCTCTCCAGGGCTTCTGGAACCACTAGACAAGGTGGCTTTTGCATCCTGAGAGAATGTGGCATCCAAAGGGGAACATTGTTGGGACCTACGCTTTTTATTTGGTAGCCAAAATTGACCCCTATCTCTTTTAGAGCTGGGCATTCAGAGGCACAACATAAGTCAATTCCAGCCATAACTACCATGTGTAGGATTGGGGGTAGGGGTAAATTTCACTAGAATGGACTGATAGGGCAAGAAATGAATCCTCTGTGTAGGTATAGAAGGAACTCTATCCATGTGCAGTCCATGGCCTTTGTCAGCAGCCAACTGGAGGACCAACATAACTTTCTCTCCCACTTTTGCCTTTAGCCCATCTAATCCTGGAGGTAGATTTGGGTAACTTTTCAACCTTACCACTACTTCTGGGATCCACTTGTATCTGTGGATACATTTACAGAGCTCATATGCATGGAAATGCTACCTTCATTCCACACACATTAAGGGCTTAGTATATTTTCACAGTTAGGCTTGAGAAGATATGTTCTCAAGTAGGTTATAATCTAGTTAGGAAGACAAGATAAGTGCAGATGAATGGAATGCAAACCAGAATATGCAGGCATTAAAGTCTGAAATATTATGAACTGCAGGTTGCATGTTTCTTTATTGCTCCTGCACACACACACACACACACACACACACACACACACACACACACACACACACCCCATTCAGATCAGAAGTGGCTAGAGGAAGGGAGAGAAGAAAACATTGAAGACTTTATGGGGTATGCAGAAAGGGAATGAATGAATTTCAAGTTTTATAATTTCTATATTTCCAGAATACAGGGTGAAGATGGGGGGAGGGGGGAGGATGGAGTTGGGAGCTGAGAAAGATGAATAAGGTTTAGGAAAGCTACTGGGGAGGGAGGGAGCAGGATGCAACAGGTAACTGAATCCACAGGAGATGAATGACAGAATTGATAAGTAACTGAGTCAGATGGCTGTCCCAGAAAGTGGGCAACCAAGAAAGCAAGGTCTAAAGTAAAAGACAATTAATTTGGTATCTCAGCTTTACTATATACTAGAATGGTATTCCCCTCACTGGTTCTCAGTTTCCTTATATATAAAATAGACGAAATTGTTCCTAAGGTACCTTGCAGCCAAATATTTTATGTTCTGAGAGCCCTAACTCTAACATTTTATGTTCTAAAGTCCCTTTGTATGCTAGAATATCATAATGATGTTTTTTTTCTCTTTCATTTTAATGCAGACAGCCTTCTCTCTGTCAATCAGTCAGTTTGTCAACAATTGACAAGTTTTTATTAAGGGCCTGTCAGGCACTGTGCTAAGAAATGGGGCCACAAAAAAAAGTAAAATTAGTCCCTGCTCTCAAGGAGCTCCCAGTCTAATGGGGGAGACTGACATGCAAAACAACACTATACAAATATAAAATATATAGGATTAATTGTCAATAGTCAACAGAGGGAAAACAGTAGCATTAAAGGTGATCGGGAAAGGCTGTTTATAGAAGGTGGGATTCTAGCTGGTACCTGAGGGAAGCTGGAAGGAGGCCAGGGAGGTCAGTAGACGAAGAGGAGGAGGGAGAGTATTCCAGACTTGGGGGCCATCAGGGAAAATGCACCAAGTCAAGAGGTGAAGTGGTTCGTTGCTGTTTTTGAAGAGCAGTAAGGGAACCAATGTCACTGGATTGCAGAATATGGAGGAGTGGGGGGAGAGAAGTAAGGGATGGAAAGACTGGAGTGCTAGGGGTGGGGCAGGTCATAAAGCTCTTTGACTGCCTGATGATTATGTATTTGATCCTGGAGGCAACAGGGAGCCACCAGAATATACTGAAGGGGAGAAAGGGGAGCTGAACACAGTTACCATTCATTTCTTCACAAAAATAGAAAAGAAATCTAAATACATGTGTGTATAATGAACAACAATGCAGTCTGTTACTATGTAGCCAGTAAATCCCCTGAGGACAGGGATCAAGTTAGCTAATCTTTGTATTTCCCTCCTAGGACATAACTTAGTTCATCCTAGAATAGGTGCTCAATAGGTGTTTATCAAATGGGTGAATGAAATTTTTTTTTGGTGTGTGAATGAATTTTTAAAAGGTTCAATTTACAGGGCTGCTAGGTGGTGCAGCAAATAGAGCTCTGGCCTTGGAGTTAGGAGGACCTAAGTTCAAATTCAGCCTCAGACAGCACTTACTAGCTATGTGACCCTAGGCAAGTCACTTAACCCTGATTGCCTCACCAAAAAGCAAAAAAAAAAAAAGTTTAATTTAGATTCTACTTACTGGAATCCTCCAGAAACTATTCCTCAACTCCAGAAAACTAAAGTAATGCCTTGGGCCTCTGAGATTCAGAATTCAAGAACCTCCCAGAAAAGAGGGTGTGGATGATTTTCTCTCTTTGCTTTTGAGCACACGTGGGGAAGATGCCCACTATGTAAACTCAAGGCTCTAGCCAATAGAGGACTTACCCCCTCTTCCTTACTGGTCCCCTAGGATTTTACGACTTTTTAAATGAGCTTCAAATACAATGAATGAGGTGAAAGAATTACTCAGGAACATCGAACAGACTTACAAACTTTTCCAGCAACAGCAGTTCACTTTTATTGCAGCCTTGGAGCACTGCCGGGAGAATGCTCACGACAAGATCAGACCCATCTCAAGCATCGGTCAGGTATGGGGGAGTGGTGGGTCTCCCCTAGGAAATGTTGGGGGTAGGGGGAGGTAATGAGGCAAGGAAAGGATGAAGAGGACAGAGAAAGTCACAGAGAACAGCACCAGATTCGAAATCAGGCCTGCACAACCTACAGTGCAGCGCAGGCCTCTTCTAAATAGTAGGGGCAGAGTGTCTGCTGCAAGCTCAAGGAATCCAGAGGGATCTAGGCAGGAAGTCCCAGGAGCACGGTATTTGTGGTGAGCTCTTAGAACCCTTGGCCAACTCAGTGTTTGTTGGAACTTCAACCATTACTCCTTCTAGTTGAACCTTCTAAACTTACAGGAAGGGAGGGCCTCACTTATTGAAAGATCTATTCTGATTAGGGACAAGAGATTGGTGGGCTTTGTTCTGCAATCTCAAATCATGAGGGGCAAGCCTGTTAGCTCTCTACCCACTTTGTGGGCAGACAGACCCCTCATAAAGCCCTCAGGGAGTTATGATCTAGTGAAAAGAACATAACTGGAGCCCAGGGACCTAGGTCCAAATCTTCTCTTTGTCAAGTTACCTTAGGAAAGTTCTTTTCCTTTCGTGGGCCTCAAGCCTATCCTTTTATTTGTAGACTAAAGGGGTTGAAATAGATTGTTTCTAAGGCCTTTTGCAGTTCTAGATCTTATGGTCTCTAGGTCACTAGAGATCTGTGAGTTTGGCAACAGAGTAAGGAAGACACCCTATTTCTTAGCTCTGTGTACCTTGTCTAGGATCTCTGTTATAACATCCCATCAATGTTCAGACTTATACCCAACCGATTTAGCCTTCACAAGTGCCTAGACTTCAGATAGGAAATAGCTTTGAGTATTTCGGGTATATTCTTGGTAAATAATGTTTGGTTCTATTTCCAACAATGTTCAACTTGACAAGCCCTGCCTTTCTTAAACATAATGAGGCGCTTGGGAAGCAAGGTTCTTCTTAATCACAGACAAACATACACACCTGGATACCAACGACCTCTCCTTGTAGTTACAGGGGACTGGTTTAGGTTCCCCCTCTCTTCCTCGCCCCGCCCCATTCCTATAGGCAGGGATGTGTTGGAACCTGCCCCAACAGGCCTGAGAGTTTATTGTTAAGTTTTCAATGTGAGCATTTACACCTCAATGGCAAACACTACAAAATCTGGGTTTGCCTTATTGTGTTTAGTGGTTTGTTTAGTGGTGGGGAAAATGTTAACAATGCAGATTAAATTTAAAAGTGGGTAAAAAAAAATTTTTTTTTAAGTGGGTACTATGTATACTCCACACCCCCACCCTCACTCCCACCCCTACCCTGGTGTTAAACTTTCACCTGCACTGCACTGGCTGTAGGTATGGTGTTTGCTTTGTGTTGCAGCACTCAGGTATGCTTAGAGCAGACGAAGACTGGGGCAACGGTGCAAGGTTATATTCCACTCAAAAAGTAAAATCAGAAGGTAGCTGTTTTCTGGAGGAGAAATCAGAAGGAATGATCTGAGAAGAAAACAGCTTTCAGTTAGGAACAAAAGGCAATTGCATTAAGAAACAAAGAAGCTAGACTTTAAAGAGAGGACTTGCTGGGTTAGGGGAGGTTGGGCCACCACCCTTCCTCGAGATGAGCAGGAGTAGGAGAAACTCTTTGTGACTCTGGAATGGTGAGAATAGCAGAAAAGAGAATGGCCTGCTTAAACTCTGGAGTCCCATTCAACCAGACCAGCTCCAACAGCCTAGATGATTGTTAAATTTTCAATGTGAGCATTTATACCCCAGAAATCGCAAATGCTAAAAACTGTGACTTGACTTACTGTTTTGTTGATTGCCTAGACTTGAGAAATTGATGGAGAAAACGTTAATAAATGCAGATTAACCTTCAAAAGTGTGTAGTGTTTAGCCGGATGTTAAACATTTACCAGGACACTCTTGCTTCCAACCTCGCATGTCTCTCCTGCACTTATGTTCTATTTTGTATCATGGCTATTGATGTAGGTGGCAAAGCACACCTACCAAGTTGTGCCTTGTCTTACCATTTTTGTGTCTTCTCCAGTGCCTAACAGAGTTCTCTGACCTGAGTATGTATTTTATAAAGGTTCAACTGAATCTTGTTTTAGCTACGAGCGAGTTCCTGAGTTCAACCACGTGCAAACTTAATGGTCTTTAGCAAATTTTTATGACCAAGAAAAGATTGTCATCCAATATTACTGTTCAGTAACCAGAAAGTGAAAGTGTTCTCAAATTTCTAGAGAAAGAGGGGAAAAAATAAAAATTTCCCCCATTCCAACTTAAAAATACAAAACTTCTATTGTTTAAAGTTCTTGGCTCCATATTGCCAGAGAGAATGCCATTATTACAAAAATGATATTTCTTACTTTAAAACATTTGGAAAACATTGGAATTGGAGGCTGCAATGCTGGACATGTCATATTGCAAAAATGTTTGAAAACCCAGATGATTTGTGGTATAAAATTTAAATCCTGGAGTCCGGATTAATGTCTAGCCCCTTACCGAAGTATTATCCACATGAGGAAGCACTCTGGAGTTCATAACTGTGTCAATTGCATGAGTCCCTGGTCCTTTGCTAAACTTCAAGACAACCCCACCACTGAATTGGGCTGACATAGTGGTTCTCAAAGTGTAGCCAACCTGCTAGAAAAATTCCCACAGCACTCATAGTAATGACATGGCAATTTGTACTTTATTTCTGGCCCTAAATAATTATTTGTTTAGGATATTAGAGGTAGCTAGGTGCACATCAGATGCAAGGCTAGAGTAGGAATTAGAAAGGGCTGAGTTCAAATACTGTTTCAGGCAAATTATTTAATCTCAGCCTGTTTTCTCCTCTGCAAAATGGAAATAATAGCACCTACCTCCCAGGTAGGTACAACACAACCCTTGTTGTGTGAATTAAATTGAAAACATTTGTAAAGCCTTTTACAAACCCTCAAGTATTATATAAATCATAGCTATTATGACTATATTTTAAGAAAAACCTCTCAACTAAAGCAGAATCATTCATTGATTAACACCTGGGAGCAGATGTATGCCCTCATAGGATTTAGAGGTAAAACCACCTTATAGATAATCCTGTTCAACCCTCTTATTTTACAGATATGGAAACTAAAACTTAGAAAAGTTAAGTGACTTATCTAAAGTCATTTAATTACTCAATTACAAGGATTCAGATACAAGTCATCTGACTCCAAAAGCAATGTTCTTTGCATTATGCCACAAAAGGGATGGAACCAAAGTTTGAGCCTTCCAAATTGAAAAGGTTTGGGCTGGAAAAATACCAGTTGGGCTCTTTCTGGATGGCCCTAGCTGAGGTGTGGGTGTGGGGAGGAAGGTGTCAATGGCTGGGAACACCACTGACCTGTGTCACACCCACATACTCCTGCAGGTGCAGAACTATATGGACCACTACTGTAACAACAGTACCGACAATCGGATCCTTCAAATGTTCCTAAAACTCTGCACTGAGTTGAGCAAGCTCTGCCAACAATTTGAGTCCCTGCATCCTGGCACCCCAGCCAGCAACAACATCTTGGAGAAATGCAAAATCCTTGTCAGCCAAAGCAATGATCTGAGCTGCCTCCGGGCAAGGTAGGGCCTTCCTCATTCTCACCTCTGAGACTTTGTGAGACTTCTGCAGAGTCCTGCAAAACTAGCCTTCATTCTTCCTTTCCAAGGTTGCAAGACACAGGATGTGCTCTGAGCAATCCAATGATGCTAGCTGTTGTCTTGAGTGCTGGATGTAAGAGACCTGGATGCAAGGCTTTTTTCTGATATTTACTAGTTGTGTAGTCAATTAAAACTCCACCAGACCCCAGTTTTCTCCCCTAAAAAAAATAAAGCTAATACTTTTTTGGGGGGGGGAGGCAATTGGGGTTAAGTGACTTGCCCAGAGTCACACAGCTTAATACTTTTAATATTTGCCTCCCAAAGTTATTGTGAGCCAAGCATTTTGCAAACTCTAAAGGCCTACACAAATACTAAGTATCATTAATTACCTGGGGGTAATCTCAGAACTGTCCTCCCTCATTCCCATTTCTTCCATAGCACTGCATAGTGGAATTACCCAAATAACTTTCTAGAAAACCACAGACTAAGAGAGGGACCAACTTGGAATCTCAAATTCACTAAAGCCACCACCACCCTGAGGGGGAATGGAAAATAGAACCCTGGGAAATAACCCATTATAAGTGTTTCAAAGGGTCCCAGGTCCTTAGAAAGTAATAACATTCTTAGATTTCTTGACCCACCTTCATTCTCCTCAAAGGGATGTCTATAGCATAGGTTTGAAAATAAAGCGAATCAAAACAAATTTGATTCTGAGAACGATCTCCTTTGCTAGATCATCTAGATCTTACTAACCCTGGGTATACTAAGGTTCTGTCTTGGGCCCTTGTCTCTTTCCCCAGTCTCACTTGGTGATTTCAACAGCTCCCTCAGGTTCATTTATCATCTCTCTGCAGTTGATTTCCAGATTCCTACATCCAGCCAGCCCTAACCTCTCTCCTGAGCTCCAGTCTTCTGTCACCAACTCTCCTTTGGACATCTTGAAACTAAGTTCTCAAACTCAATATGCCCCAGACATATCTTTGCCTCCAAACCTCCCCCTCTTCCAAACTATCCTATTGCTTTTAAGGGGTCTATGATTATCCTGCTCCTTCAGACTCATAACCTCAGTGTCACTTTCAACTCCTCACCCCACATTAACGAATCTGGTGCCAAATATCTATGAGATAACAAATGTAAAATACTTTGCAAACCTTAAAGTGCCATTGAAATGCTAGCTATTATTATCTTCAAAATGTCTCTTGTATATGTCCCCTTCTATTTACTCTCACAGCCACCATCACAGTTCATCGGCCCCTCCTGCTTCTTCTCCCTTGGATTATTGCAATAGTTTTCTTATTGGTCTGCTCCCTTAAGTCTTTCCATAGTCCAATCCATCTTTCACTCAGTTGTCAAAGTGATTTTCCTAAAATGCAGGTCTGCCCATGTCACCTCCCTACTAATCTTTTGTTTGGCATTTATAGTATTTTACAACCTTGGCCCCTTCCTTTCTAGTCTTTTTACATTTCACTCTTCTCCATGTATGCTACACTGGCCCTTCTTGATGTTCCTTGCACGTAACCCTCCATCCTCCTGACTCTATGACTTTTCACTTCCATATGCTTTTGAGTTTAAAATTTGTCTTCCCCTTCCTCCCTACCACCCTCCCCGAGATGGAGCATAATCTGATATAAGCTATACATTTACATTCCTATTAAATACATTTTCACATTAGTGATGTTGTGAGTAAAAATTAAAACCAATAGGAGGAACCACCAGAAAGAGGAAACAAAACTCAACAGAAGAGGGAAAAAAATGGCAATTCAACTTCTATAGTTCTTTCTTTGGATGTGGATAGCATTTTCCATCACAAGGCCTCTGGAGATGTCTTAGATCCTTGTGTTGCTGGGAAGGATTAAGTTTATCAACATTAGTCATCGCACAACGTGGCTCTTATTGTGTACAAAGTTCTCTTGGTTCTGCTCACTTCACTCAGCATCAGACCATACAAGTCTTTCCAGGTTTTTCTGAAGTCAGCCTGTTCATCATAGCACAACGGTATTCCATTACATTCATATACCACAACTTGCTCAGCCATTCCCCAATTGATGGGCATCCTCTCAATTTCCAATTCTTTGCCACCATAAAAAGAGCTGCTATAAATATTTTTGTGCATGTGGGTGCTTTTCCCATTTGTATGATCTCTTTGGGATATAGCCCTAGAAGTGCTATTGCTGGGTCAAAGGGTATGCACATTTTTATAACCCTTTGGGCATAGTTTCAAATTGTTCTCCAAAATGGTTGGATCATTTCACAACTCCACCAACAATGCATTAGTGTTCCAATTTTCCCACATCTTCTCCAACACTTATCATTTTCCTGTTTTGTCATGTTGGCCAATCTCATACGTGTGATGTGGTACCTCAGAGTTGTTTTGATTTGCATTTCTCTAATCAATAATGATTTAGAGCATTTTTTCATGTGACCATAGATGGCTTTCATTTCTTCCTCTGAGAACTATCTGTTCATATCCTTGGGCCATTTATCGATTGGGGAATAGCTTGTTGTCTATGACTTTTCATTGGCTATTCCTCATGCTTGGGGTGCCCTTCCTCTTCCTCTCCATCTCTGGGATTCCCTTGCTTCAAAACTCAGCTCAAATCCTACTTTCTGCCATAGGTTGTCTGCTTCACACCCCCTAGCACACAGTATACTACCATTCATTTCTGCAAAATGTCATCCTTATTACTAGGCACCCCTAGTCCCCACCTCCCTCACCCAGTACACAATTATCTAGACAATGGATTGGGAAGCCAAATATAAATAAGGACACACAGAAAGCAGCCTAGGGGCCAGTTCCCTTATACATGTTGTTCAATCATTTCAGTTGTGTCCAACTCTTCGTGACTCCATTTGGGGTTTTCTTACAAAGTTTCTCTTAATAAAAGTTTAGGTAACCTTGACCCTTTCTAGCACCTACTCTCACCCCCAAATCCAGCTCAATGAGGGAGTGAGGTTGTAGGTATGAAGTATTCTAGCAGAGAGGTAAATGTAGTCTTGGATCTAGTTTCATGCTTGCTTGCTACCTTTGTGACCTATGTCACAACTTCTCAGGGCCTTTTTCTTCAGCTATAAAATGAGGGAATCAGAAAAATTATCATCTTTCTCAGCTCTCAAGCCAGTGATGGGATTGATCCATTCCTGCCCTGGGGCCACTCTTCCCTCCCTAGGGTGCTCAGCTATTCTCAGGCAGGCTTTTGTGGATCACTCCACATCCAAATCTACATGTAGGAGCTCTGGAGCCTTCGCCTGTTCTCCAAAAGCAGGGTTCTACCCAACATAAATGAATTACATAGCACGGAGTGACTATTGTTTGGCAAGATCAAGTGTTAACCAGGGCTAAACAAACCCTTTGCAGCAAAAGCTTGGGACTGGGTAGGAATGATTGACTCCTGCTTACTGATCGAGCTCTTTTTCCAACCCTACAGATACCCGCATGATGTGGTCAACCACTTAAGCTGTGATGAGGCAAGGAATCACTATGGAGGAGTTGTGAGTCTTATTCCTGTGACATTGGACTTAATGAAAGAATGGATAGCCCACTCTGAGAAATTACCACGAAAAGCAATTCAGCATGTGAGTGACCAGGAGGGTGAAAAGAAGAGTGCAGGAGGCAAACTTAGCTGCCATTCCATTGCCACAAAGACTTTGGCTAGGAAAGAAAGAAATAGGGACCCTAAGAAACATTACAAATCTAGAGGGAAAAATGAAAGGAAAGTTTTCATTCCTCCCTGGAGACCACCTGGTGGACCTAACCTTTAAAAATTAAAGCCAAACATTTTAAAATGGTTAAGTTGGGGGTGGTTTCTTACTTAATTTGGTATCCACTAAGTTTTCCACTTCTATTGCCTCCCTCCCCCCATAGTCTCTGCCATATTTTGACTTGAAAATGGGCTGGCCCAGACAGTACTATAAGCCACTTCCCCTTTCCTTTTCCCTCTTACTCCACCTTTTCCCAGCCTATGAATAAGGTCACATACCAACAGAAGCAGGTCTCAACTTAGGTGAGGAATAAAGTGGTGTAATGGAAGGAGCTCAGGATTAGGAGTCAGGGGACTTAAGTTTAGTCCAGCTTTGCTGTTATATGACCTACAAGTCACTCTGGGCTTCAGGTGTGGAGGCTCATTCTATGAATAGATTGGAGGAAAGCATGATGAGGGGGGTGGTATTCAGAATAAGGGGAACAGGGTGGCTCCACTAAAACTTTGTGAGCTGCCTCATCTTGGTCTAAAATTCCTCCCTTCCCGTACAGGTGAACAAGTAGGAAAGCAGGGAGTAAAGTGTTCCCCATCTCCTCCATTTGACATACCTGGTGAGTCAAATCACCTGGGTTCTGTTCTCTACCCCATGACTACCATGTACCTTTAGTCAAGCCACAATTTTTCTCTGCCTTTAGTTTCTTGCCTGCAAAACGAAGATGCTCCTTTGCTTCTCACTTTACAGGAATTTATGTGATATTTGTTGTGCTGACCTTTTAAAGTGCTTTTAGTTCTTTGGAGTAAAACTAGTAACTGAATGGAATCAGTTCCTACTGCCTATTCTCTATTCCTACTACTATGTCATATTAGCAGATTCACACTGTTTCAGAATCATTTGTAGTCCAACTTTTTTTAAATGTGCCACTAGCATCAAGTTCTACCAGTACTGATGTCTGACTATTGATTTTCCCTTTACAGGGGGCGACTTAGCTTCTGTACTCTTGCTTCCTCGGGGGGGACACTCAAGAATTAAAGTGCTCCACCAGCTATTTTTCTGGCTTGGTTTATTGGGATTTTCCCCTTACTGTACCCCTCGATTTATCCTAAAATATCCAAGGACATCAAACTGTCATCAGACAAACAGAAACTATTAAGTCAGGTCTTTTCAGTGTAATCCAGATCATTACTTGCTCAATTAGTATATAATCTTATTAAACTAGCCACAGGTGTTAAACAAGAAAAAATCCTAACTTTAGGTTAGCTAGGGTAAAAAAAGGGGGGGGGAGAGAATCCTTTTTATTTTTTTTAAATAAAAGCCTTAATTTTAAACAGCAGGGCCACTGAAGGGATTGGGGAGGTAGGAGGTGGGTGGAAGAGACGATATAGGCAAGGATGCAAAATTTGCTGAGATCAAAGAGTCACGATCACATAGCTTGAATAAAATTTCAATTTTGAGATGCCATTGTTAGGGTGGTAGTGGCATATAAGTAATTCTTCATATACCTAGGGGAAAAAAAGTTCAAAATGGTCACAAAGACAGAAGAGTTCCTTGGAAAATTAAGACTTTTCAGTTGTCTAATGGAATCAAATTACTGTACATTTGAGTTGTCAGAATTTTAGTTAACTTTAGTTAACTTATGTTAAAAACCTTAACATAAATCAATTCCTCCATAATCTTTGAGGTCCACAAAAGAAGCAAGTCTTCTGAAGTGATAGACAGTTCTTCATAGGATAACAAGCTACAAATGTTGCAAATATTTTTCTAATCACTGGTGTGCTGACTCTATCCAGTGGACCCTAAACAAAATAAGGACAAAGGCAGACAAAGAAATAAAATAAATTTTTATACATTATTTTACATTACTATTGTTGCTTTATTAGTCACCTTGTCTCACCTAAAAATTCCTATGAGCAAGGCTCAGTACTGAACAAAAAATCTGACAACTCAAGCATATAATTTCATCTACTAAAAGTATTCCAGGTAAGTTTTGAGAAGTTAATAACCTTAGGATACAAGGATGACACTCCTGACCGTTTTCAGCTAGTTGTCTACTGCTGATAGTGTTTACACCAAGTTATCCATTCTTGTCTGGTCCCTTTTTGGTCATAACCACAAGGTATGATCCAGGTACATATCAGTTTCTCTGCTATAGATTCAATTAAAAGAAACACTTATTAAATATCTATATATGAAACCCTGGGCTAGGCATTCAGTATTAGCAAGCAAACCCCAAATCTTGGACTTGGTAACATACTGTCCCTAGCCAAGTTAGTTAAAACTGAAAAGGATTTTGTATATTAAAGAGAATTAAAACCGTTTTGTATTATTTAAAAACCATAACCTTTGCCCTCACATCCTCAGAGGCTAGCACATGTCCCCCATCTCAGTTTAACACAGGAAAATAGTGCAAAACAATAAATTTTTATTTGTTCACAGTTAGACACAAGCAACTGCCTTGACATTTTTAGAACATTCTAGTAAGGACAGCAAAACCTTTTGATTCCAATTCTCATTCACTAAGATTGTACCATTTTCCTTTGCAGTTCATATTTATGGCATTTACTGTGGATTGTTTCTGACATGCTTACAAGCGTGAGGCAGGGAACGGATTGAACCTTTTTGACAAAAGATGACATTTTTAGATTTGAACTAAAAGCAGTTAAAAAAAGAAGTGTTGCCACTTTGCCAAAGGATCCCTTTAAACTGCAAGTTCACTCTATTATTCTGAAGTTCCATAGTTGAGGTTTACAAAACTAGATTATGTCTTTAGCAAAAAATTTGTTCCTCCATAATCTTCATGGTCCATAGAAAAACAAAGTCTTCTGAAAGTGATTCCCAATTCTTCCTAGTGTAAAACACCTGGTGCTCCTGGGTAAACCCATATTGGAATCAACAGCATATGATCCTGCTATAAAGAACACCCCCTCCCTCCAAACATGGCACCTGGACTCAGCCTACAGGTTTCAAATTCTCGTATCCTCTGAAAGGAGATCTAGCTCAGTAGGTAAGCTAGTCTGTTTACTCAAGGATAATTTTTGTGGTTTTAAAGTTACATTTATCTATTATCCACTGAGCAATGGGGAAAGAAGGGACAAAGAAAGACACTCTACCTTCATTACCTCATCTCGGGGTAGTAAAGTTATGTTAGGTAGACAGCACTGCCCATTTACGGTGGTGCCAGCTTAACTTTGTGAACAAACCAGAATTCACTTTCCCCCTTATATTATTAGCACATATAGATTGCAGGATTGTTTTAGAAAACTGAACCGTTATGTTTTCATTAAGCACACATGTAGCTAAACAATGGATTCTGGAGCCAAATATAAGACAAGGGCACACAGCAGCAACTTGGGGGCCAATTCCCTTACATAAACCCATCCCTTATTCAGCTGGACAAAGTTCCTACTGGTAAAAGCTTAGATAGGTGCAATTAACTTGCAAGTGAGACTATTCTGAAAACTTACAAAAAGATGTATACACACATACACACAGCTTTGGACAAGATACAATTTCAAACACTCATTATGGGGCAACTATAAAGCATGTACCATGAAGAGTGAAGAATGCAACAGGCTAACCTGTCCAAAACACTCATTTCTCCATCAACTATTTGAAACATATCATCCTTGGTCAGACCAATAATGATCCACTCGGCCCAGTATTTTGTCTGATATTGACAACCAAAGGCCATTGTGAGAAAACATGGCTATTCTTGCTGAAGCAACTTCAAAAGGCTAGGGACATGCCCCAGCCCTAGTTTCTCTTAATAACCTATTATGGATCAACCTTTCATAAATTAATGTTAATCTTTCTTGAACCTGTACTTTTTACCTCCAAACCACCTTATTATTATGTTCCAAAAGTTTGCTAGCCACTATCAAGCAGTACTTAAGCTTTTCTAAAATTATGTCTTTCTAGATTCAAAAGGGTACCTCTAGTTATAATTTTCCAAGATTTGGTGGAAAAGGCCACCTTTTCCTTTAGTAATTCTTTCCATAATTTTATAAATTTTGACCACATCCACTCAGCCTTTCTTGACAAATTTTATTTTTCATTTTTGTCTGTCCTCACAAAAACTCCCATCATTGCCTGCCTCGTCCTTGTCACCCTGTTGCCTAGTCTTTGGCTTTATCCTTCCTAAGCAAATCAAATTGCATATATTGCATAAGCAGAAGAGTCATGGTTTGGATGTTTGTGTTTTCAATTCCCTTCCTAATAAAGTTTGTTTCCACTCTTCAAAGACTTTTCAAGCTATAGCAACATTGTTCTCAAAAAAGGTAATAATTCTCAGATCTTTCTTAGATGTTAACAGCTCATCTTTTAAAGTATGATTTGGAACAAGTACATTATTGACACTTGCTCACACTGAAGTTCATCTGTCATCTTTTTCCCCCACTTAGACCTCATGAAATTTTCCTGAAGCACATACCCACAGGCTTGTTATTCCACTACCCAGAAAAGCTGAGTGTCACCCACAAACCTTTGATATTTATTTCATTTGTAAAAATGTTATATGATTGCTTCTAAGAATCCTGTTACTATCCTATCCACAGAATCATTGACCATTATCCTACACACTTCGGTTCACTTCTCTAAGCAAGCTCCCCATCCATGGGCAAACATTCTTCCTAATCCAAGAGTAACTCAATTTTCAACTTTCTGATAAGACTTTTGTCAAAGGCATTGGGAAAGCCTAAAATTTACACCTTCAAATTTGAGCAGATTCAGGCATGATTTCTTCCTATTGTTAGCACATAATTTCCCTTCCTTCCAACTCTGCCATGCAAAGGTCCACTGTATTCTACTTATGTTCTTGTTACTATCCTTCATAATTGATTCTACCAGCTTCACAGGCACCAGACTCACTAGTCTAGAGTTCAAAGTCTCCCCAAGGAATGGGAATCAGTGATAATCTAGTAGTTCTCTGATCTGGTGAACGTTTCTTACTGGTTGCATATCTGGCCGAAAAGTTCCTTAATTTTTACCATTTAGTTTTTTGATAACGCTTTGATTCTTTTATTTATACTTAATTTGATATTGGTCTAGGACACCCTGTGCTTGTGCCACTATTTGTTCAAATAATTCTGATCCATTTACTTTAAGAGAATTCAGGAATGGAGAGCAGCCTCTCTTCTACATCCTTATTCCCTGAAGAACTTTTTGTACTATGATCCAGTGTTCCCACTGACTTTCTAGCTTAACCATGTAATTAAAGAATTGCACTATTGGCTTTTAGCTCCTTCAAAAAGTATATGCAGAATGATTTCTTTTAGCCTATTTTATATTTGATCTTCATCCACTGTAGACTTAAAGTTTTATTTACTTACAGAATATTTGACCTGAACGGGACCTTGTAAGTTATTTAGCCCAACCTTCCTTATTTTACAGAAACTGAAGTTCAGAAACCTAGCCACTGTCATAGTTTAAGTTAGTGGAAGAGCTGGGATTAGAACTGTTCTGACTCCCAGTCAGATATTTATACCAGATCACCTCTGTTTTAAAAATGAGCGTTTGTACAATCTCTCCAGATATGTGTGTGTGTGTGTGTGTGTGTGTGTGTATGTATGTATGTATATATAAAACTATAAAGATAAAAATCTTTTTTTTTCTCCTTCCAAAGGCCATCTTTAATTCACTTGTTAGCCATACAGGGCTTTTGTTCAAGTACCTAGTATTTTTCAACTTCTAGCACATGTTTTTCCTGGGCTTTGTAAGAGGGTATGTTTAAGACATTTCTAGGGTTACCATAACTTTTCAGTTAGAAATGGTGTTTTGTCTTTGTTGCCTCTCCTAAAAATGAATGACCTCTTATTAAAAGTTTGGGGCTTTCCTTCTCCAACCAGAAATATCAAACTAAGTGTGTTGTGATAGTTACTGAAACATTGGGTTGCCCATGAACAAATCCTAGACAAGTTTCAGCCTACTATTCTAAAGTACTCTCTAAGCCAACTCATTAAAAATACCAAACACACATCCACAAACAACAACAATAAAACCCCCTTACCTCCACATCTCGTCCTGATGAAATATTCAACCAAATTAGGTGTGGATATCAGAGGTCCCCATATTATTAGCCAGCCTAATTTTGCCAATTCTAGTGCAGTCACTTCCTGCTCAGTCTCAACATGGGAAGGGATACTAGAGTTAAGTCTTATTACCACTTATTTTTAAAGCATGGAGTTTCCTGCATTTCCTTGCTCAGTAAGATTTAAGAATCTTCATCTTCCCCTGGCTTCCCCCACACCTCTATTCTTTTTATAATTATCTGTAGCCCATGGGTCATCCTCTAGGCTTCAAAACATTATTTGTAATTCCAGTCTTCATTTGCTACCTAATATTCCAATTGAAGCATTTCTTAGGTTTCTAACATTTTCAAGGCTTTGGCAGAGCTGGGTTTTCTGCCACTCTCCCCTGGCAGTTGTCTGAAGTACACAGTCATCCCTTGTCCACATATGTTTGATCATCCAAATGGGACCTGTGTTGATCCGTATTGGTTACAACTTCACAAATTTTCCCTCAAAACCCATCACCACTGAAACTTGGAATTCATTAGTTCCATCCTACCTGCAAACCAAGTACCTAACATACAAAGTTACAGTTAGTATGGAAAAAAGCTGTAGCTATTATGTTGGCCTAAGCCATACTGAGGCCAGACCTAAGAAAAGATGGTCACATAGCTACATAACAAATGACATTGAGGAGATTTCTTTGGAACTTCTGATCATTTCTGGTGCAGTATTAGAGACTGAGATGAACAAGGAGAGAATCACAAAAAGAAACTGATAAAAAAACGGAAGGAAAAAGGTTCAGCCAGCCCAAGATTTGCCTGGGGACACATTAACTCTTCCACAAGGGTTCCTTAGGTAAATTTCCAGTCTCCATTCTTTCTCTCCCCAGAGTTTGGGTTTCATCACCTGCACACCCCCCCCAGTTGTAGTCAGAAGAGTACCAGCTTTTCAGCCAACACCAAATAAATAAGAGGTAGAGGGGAAGGAGGGATGGTGCTTCACCAAACCCCACAGCTCCAGCTCCAGTTCTTTGAAATGGCCAAAGAGTGTGTTCACACCAAACTTTCTAGGAAGCATTATCAGAGCCTCCAAAGAACATAAGGGTGAATAACACACCACTTTTTTTCTTGATCCACTGCTTTGGGTGCTGAACTTCAGAACCAGAAAGCAGGGAGAAAAAAACATATGCATTTAGAAGCCTTCACCTGAAGGCAACTGGCTCTGTAAACTGCATCCTAGAAAGGAAAAAAAAAAACAGACTTACCTGTACCACCACCAATTAACTGGTTCTGCACTGAAAGCTGGGCAAGCTACTTGAGCTTCAGTAAAGCAGAAAGTTGTGTGCGTTAGATTCAAAGATTAAATTTGGCCTCATATTGCACAGGTTTATAGGATGCAACCATTTGGGGAAAGGAGGAAGAAAATAAAGATACTTATGAATGCAAACTGGCCCTTGGGTTAGCACACACTGCTAGGAAAGAAAGGAGAGGTTTAGATAAGAGTCAAGAGAAAGGTCAGAGGCATTTCAATGCCAGATCCAAACACCATTCTGCATTCAGTCTTTTGTCAAAAGGAGCTCAGTCCTATTTCCATGGCAGGAGCTAGCTACTCACAGCCTGGAAAAATGAAAGCTTTTACACTTGCATTCATGCCTCCCATTCTATGCCAAGAATATGAAAGTTAACACTGATTGACCATCATCCTTTAACTGGGTTCATGCTGAGTCTCATTGTAGTCCATGATACGAAGCTGTCCAACACTTTCCTGGTTTTTGGGAGAGGGGTGAGGGTTGTCTAGGCCCAGGGGGGCTTTTGCTTCCGTGCTTGGATCTTTGTACAGTTCAGTCTTTAGTGTCTCAGAAAGGCTGTTGTTGGTCAAGCCATCCTCATCACACTGGCTCTCACTTTTATTACGAAACAATTCTCGAGCCTTTATGGCTAGGAAGCTCTTTGAACTGGGAAGTGAGCCAACAGTCACAGGGATGCTGGTGGAAGTTTCTAAAGTTGTTTCCCACCGACTGCTGAATGGCCCTACCCTCTGGTTTGGGGGTTTTTCGGGGGTAGAAAGCTCACTGCTGCTGCTGCTACTACCTCCACCTCCTCTGCTGCCACTACTGCCCCGGCTGCTACCAGACTTGGGGGTCTTAGTTTCACCATTTCGGCCAGCGGCCTCTTCGTTGTGCCCTACCAGTGAATCGGGGCAACCTTCATTACAACAGTCAAGCCTGTTAATGACAAATGAAGGTGGGGGAAAAAAAAGATAATGGTTATGATTTGCATTGTCATCTAAAAGCTAACTGTTATAACAGCACCAACTCAGAAATGGCTATTGGTTCAGATCTGCTAACCCTAACCAACTCATCTAGTTTGTGACGCACTTTATACAACACAGTGGGGGCAGAATCAGGAATAAGCATGAGCTCCCAGGTCTTTGTGAAATTTAACTCAAAACTTTATGAAAGTAAATGGAGATTTAAAAATTATTGCTGACTCCTACCATCCTGGAGTTAAGGGAGGCTATGCAAAAATATCTTAGGAACTTAAAATGTCTTAGGGACTCACACAGAATTTCTTCTAGAAGGGTGTGAGTTGAAAGGGGACCTCTTTGACAAACCAAATTGCCTTGGTACATAAACAAAAGGTTTAAATGAGGAAACAAATTATAATCATTAGTTAAACTGTTCAAACCCTTTAATAAAAAGAAATGCTTATTAAATCAGTTAGAGACATTTTCACCTCCCATTAAAATGGCAAAAATTGTTTAAAAAGATAAAATTTAATGTTTCAGTGTGTGTAGGAAAAGGCACTATTATATTATTGGTCGAATTTTAAACTCATGTAGTCTTTTGGGAAAGCAATCTGGCAATATAACAAGTTTTAAAAAGGACCACGGGGCAGCCAGGTGGCACAGTGGATAGAGTACCAGCCCTAGAGTCAGGAGGATCTGAGTTCAAATGTGGCCTCAGACACAAGCTTTGTGACCCTGGGCAAGTCACTTAACCCCAATTGCCTCCTCCCCCCTCCAAAAAAAGGGATCATACCCTTTGATCTAGTAGATCCACTATCAAGACTATATTTTAAGGATCTTATTTATGTTTTGTACCAGACAGGAGATTTAACTGATACAGGGAATTCACAATAAGAAAACTCCTCCTTATTGATGCATAACAGCATCTGCCCTGCAAATTAAATCTTTAGAAAGTTGCCTGGGCAACTATTTAAGAGGTTAAGTGACTTGCCCAGAGTTATAGTAAGTATATGTCAGTATACACAGGCACGATTAAACCCAGGATGTCCTGACTCTTGAGGCCAACTCTATCCATTATGCCATACTATCTCTGAACACTATTTTTAAAAAAGACTTAGCTATATAAAATTTAATACAAAAATATCCCCCAAAAAACTCACTGCCAAGAAACTGAATATCTAAAGATCCAAAGAATCAACAGATTATGGTTTATCATTAAAATTAATTGTTGCAATATTTAAATGAGGAACAAATAAATATGGGAAAACAAAGTAATGTAAAGTGAAGAATTAGAAGAGGACATGATGACTATGACTATTAATAAAATTAGTACACAGATGGAAAAGAAATGGAAGCTAGCACAAAGTGCATTAAGTTTTTTGTTAAATTTAAGACTATGTGGTTTTATTTGGTTTAAAATAAACTATTGCCCTAGCTCTTTAGTTCCAAGTATAAATTTAGCTGCCAAATATAAATGGATATAAATGTCAAATCATTACCTCCAGAACATGGAATCCCACTTTCTTCCCAACCTATCCTTACCTTTCCTCAGCTGCCTCAGCTGCTTCTGTCTTTTCTTCAAGTTTTTTCAGGAGGCCATCCTTCTCCAGTCTGCCATACAAATCTAAGATTTTTAATTCAAATGCCTGGGCAATCCTTTTCTGAGCCTCATACCTGCTCTCTACTGCCTGTAGCTGTCCTCTGAAATAGGGTAAAAAAAAATACAAGAAATCACCACAAATTTGAGAGGCTTCACTTTTAAGTAGCACTTAATACTGCTAATGCAAAGCCTCTCTTAATGAAGCTACCTAGCCTGAAGTTTGACATCCTCCAGGTATTTTTTCTGTTCCAATAGCAGATGGTCTTTTTTCGCCAGATGAGATTCTAGTTCCAGAATCCTTTTTTGGGAGGTATCAAGCCGCTGATTCTGCTGAAGGAGATGGCTTCTATTTTTCTCTAGTTCCTTTCGATAAGAAGCCTTCATCATTTCCACTTCCTTAAAAACAAACATAAGTTAAAAAAAAGAGTATGAGTCAATGCTTGTTAATGAATTAAGATTTTTTTTAAATGAAAGAGATAGATCCTACTTGTGTCATGCACTAAGAGCTAAAAAAGTAATTGTAATGCCAACTAAAACAAAAAGACTAGACACTAGCTAGAATGTACTACACCAACCGGAGAGGTAGGCTCAGGCAAAGCATTTATGGCACTTTTAATCCAAAAGCTTTGGCAAAAACCATTTTCCAAATACGCTGAAGGAGATAGCCCTGCCCTGTTCATTTTATTTTATTTTATGTTTGGTGAGGCAATTTGGGGTTAAGTGACTTGCCCAGAGTCACTCAGCTAGTAAGTGTTATGTGTCTGAGGCTGGATTTGAACTCAGGTCCTCCTGACTCCAAGGCTGAATGTCCTGTTCATTTTAGACAAATCAAATAGCCTGTAATCCATTTATTATCTCCAGTGTACTTAATATACCACAGTGAAACAATCATACAAGCATGAGATTCTTAGGGAAAATAATTCAAAGTTTTCTAAAGTAAAGGAAACTAATGAAAGAGAAAAAAATTTTCAGTGACACTTCAGGAGTTGTATTATCTGGAATGTTATGTATCAGAAAACTCAAATGCTTCTCTGAGATTGAATACATTCCAACATTTGAGCACAGAGCTATGCCTATGGTATCTACGTGCTTCTCAGCTGTAGCTTACTACCAAGGACTCAAGTATGATACTTATGTTAGTTTTGCCTTTCTGATCAGTATGAATGGATTTGTTAAAGGGCTCCAAAATATTCAGATATATGTTCTAGGGCAGTCCTGAAAGGCTGTGCTAGACCCTCTTCTCATTCCTCTCTAGCATCTTTCTTGGCAACCTCACAAGCTCTCACAGGTTCAATTACCATCTCTATGCAGACGATTCTGCAATTTTTATATACAACTCTAATCTCTGAACTATAGTCCTGCACTACCACCTATTTTTTAGATATTTTGAAATGAATGTTCTGTGGACATACAACCCCAAACAGAACTCATTATACTTCCACTTATTCACTCCAAACTTCCCTAATTACTGTGGAGGGCTCACAGTCACCCAGGCTCACAACTTCATCATCTCTTGATTCCCTCCCTCATATACCTGCTTGTTTTTCATATTTAAATGTTTCCCTCAGTTTCTCATTCAACTCACACATCCATCTCACTGAAAAATCTTGTTGTTTCTACCTCCACAATATTGAGTATATTGTTCCCTGTCTCCACTCTCACAACCACCACCTCAATTCAGCCCGTCTACTTACCTGGACTATTACAACAGCCTTCTAATTTGGTCTCCCTGCCTCAAATCTCTCCCCACTCCAATCCAGGGAGCTGAGTTTCACTCAGTTGCCAAACTGCTTTTCCTAAAGTGTAGCTCTGTTCATGTCACTTCCCTATTCAATAAAGTCCACTGGCTCTGTATTAACTCCAGGATCAAATATAAAGTCTTCAGTTTGCCATTTAAAAGTCTTTACAAACTAGTTTCTTCTGATCCTTTTAATCTTCTTATATTTTACTCTTCTCTACTGATTCTACAATCCATCTACACCTGCCTTCTTGCTGTTCCCTGCACAAAGCACTCTTATCTCTTAACTTTGTGACTTTTCACTGGTTGGCTCCTGTGTTTAGAATACACTACCTTCTGGAAGCCCTGGCTTGCTCAAAGACTCAGTTCATATCTAGGTCTTTTCCTGTCTCCTCTCACCCATCTCCACCCCACCAAGTCCTGGGTAGTGCCTTCCCCTTTGAAATAACTTCCTATCTACTCTGTATATATCTTGTACGTATCTAGTTTTTTTTTCCATGTGGTTGTCCATTAGAGTACAGCAGAGTCTGCTTCTGTCATAGTGCTTGGCACATAGTAAGTGCTTAGATGTTTCAGTTTTTGTTTTTTTTTACAGCCCAAATGACTCCTGAAGTTTCACTTCAGTGCTTCTAATAACTAGCATGTCTAAGTATAATAAGTACAACTGAGACTGAATACATGAAGTTCTCTACACAGCATCTACCCAAAGCCATTTTTCCCTCCTGTGGGTTTTCCAAAGCCCTTGAACCATTCAGATAAGAATTTAGTTCATTTTTCTTTTTTTTTTTTGGCTAGGCAATGAGGTTAAGTGACTTGCCCAGGGTCACACAGCTAATAAGTGTTGCGTCTCTGAGGCTGTATTTGAAGTCAGGTCCTCCTGAATACAGGGCCCATGTTCTCTCCACTGTGCCACCTAGCTGCCCCTAGTTCATTTTTCTAAAATTAGGATTGCCTTACTTAAAAAGAGTTTTAAAGTTTGTCATTTAGCAAGTGGCTGAGATACAGCAGAAGGCAACTTGGCCTAATGTGAAAATTATATTTTACTCCCTAAGATTATTTCAGAGGGTGGAAAAATGTCATGCTTTGAAAAGCATAGTTCTTCAAATCCTAAACAAAACTGTGGATGATGAATAACTTAGTGACAGGAATCATTTACTATTAAAGTTCTATTCAATACAAAAACATTAATAACATTACTCAAGTCTATCTATAAAGTTAACATAAGATATTTGCTTTAACAATACTGGTGAGTCACAAATTAACATAAGGCCAGGATCAAGATGATCTTATTGACAAAAGTAAGCTCAACAACTAATCAAAATTAAATTCAGAATTAAAAGCTAAAGGAAAATGAAAATACATGCAATTACTAAGGAAACACATAATCCAGCATACACCCATATGCCCCCAGGTTTGACATTTAATAGAACTGGCTCTCTTTCCTGTTCATTTTTTTCTGACAAAGGGTGTTTGTAGGGGTCCAAAAGCATACCTGACATCTAGGAAGTGCTTGTGTTGTTAGCCTAGGGAACAGCAGACACTAGAGCAGGGAAAATAATTCTATTACATAGATTCAGGCTTTACAGTCCATCAACGAGGCTAGTTTTCTCAACAATATTCATTTTCAAAGCCATCTGACTGAATCCCACATGTCAATATTCAATATCAAGAGTTTTCATTTCTCCTGACCCCAACATACCTGTGTAGTGTCTGCATGCTTGTTCTGCAGTTGCTCCAAATATAGCTCATTGACCTCCCCAAGAACTAACAGCTGCCTGTTCAAGAACTCCATCTGCTGCTGGACTGATTCGCTGTTTGAAAGCTAACCAAAACATGAACACACACAGATAATCAGGTACAAATTCTGCAGAGCTGAAAACTACTAAAGGGAACCTTACAAAGCAGAGCACAAGGTAGACACATACTATCTTCAAGAGTAAAAATCAAAGGCTTGACACCTCATCATCACCTGGTCTCAGAAGTAAGGGGTTAGAAGGGAGGCCTACTATGTGGTAAAGATAAGAAAAAACGCAGGCCAAAGAGCTCATGCTCAAAGAGTAAAAAAAAGTACAAGTGAGCTGTAACAAATTCAAAACTGAAAGGGGAATTCACAAGGAATGAATCTCAGGACTTAGACAACAAATTATTTAATTATGTACAACCACCCCAGCTGAGATCTACAGGCCCAGTGGAGTAGCAAAGCTAGAGGAAAAACTCACCCATTCCTGGGCAAAAGGATGTTTTCATATCTGCAGTGAACCCCAAAGGAAGACACACAGCTCAGGAACCTAAAGGTCAAACTTATTCCTTTTCTGTAAAAGGCTGCAACACTGCAAGCATCTTATGGTGGGCAGAGGAGGCAAGTCTCCACTTGAAAGGAATGGTGCTGGGCAATGCTGTCAAAAGGGCTAAGAGTTTACAGCATTTCCTACCTTTTGAGAAACTTGGCTGAGCAGCAACTCTCTGTGACACACCTTATTATTGGCCTTCTTTAATTCTAACCTCAGATCTGCAATCATATTCCGGCAGTCTTCCAGCTTTGTCTGTCCAAGCAGATGTTGGCAGAAGATTAGATAGTGACCGACTGTGAGACCAGATTGTGTACCTACTCCAAGGGCTAGCCAACCTTCAAGTAGTAAGAATCAATTCTTCAATTATGTTATTATCCTTTGTTCCTTAAAATACAATTTCTTGGCTTCAAAAATTATAATCCATTTGACTTACCAGTCCTATATTGTTTTAAGAACACAGATAACAAAAAACTGGATAAATTATATGTGCTATGATCTTGGAAAACAGTACTTTCGTTTAGGCGAAATGAACAAAGTAATTCTCTTGCCCCATCCAGTTTTCAGTTTGTGCTGTTCCCCCTGACTGAATTTTTTCCACATTGTGGTTTATACCTGCAATTCCTGGCTCTGATTATAGAATTCCTCCCGATCGTGTTGCAGCTGTCTGATCTGGCTGTGGAGCTGGGTCACCACAGTGTCACGTTCCTCTTGGAGCTGATTGTATCTGGCCTGTTCTTTCTGCATGCTAACCTTCCACATCTGGATGTCCTTCTCTTGTAACTTCAACTGATCTTTCTATCAGAAACCAAAAGCGGCATGACGTTTTAATTGCCTAGCACAGGACTTTGCACACATGAAGTACTTAAAAAATATTTGTACTGTAATGTTTTTTATCCCCCCCAAAAGTAACAAAAGCTAAAGGTTTCCCAAAGTAGATGTGCATCAAACAAAGAATGCCTAAACAAATTGTGGTACATGAAAGTAATGAAATACTATAAGTACTATAACACATGACAAACATGATGAACACAGAGAAACATGGGTAAGTGCACAAACTGATACAAAATGAAGTAAGCAGGATTGGGAAAACGTATACAATGGCTACAAAAATAGAACAACAAAATAACTGAAACTAAATGCTTCAAACTTATAATGAACCTGTCAAGTTTGGCTCCAAAGAGGAGATATTAAGAAAACACCTTTCCCTCTACTTTGCAGAAGTAGGGGACTATGAGTATGAAACTTTTTTAGACTTTTTCAATGTGGTGATTAGTTTTGCTAAACTATTTTATCCCTCCTCTGATTTATTTTTTATCATAAGGCATGGCTCTCTTGGAGAAGATGGGAGAACACAACGAGAAACATAGGTGATATAAAAACAAAAGTTATTAATATTTTTTTTAAAAGTTTAAGTTTTCTTCCTCTGCAAACACTTCATTTAAACAATCATGAGTAACCAAAAAAACTTAAGAGTTGCTACTGATGAGAGATTGCAGACTGCTTATTTTATCTGGTAGCTTCATGTGACCAATTCACTTGGAAAGCTTTTAGACAAAATACTTCAGTCACTGTACTCAGAATGAATGTAATTTGCTTCAAGAGACTTTTGAAGGCAATTTTCTTCAGTTTTTCAAAACTCAATACTAGTAGCCAGGGTTTGACTCTAAAGCTTTTGTATCAAATACCTTCAAAAGTAGAGTAACAATTAAGTTACCTAGGGATTATAAAGTGGACCATTCTAACTACACTTCCCCCCCCCCAAGAGAAAATCTCAAGTATTACACCATCACACTAAGCTTTATAGCATGAAAATAGTTTATTTTTAAGGCATCCTTTTAAGAGGCCACTCCCACACCCTAATAAATTTTCACCTTTCAGTCACTCAATAAACGTTTATTAAGCACCCTCTCTGTGCTAGGCACAGTGCTAAACTCACAGACTAAAGATCTGCTGTTCCATCATCAACAATACAATAAATGATCTTCAACTGGTAAATATACAATTTTAGAACTATAAGGACTCTGAAGATTATTTAAGCCTGCATGCCCACCCCTACTCCCCTTTTCAGCTGGATTTTTTATCTCATTAATGTACACAACTCCCATTGAGAAAACTTTCTACTAATGCTGAATGCCAACTATTATGCAACTTACAGTCTTAGAGAGTTGCCTGTGGCACTGAGAGGCAGATCAGGTGAGTTTCCCAGGGGTTACAGAGCCCAGTGTTGTCAGAGGCAAGATTTGCACCTAAGTTTTTCTGACTTTAAAGCAATCTCTCTATGGATTAAATCTCACTGCTTCTACTCTTTTTTTTTTTTTAAAGATATGGACACTAAGTTTAGTTACAAGAAGCTCCCACAGTGACCACATTTAGTCCCTCTATTAAGAGAGCTACCTTGAGAATTGGGAGTAAAGGTTCTTGCCAACTTCTTCCCCTAGTCAGTCTTAATTTTTTTTGTCTGAAAAATACTAATAGTAACTCCACTTCAACTACAGTATGACAGGTGAATAAATGAAATCTGCTACCATTTACTCATTAATGGATTATAGGGACAAGTTTGTTGATAAATGAGGGAAGAATCTCATTTTACTCTACATTTGGGGAGGGAAATATAATGATTCGTATAAAGAATGTTGTTTAATTTGTTTAAAAAAAAAGATAAAGACACCAAGGCTTAGAGAAGAGAAGTGATCTGCTTCAAGTCATGAAACAAATGATTACCCAGCCAAGACTAGAGCCTAGTCGGCTGACTCCTAAGTCTCATGCTCTTTCAACTAGCCCACTGCTACTGCATATTCAGACCAGGGTTGGGCACCTGCACAAAGCCTCACCATAGCAGCGTTGTGTTCCTCCAGAGCTGTGGCTTTGATCACCTTCCGTAAGAGCCGTCTGTTCCGGAGAGCATGCTGCTGCCTTTTGAAGCGCTCATAGAGTAACTGGTTGTGCAGTAACAGCAATTGGTTCCGAAGGGTGTGAATCTCATCTGAGGGTGGAGAGCCTAAGCCAGGAGTGAAAGGTAGGGAACAAATGCTTGAGCACCTCTTTTGAACATTTCAATCTTGAGCTAACCATGAAGATTTGGTATACTTTAGTGGCAGAAAAGCTTAGGGAACAAAACTAATCACATAATCTTTGGAAATATCCCACTGGCTACACAGAGCCAGCCAGTTCACTGGATAAGAAGCAAGACTTAACTGTCCAGTACCTATGTCCCCTCTCTTAAAAAGACTAGCTGGACAAACATAGGCTGTTCTTTTGGGGGTATTTTTTTGCCAATGAAGATTACAGCTACAAACTCAAGATTCCTATTCTACTTATCCAGACATTCCATCAGTGTACTCCATGTTTTTTTCTGTGAAAATTCTCCATATAACTTCTTTCTCCAGGGAAACCTGCAGAGAATATCTGCTATAGCCCATCAATTTTCCTAATGACTGAATTAGTGGCACTTACCACATTTCAAAAACAGGAAAGGCCTGCTTTGCAATACTACAGGAACTCACTGCAAGTCTGATGACTGTATCTTAAGGGGTAGAGGTCATCATCATTTTCCTACCATGTACTTCTGTGACAGAATAAGCACACAGAAATATCTGGGGCCTTTTGAGCTGGTTATTTTTAGTCTGGGTTTAAAACAAAATAAGTTTACCTCCAAAGTGGGTCCAATCGACAGACTTACTGGGCAAAGACAACCTACAAAGAAAGATTTTACTCAAGTGACTGTTTAGATTGGAAGCTAAAATTAAGTACCTTGCCTTTAGGAGACAACTCTCCTAGAACATTTTATTTCATCACTCTGAAGTTCCCCTTTCCCCTTTATTTGAGCCATTCCTCCTATTAAGAATTCCCAATGATAACATTTAACTCATGTTTTTTTTTTAGAAATTGCCTTATCAAAGGTAAATAGAAGAGCCCTTTGAGACCTGGTAAGGTTTATTGCTTATGAAGGGGTATCCCGTTAGAGATTACTTTTAATTAGTGCTCCTATATCTAATTCTAAGCACTGATCAGACTCAACATCACAATCTGTTTTCAAATGTCTACAGTCACAGGATGATCAAACATACTGAAATCAACAGACTCAAAACAAAGAAATAAGTAATGAAAATCACTATTCAATAAAATTTGAGGTAATGAGTATTTAATTTATTAGGCCTCCTAGACTTCCAGAAAAGACAGGCTTGACTTATTTTATATTCTATATCAAATTCCAGCTCATACAGTCAACCAAGCTTCTCCATACTTTTCACTTACTTTCTGTCCCTCCTCATGCTTGAGTAGAATAATCCCAATGAAGACAATAAAAGGGGGTTTAGAAACAAGTTCAAGTCACTTACTTGTTCAGCTCCTTTGTATGTGCATCTGCTCCCTGCTGTATCAGCCTATCCAGTACCTCCATTGGGGAAGTGGAAGGCATATAATCTTCCTCTGTGTTTCCTTTTACTTTTTTTAACAGCTCTTCAGTCTTCTTGCTGACAAAATGATAAGCAGTCTTTGGCAGTGCCATCTCAAAAAGGTGATCGTACGGGGGAGATTGTCCACTTCCAAAACCTACTTTTCTCTGAGATGGAATTTTAGGGCTAGGTGTGAAAATGTTTGTCTCCAGTGAAGTCTGGTTTTCCCTGTTACCAGCAGGGCTTTCACTGGCACACCCACAGGGCCGATCTATGGGTGTAAAGGCTTGCTTTGGTGTGTCAGGCCCAAGCTTGTCCAGAGAGGAAGTTAGAGGTTCAGTGCTCACACTGGGACCTTGAGTGTTAGAAGATGTTAAATGGGACTTTCTCTGAGAACATGGGAGACTGTCTCGATAGAAAGGGGAGTCAAATCCTCCTCGAGGCACCACAGGCTCAGCATCTGAAGTAGTGATCTCAGAAAGCTCCTTTGATATTGCAGCTAAAAGGAAAAGAGGGAAGAAGAAAACTCAGAAAGTTCAGTGACTGTAAGATGGGCAGTTTTAGGGTATGTGCTATAATTTAGCAGTGTTTATGTATGGCTCAAGATGGGAGACCAGTATCAATTTAACTAGTAGGAGACCTGAAATGAAGAGCTTTTTTTTCTAAGACAAAATTAAGTGGGTACATATACTAATATTAAAGTAGTTTTATGGCAGAATAAGGCCATTTAAATTTTGCCATTTAAGGAGCACTCACAGTTGACAGGCCAGAGTTCTGTATGCATTACCTTCTTCCTTATCTTTCTCAACACTATCTTCTTCAGAGTCTAGATCAACTAAAAACCCTGGAAGATCCCTTAAAGTGACAGAACCCTTATTGTCAGATGTTTCTTCTAAAGAAAAAATGGACAAATTAGTTTACAAAGATAACAACATTGACAGCTATAAGCCTACTTCCCTGCAAGACAACTAAGGATTTGCAACATCTATCCCACCTGTTTGAGAAAGCTAGAAAATACTCACTATGGAGCTAATCTCTCTGGAGCTCCCCCTACCGACTGCTAAGAACTTTAAAAATGATCTAGCTACACTGTTTTCAAAATTAGTGATTCAACACTAAATGAAATACACTAAGATTAAGTTCCCAAGAGAGGTAAGATAAAAGGCATTCATGTAGCTCTGTTCATCAAACTACTTAAAACAGTTCATTGAAAATGAACTTGAAAATGAAAAATGAAGCTTATTTTAGACAAGTTAGACTTGACTGCTGTTAACTTACTATGGTGCCCAGGGTCCCTAAAAATGCAATGTTGTGAATTATTTCAAAATTTCATTTGTCTTTCACTTGCCCCATTCCAAACCCCTATCTTTTAACTTCTGGAGTTATGCCTCTGAAGAATCTGGTTTGACTCAAGGGAAGAAAGATAGACTATAAAATATCATTGCCAAATGATAAATTTTACCTAATCCTCTATCATTAGAAAGGTGTTGTTGTCTATGTAGACATGGTCTCACAGAATCCAGTCTGTCCTCCTGAAGGAAAAAAAAGCCATTTTCAACAGAGAATAAGTTTATGTATATACTCACTGATGTTTTGAGAGAAGAATCCACAATTACACCATATAATTAGGCAAAGAATTTAAAGATTAGCCTAGCTACCTTGACTCAAAACTGACAAAATATCAGGCCAAAGTCATATTTGGTATAATTAGGCTTTATAAAATCAAGTTAAAAGCAACTCCTCATGATTAGGCAGGAGAAAAAGATGGCAGCTAGGCAAGCCTGGCATTTACCTTCTTGGGGGGCATGACTATAGCCTGAGGGGGTGAAATGTGCACGTAGTCATCTGAATGGCAGGGAGGAGGAGGGGAGGTTGCTGGTGTTCCCAAAGGAGTTCCTTTCCCACCTGATCAAAAGATAAGCATGGAGGAGTTATGAATCCTTTGCTAAATTACTTATGTGAACTTCTAATTATTTGTAGCTTCAACTATTACCCCACAGTTAAACTTTTATAATTCAATTCTTCTTTTGGGAATGCCTGTCAGCAGTCATCACATTTGGAAGTTCAGTTTACATGCTTTGAAAACCCTAGTAGCTCGCTTTACCAATGTCTAGAGATTCACTTCTCAAATCTGCAGTAAAGCTACACATATTAGATATTTTATAAAGTTAACTTTTACTAACCTATAAAAAATAGTCTCAGATATACATACCAGATGTACCAAAGACTTTGCTATAAGGGTGTGACAACTCAGGTGGGACATTTCCAGGTGAGGTTGGAGGAGTGGTCATACCACAGACTGAAGAGGGGCTCCATATAGTAGCCTAGAAAGTTAGTAATGTTAGGTAACTATAGTGAAGAAATAGCAAATCCAAAGGTGGTGTGTCTATTAAAACATTGTCTGTGCCTTCTAACAGCATCAGGTAACCTTGACATGAACAAGACAGAGTAGTTAAAATTCAAAAGGCACACTGTAACTAAAACAACTCGATCAAAGCAGCATTGTATTTGGTGGATTTTTAATTGCCAAAACTAACAAAAGGGGCAAGACCAAATTAGATATTTACGCCATTTTTTTTAAGGCAATTGGCATTAAGTGACTTGCCCAGAGTCACACAGCTAGTGAATGTCAAGTGTTTGGTTTAAGGTCGGATTTGAACTCAGGTCCTCCTGACTTCAGGGCCAGTGCTCTATCCATTGCACCACCTCGCTGCCCCTATGCCATGGATCTTAAGAATAATTTCTGATATCAGTGAAATATTCTATTCACACATTAAACTTCTAACCCAAATGAGCCAGCTTCAACACAAAGAAAGATAGATAATAGGCACCATACTTGTGACGGCTCAGTTGACAGCCGTGTTGTGGAACTCAGAACCTGAGGTAGCTGCCCTGGCGTGTTTAATAACGCCAGCCGAGGAGTGGAATAAGGGGTAGAAGTAGCATTCCCTAAAATGAAAGACATAAGTGGGATTGACATCTGGTTTTAGATCACTTTAAATGAACACAGTTCTCTTAAATCATCTAATTCTCTATCTCCTAAAAGGTCCCACTGCCTCATTAGAGACAGAGTGCTAATATTTTCTGCCTAATATTTAACAAGTTCTTGAAATAAATATTATAAATAGGATTTAGTGATATTCAGTTCAGTTAACCTTCAGAATTCTTTGTTATGAGTCTAATGAGGATGACAGTTTTGATTAGTGCTATGGTATAAATTTATGGTTTAATAAACTCTTTCTACAAGTATTAATCCTATATTAAGTACACTAATTCCATAGCCAAGCGGATCCTTCTTTATTGTGCATAACTGGATAAAAGTGTTTGGAAAGTAGATATTCCCTTGTAAGCAAGAACAAAGTTGTTTTTAACATTTCAACATATTTTCTTCTAATAGTCTAAGATATTTATTCTTGAGTCTGGCGATATCACTGGTAGTCTGCCATATAGGGATCAAAATGTAAGACCCTGAAATTATAAGTGCTACAAAGCCATTAACATGGCATCAAGTCAAGGGAGTAAGGAAGTTGGTTTGAATTAGAAAGCTTTGGGAAGACCGCCCAAGTTTTTGATAACCCTTATCACAGACAAAAAATTAAATCACCAGTAGGAGTAAATGTTTTCTAGAGAAAAAAGTTTTAAAGTAGATAAGCAGTAGAGTTCTTTCTCTTTTTACCATAACTATTCTGTGTGTCAACATGAGGGCTGATGGTGGCATCAGTTGGACGATGATGAAAACGTGCTGAGATCTGCTGAGACACAGAATAGCCATCTTCATATGAGGCTTCGGTGGGGTCCAGAGAAATTTTGGCACATTCTATTACAACATCATGAGTTTCTAATCTCTTCCACCTGTAACAAGAGAATTGAGAATTGAAAGTCATGAAACACAAGTTCAACCCAATTGAGATTTGGAAGCACAGTAACAGCTACATATTTGTCCTGCAAATCTGTCTCTCACTAGCTTTAAAAAAACTATATTAAGTCAATTCCATTTTCAAAAGCCTAGGAATATATATGAAATATAGTTTGGAAAAGCACACTCCACTTGATTAGAGTGCACTATAGGAGTCTGCTTATCAAAGAAGCAAACAGGAGACTTGGAAACTCCTAAGAAGCAACACCAAGTGGCAAATCTAAGTTCTCGTATCAAAGCCTAAAGCTTCTCCCAATTCATCCTCAGTTTATCGTGGAAAATGTTGAATCTAGAAAACTAGCTAAAATACTCTACTTCATCTTTTTAAGCATATTTTCTACCTTTTCAGTGTCCAAATAACAAGGCCTTATCAGGAATAAACATTTTCTTCCTAATGTTCCAAAGTTCTAGGAGAACAGTGTAACAATAACTTCCACTAATTAAAGGAAAAGCCCATTCCACAAATAATCCAAAGGATTTTATTGCTAGAAAAAGCTTTCAATCTCTAAAGCACTATTTAAAAGGTTTGTTATCAGTCAGCTTAAGTTTCCAGTACCTGCAAGGGTCCAGTTCATGGTCCTTAGATCCAGTCACTAATTCTGGATGAATTCGAACATGTTCCATCATTGGCTAAAAGAAAAAAAGACAGATAATTTTGACGCTTCCATGTGAGAAAAAGCTTAACTATGTGTGGTCAATTCTAGGAGAATCTATAGGTATAGAAAACTTAGACTCTTCTTAAGGCAATAAAGCCCACACACTTCTTTTCAAAAGTATCTCTATCATTTGAACAGTTGCAGATCAAAGCTACATATAATTTATTTTATATAAGTAGGTCTGAGGCAGCTAGGTGGTGCAGTGGATAGACGGCCAGGACTGGAGTCAGGAAGATTCATCTTCAAATCCAACCTCAGACACTTACTAGCTGTGTGACCTTGAACAAGTCAGGTAACCCTGTTTGCCTCAGTGCCTCATCTGTAAAATGAGTTGGAGAAGAAAATGGCAAGTATCTTTGCCAAGAAAACCCCAAAAATGGGTTCAGAAAGAGTAGGACATGACTCAAATAACTGAACAACAAAAAGACCAGTAAAACATGCTTTACCTTTACCACTTCTTCAAATGTCTCCAAGTTTTCCTTCATACTGTAGTGAGAACGTAGAAAGGAGACAAAGTTGCAAGGGTACATTCCATAAAGGCGATGAAAGAGAGCATAAACACTGGCATGAAGATGGACGAGATAAATTTCTGTCACATGACCTAGAGAAATTAAACTCTTTAGAAAGTACTAATAGTGGGGCACATGAGAAAAAGCAGATAACACACACATTTGTCAAAAAATCTCGCTGAACCAAAAGTTTTGACTGAAAAGCACCAAGCTTAGAGACACAAACCCAGAACAGACAAGAGTCATCCATAAAAAGGGGCAAACTGTACAAAATAATGACTCCCAACTTCAAAAGAATATTCCACTAATAAAAAAAAAGCTGGCATCACAATAGCTGTTTTCCACGTTTCCACTGTGGAAAAAAAAATTCTACTCCTGTGTAGGATATTAAAATGTTACACATTCTATCATTGCAGTGCTAATGTCTCACACTGGGACTGGTAGAAGACTAAGAATTTATCACATGCTTATAAGCTTATGAGTCACTTTGATGGAGTCGTGCTATCTGCAGATATGTAGAAAATTCTATAGCTCTTGAAACCACATCTCTAATTAGTACATACCATTTCTCCCCCTGTTCTCTTTACATATATAAATATTTCTTTCTTTTTTTTGTTTTGTTTTGCTAGGTAATGGGGTTAAGTGACTTGCCCAAGGTCACACAGCTAGTAAGTGTCAAGTATCTGAGACTGGATTTGAACTCAGGACCTCCTGACTCCAAGACTGGTACTCTATCCACTGCGACACCTAGCTGCCCCATAAATAAATATTTCTTAGCATTAAAAGACAAGGTTTCTTCTAAGGGTATCAGCAGGATAGCATACCAAAAAGGCTCAAAGCTGGGTCTTCTGTACAGTACAAAAATGCAGAGTAGTCTCAATTAACTCCATTTTGTAATGGCTTAAGTTGATCAACAAGCATTTATTAAGCACCTACTGTGTCAGGCACCACTCTAAGTGCTGGGGATCAAAGAAAGTCTCTGCTCCCACACTTGTCTATTATACCTAGTTTAACTACTAAAAAAATCAGGTATCTTGTGCTGTACCACAGATTCTCATCTGACACTTAACCTTTCTGGAACAAAGAATACTAAAAGGCAGGGATCTCTCAGTGGCTTATCAGATGTCTATTTATTGCTAATTTCCAAGAGCATTTGTAAATCACTCAAATTGAGCTCATACCAAATAGATGAGAGACCATAGAATAAAAAGGGAAAAAACTCATATGCTCCACCTAGTGTCTGATATGCAATTCTACAAGAATCTTACCTGGGTTCTTCAGGCACCATGATGAAAGACGGCCAAAAATATCAAAGAAGTCGTGAAGGTACTGTTTGCCTGACTGTGGAATCATTGGCAGCATGGTTATTAAGACTAAAACTCCCGTTGTGAGTATTACTACATCTGTATCAGTCTGCAGAGAGGAAAAGCCAAATGAGAAGGGTGAAGACAACCTGCTAGAAACAAGACTAGCACCAGCACTACATACTACCTGATGAGGATCTAAATGAGTGAGCTTCAAACTAGAAAACCATTCATTACTAGCTTAGAAACTTTTCCTTAAAGATTTAGAGATAAACTCAAAAGAGACTCAACATAAATAACTTTTAACAGCTCTATGTTAATCGTCTTAAGTTCTCATCACACCTCTATAGCTTTCAGGATGAGTGGTTAACATCATATAGTGAATTTCAATTCCTAACTCTTTAGGACTTATTTATGGCATTCAAATGAAAGCATAAAAAGTTTTCACCACTAGGCCTTTCCAATGTTACATCAAAACTAGATCATATGTTGTTCTCGGGGTTGGTCTACATATCTCAGATTCCAGTCAGTGAAATCCTAAACTATGTAGTAGTAATTTACTCCATGTTCACTGATGGTGGTAAATGTTACCATTCATAACCAAGTCATTCATTACTAAAGAAAAAAGTCAATACTTTTTTCTCTATTTAAAAGACTATTGAGTTATAAGATCATCTAAGAAGAAACCAATTAAGACAGACAAAAAAAGGATATCAGGAGAGTAAGGCCACCTCTGACAAAATCTCTGGTTTTCTAACATCACCAAATAACTCAAAAGAGTGCAGTATTTAACTGAACTCATGAGAAAAGAAATCAATTCAGAGTGTCACTAGGTCTCAAATGAGATATGATTACTGCGTAAGTTATAGGCCAAGCAACTGAAGTTAAATATTCAAGAAACAATGTTAGGCAAGAGGATATCAATTCAAGACTAAGGAATCTAATGATTGTTATCATACTAAAGAGTTCTGAATTACATTTCTAAAATCTGTAACTTTTACTCATAAAATCACAAATGTAGACAACCCAGAGATCCAGAGCTCAGAAATCACCTAATACCAAGCCTTTATTTTACAAATAAGGAAACTGACGACCAGAAAGGTTAAGTGATCTGTCCAAGGTCAATAAGCAGTGACAAAGCCAAGATTCAAACCTAGATCCTCTGACTCCAAATTCATGGATCCTTTTATTGTACCACAATGTCTCCTCTAAAGGCTCTTAGTCTTCTATTACCAGAGAGGTATCAAAATATATCTTTCCACAGTCCTGCCCAGGCTACAAAATGCTTCTTTGTGTACATAAAAAAATATGCTGAAATTCATCAAGTCATGCCATTAACAAATGTGAATAAGAATAAAGCCTGGATAATTAACCAAGCTGTGAATATATAGCAAATACTTTAGTAAGGTCTTTTAAACTCTTTTATGATTAGTCCAACAGAGCACCTACATAAAATGTCATTCATTTTTACACAAGGGATAAAAAAGATGAACTAACCAGCCAGTTTTTAAACAACTTAAAGAGTATCAAGTTTAGAATAAAAACTGCTTTAAGTTATAAACTTTTGAACAGAGATAACTAATAAGTTTTATTGTACTTGGCTAAGAAATTCAGACATCAAGCATCCACAGTATTCCAGGTATCATAAAATTCAATGAGCACAAGACATGTTACACTATACTTGAACAAAATTGCTGAATTTTAAAGAACAGTCTGGCTTAAAATAAAACTATCTTATTTTTATAGTACTTTATGGTTTACAAAGTGCTTCGTATGCATTTTTATTTAAACTGAATAGTCTCTTGAGATAAATAAGGCAGATATTGCCTTTATACAGCTGAAGAAACTGAGGTTTACAGAGGTGAAGACACTCGTTACACCAGCAACAGAACTGTGACGAAGATCAAGGTCTGACTCTGATTCCAAAAGGCTTTCAACTACGATGCATTACCTACTATAATTATTAACGAGCTCAGTGGTTCCAAGTTATTCAGTATTTCAGAGACTAAGCTCATAGAACAAATCATTCAAATCTTCAGGATGCCTACCTTGAGACACTTAAGCAAAGAAGGCAAGAGAGGCGCTTGAGAGAGCTTATGCTTCCACGGGGGTTGCAGTCTTATGACATGCCCCAGTAAAGAGAGGACGGGTAAACGAGTAGCAGCTTTGCCCACATATTCATTAATTTTGTCCATGAGGTGCTAAAAATGGAAAAGACAAAGTTTATTTCATACATTCAGATGTGAACTAATAAATGTGACACCCTTAGAAAAAGGATTACTTTTATTAGCAGTCTTCAAGTGTCTAAATCATTCTAATCTGTTTTTTGATGCAAAAGACAATAGAGAGAGAGTAATGATTAAAAATATCTTTTCTTTGACCTTCATTTTGGGGACCTATCTCATATTTTAACCCAAAATAAGCATCATGAATCACCACAAATTAAAATTACAAGAATACACAATTTCTGCAATAAAAATTGACAAAAGTGGCATGTTATTAGAATCCTTTAAAAAATATTAGAAAATTTTCTCACACTCAAAATCACAAAGTTCCAAGTTTTGCAAATACAAAAAAGTTTTTATATTCTACCAACCAAGGAAAAAGGAAACAGGTATTGATACAGTAGAACCCTCCTTTGTTGTCCTATCTTTTGGCACCAGGTTTAACAAATGGCTTTATAGGTTAACAGCATCCATAGGCTTTTCTTATATAAGAGTCTATCCATGCAAAATTACGAAAATCTGAATTTACAAACAGGAAATTTAAGAGATGATTTATTCTTTACAAAAGGATCATAAGATTCCTCCAAACAGCAAAGTGTTTAGTGCATTTTAAACATGCTTTCTGACAACTTTTCAATTAATTTGCATTAAAAAGTTATTCCTGCATGTAATTAGTCACAATTTTACCTCTGATAAGCCAAATGTGAAACATTTAGTGTACTGAATGTAATAATAATAGCAAACATTTATATAGCACTTACTACATGCCAGGCCCTGTGCTAAGGCACTTTACAATTATTATCCCATTTGATCCTCATAACAATCCTAGGAGGCAGGTGCTATAATTATCACCCCTATTTTAGAAAAAAAGAAACTGAGGCAAACAGAGGTTAAGTGATTAGGTGAAACAAGGGTCACACAGCTGGTAAGGAACAGAGGCTGGATTTGAACTCAGATCTTCCTGACTCCAGGCCCAACCTCTATCCACTATGCCACCTAAAAATTACGTCATTATTTAATAATTTCTTCAGTGTTCTACCATCAAATATCAAGAAGTTACCTTATCATGAGGCTCTTGCAATGTAGTCAGGATGCGCAACACCTGTTGAGAACTGGTTTCCAGATAATAATCCACCAACGTATTTACAAGCATAGGACCACGGTCTAAATAAACGGAAATATGGCTTAAATATGGCTTTTTTTCTTAAATACCTAAATTATACCTCAATATCTTCTCTTCCCACCAATGTGAAATAAGCTCCATTCTGTATTTAAGTTTTATGAATAATTTTGTGGCAAATTATCATGCAAAATTGTGTGAAATTTGTGCTACTTCAATTCAGATCATATAAACTAAACCAATTTCTAGTTTTTTAAAATTCTAACTTTAGTAAGTGCCTAATTGTTTGCCCCCGTAGAAGCCATGAATCCTGAATTCATAAATACTCTTAGGAAGGAGACTTTAGAGGTAGGCTGTTTTCTCCAGATTGGCACAAAGAGGTGAGACTGGGAAAAAACAAAAAACTATATACTATTCACACTGGCTACTTACCAGAATTGAGGTTCTCTTTAAAGACAGTTGTTATGTCATCTAACACACCCAGAGCCGAGGAATCCAGCATGGAGAGGAGTTCACTAATATTTGCTTGCTGTGCCATTATCTTATATGTATGTGCTCATACTAGTTTTGGTACACACACTAAAATTTCCACAGGTTCTTCATTTGTGACCAGACTGAGGAAAAAAGAGAAAACTATTCATGTGAAAATGGTACCATTACCCACTAGCTCCTCATTTCCAAATGATTGCTGAAACACAAAACTGACGCTGATGGTCAGTAGGGAAGAGAAAAACTACTGATAATCACTTTTTTTACATGACATTAGGGTCTATGTGATTTCATTCTTTTCAATTTTATGACCAAATATTAGTTCCAGTTAATGAAATAACTAGAAAAAGATCATTAGTGTTAGGATAGTGAGTTAATGACAGAAATTTAGATGGGCATGTTTTCCCCTCGGCAGCTAGGTGGCGCAGTGGATAGAGCCCTAGGCCTAGAATCAGGAAGACTCATCTTCCTGAGCTCAAATCCAGCAACAGAACACTTACTAGCTGTGGGATTCCAGGTAAGTCACTCAACCCTGTTTGCCTCAGTTTCCCCATTTGTAAAACGAGCTGGAGAAGGGAATGGCAAACCACTTTAGTATATTTGCCAAGAAAACCCAAAAACGGTCACAAAGAGTTTGATACAACTGAAAAACGACTGAACAACAACAAATTTTCCTTCAATATCTATCTCAGTCTCTGTGCTTGGTTCCCTGTTGGTTAGAACACTAAAGATACTGAGACCACAGTCTCAGGTTAATTGGGTCTACCCTTTTTGTTTTTTTTTTACCTCATACTCTACTTCCTTAACCCTCTTCAGACATCTCAAAACACATCTGCTGCTGGTCAAATGAAACAAGACAAGAAGATGGAAAAATCTCAATACTCACACCTTATCAAAGGTAGAGCACATAAAAGACACACTAATTATCATAAGAGTCACTACAAACATCTATAATCATACCTGCCTGCTTTAATCTTTAAAGTTGTCTGTTTGGCACCAATTATTGTATCTCATATAGATTTGTTAATAATAAAAATATAGCCAGTATATATTGCAATGATTCCCTGAATAAGCCAAGAGTAAACATTAACTAGCTTCTCTGAACAACAACACCATTTCATATTAACGTTAACTTGTAAAACAGTCAGTTGTAATTGACTACAACTAATATAGTATTCCAATGCAATGATGCTAATCCAAGAATCCAAATTCTTTAAATTCTCAAGCAAAAACCTTGTGGCATTCATTGATTTATTCCTCTGAATCAGGAGTTAAGAAGCCAGAAAGTCAATTAAAATATTTAGATGTGTTCCTGACTCCAAATCACGATGTGGGAAGAAACTTAAGCCCACCTAGAAAAGTGATCACAAAGCCATGTCACAATTCAGGTATGAATCAACTCTATAAGACTCAGTTGCAGAAATGGTTCTAAAAAAGCAATAACTCCATTATAAATGGAGTACAAGACTTACATAACTTCTAGGGCACTCATTTCTATTCCGAAATGTTACACTGGAGACTTTGAAAGAATTGCTAAAAAGGCTTAAATCAGAAGCCAAGGAAAAAATCTTACTCAAGTCATTTAGAAATTTCTGAAACGGGAACTTATTTCTGCTTTCACCAAAACAAGCATTTGGGTAAAGCAGGAAGAGGTCAGTTTTTTAATTTTTAAAAATCTACAAACTCAGAAACAAGCTGGCTAGTCCAAGTCAATTAGCCTTGACGGTAGTAGGCAAGATAACTGGATACTTGCCATCTTTGTTTAGGGCTTTGCTGATGTTTCTCTGTGCTTTAGAACTGAATATATTCAGAAGAACAAAACTGAGAGCATTTCCTTTTAATTTCACATATAAAAAAGAAACCCTCAAATCTAATTTAAGAACTATAGAATTACAGTACAAAATTAAGTCAACGATAGCATAAGCAAGTCAATGTATATAGATGCCATCAAATCCAGGAACCATAGTACTAACTGGAAAACAATCCTGAAATTTACCCCAAAAAGAAACAAGAACCTCATCACCATAACATTAAATTTTGATGGTACAGTGTTTATAAGACTGTCTATTCCTACAGTATTTTACCAGAGAGGTCACGACTGGCTTTGATGGGAGAGGTATGTTTAGTCACCAGGACAAATGCTGTGCCATGCATGTAACAGTCACCTGAAAGTAAGTGATGGTTCAAAAATTACTGGTGTTCAGATATAAAACTTTTAAAAATGAAGCTTTAAAATGCCAACTAATCTTACTAGGCACCTAATATCTTGCTAGCTAATCCCAATATATAACTAAATCAAAAAATTATCCTAGCCTTCAAATTTTTCAAAGCATAAATATCTAAACTTTATGAAACTATGATTCCAAGTACTACAAACAGGGATTTACATAATAATCCTCTAAAAGAATACAATGCTCTTTTTGGGTATGGTCCCAAATTCTGCATACTCAGATACTAACTTTAAAAACAGAACATCTGTTGAGCATTTTAATAAAGTAAACAAACAAAGCCAGCCAATAAAACTAACCCAAAATACTTACAGAGTTTAGTAACCAAGGAAAAAGGTGAATTTTCTTTTCTGTCTTAAAAAACTAGTATAAAAATCAGCTGAATTTTCCTGTGAAATCAAAAGCATACAGTATTTTAAAAAGCTGATTGGTAAATGCCCTGGTCACACAAGCATCTGAGATTCACAGATTACACAAAAAAGCCTGTAATTTCAAGGGCTCTAAACTTAAAACTGATGACTACAGATTTGAAGGATTTTAAAACTGAAAGGGACCTTATAGGTCATATAGTGCAAACCCTTTATTTCACAAAATGAGGAAAAGTTAGATCTAATTACAGAAGAGACAAAGCAGGAAATAGAAGGTCTTTTGACTCTAAACAGAATGTCCATTCCACAAACAATATTCATTTTTATAACAACATCTGTACCCCTGAAAATTAAATACTTTTGATATTATATTCTAATAAACACCCTGTCATAGCTACAAGTATATCCTAAGTCTTAGAGATGAAAAAAGTAACAATACAACAAGCAGCACATGACTTGATCAAGATTTTTACATTACTCATTTAAGAATTGCATGGTTGAAGGATGTTCCAAGTCTAATAGCCAAGTACAATGATACTTACTGGCCTTTTAACCACATATAATTAGAGAATAATAAGATGCTGTTTAGTTCAAAAGAAAATGATTGGCTATTGCCAATCATGAATAATAAACAGTAAATCGTGGGGTGGGGTGGGGTGTGTGTGTGTGTGTGTGTGTGTGTGTGTGTGTGTGTGTGTGTGTGTGTTACTCACTCAGATCAATAAACCTCTTCCAGCTGTTTGAAAACACCAACTTGGAGGTAGAATACAGCAGATCCAGATCACTAATGTCTTACATATCTGATAGCATCTGATAAGTATACAGCAGAGTGCTAGGTATTTTAGGTATGTTTTGAGTCGTCAAAGTTGCAGTAAGTGATTAACTCAGAAAATCTGACAATGCTACATTACTATTTCTGAACACTTAGCTCATCTAATTACAGCATTCTGTTCAACTCAAGTAGCCCCTCATCTACTACATAGTCACATTGTCTTCAGGAACAGGTCCCTTGCACATAGGTTTAGATCTTATTTTTAAGCCCTAAGTAAAAAAGATGTGAAGATCATGTGCATTATCTAACACTTAGCCCCAGCTAACACTTGTATATATAAAAATAGCTATGACATTTGACTGATCTTCATTGTACTAACAGTAAAAAACATAATCATTGTTGCCCCACGTACACAGTTTGGACTAGGAAAGAAACAACTCCACCCAACTTTTAAGAAAAGGAAGGTAAAGCAAAAGTAGGGTAGAAGTTCTGCTTAAGTAGGATATTTAAACCAGTTCTAAGAAGATTAAGCACTCAACTCCAACAGTTGTCTATCTAGTTTTTTAGGTCACTTAATTATTTCCAAAATGTTCCTTTCTGTTCCTGGGAAATCAACAGCTAGGTTAAAAAGTAGTCAAGTATATATAACTGAGCTTCCCAGTCACAGAAGCCTTCTAATTAGGAAATTAATTTTAAATAAATTTTAATGGAATGAGATATTTGTAAAGTGCTTTGTAAATTTTAAAGCACTACTTTTAATATATCCTCTTTGTAAACCTTAAAACACTATATAAATATTAGCTATTATTTTAAATATATCCTCCTTCCATCTTATTCTCAAAGCCCTTCTTTAACATGTTTTCCTTACAGTGCTGTCCATCACAACCATTTTACACTTTTATAACACCTAATATCTGAACTCTCCATTTGCTATGTATAATGCGTTTTACTACGTATTTTTCTCTGTGTATATATATCAATCTATACACATACATACACATATCTATATCTACATACATATATACACACATCTATCTACATATATATCTTATTCACCTATTCAGATTATAAACTAAAAGATAGAAACTATATATTTTATAAAACCTGTTCCTACGGTGTCTAATACAAGTTATACACAGTTGGCATCCAAATATTGAATTTGTTATTGAATTTGCCTTCTGGCGCTTTTTCATTCATTTTTTAAAAAATCTGATTTTCCCCATCCCAAAAGAATTAAAGCCTTTGGGCCAAATGTTCTTTGTAAATCAAACGGAAAACTGGATTGAGTTTTAAGTTAGCTACTTATCACCTTGTTGAACATTTAGACACAATTCCTACTAGCATTCTTAATACTACAAAGATTTGTGATTTTATTGTTGTGAGCTCTCCCTTCACTGACTCAGACCTCAGGCTCTCTACAACTATATAACAACAATTCAAGAATTCCTTTGGCTGAAAAATTCAACACTTTGCAGCCAACCTGCTCGTGAGCATCAATCTCAACTAGTAGAAAATCCCTTTTTCTGAAGCACAGAAAAATAAGAGGCTTGCAAAAAGAAATGACAGAACTCAGAGAAGCTTCTTAGTCTGATAAAAAGAAGAAAACCACCTATTTTCACAGGGGGCAGCTAGGTGTCATAGTGAATAAAGTGGCAGGCCTGGAGCCATAGACACTTACTAGACCCTGGTCAAGTCACTTAACCCTGTTTGCCTCAGTTTCCTCATCTGTAAAATGAGCTGGAGGAGGAAATGACAAACTACTCCAGATTCTTTGCCAAGAAAACCCCAAATGGGATCATGAAGAGTTAGACATGACTGAAAACAATTCAATAACAAAGATTTTCACAGAATCACAAATTTGAAGCTGGAAGAGACCTCAGAAGTTCTCTAGTCCAACCTCCTCATTTTACAGATGAGGAAACTGAGGCCTAGAAAGGTCTAACAAGTACTGAGAGATGGGATTTGAACCCCTGTCCTCTGACTCAAAATCCAGTGTTCTTTTCACTGTACCACAGTGCTTTTCTTAGTGTATAATGAACAAAATCCACATAAACAGCAGAAATTACTAAGGTAAAAATATCAGGTTTATTACCTCATAGGATCATTACTATCCACCTGAGCTTAGTTACATGAAGGTAATAAATGTCACAACATTAACACTACTGGGTGACTTACATTAGCAATTACCAACATATATATTCATACCAGATACAATTTCATTCTCAACTCCTTAAAATATATACACACTATTCTACTACAGATGACACCCTAACATACTCCCCCTTAGTGGGGGAAGTGAGCCAAAATCAACATTAAGCATTGTGCCCCCAAATGAGAATGACAAACCACAAGAGATTATGCTCTACCTGTTCTATGGACAATTAGTACTTCAGTTTCCAGTGCTGCCAACCTGGTGTCTTTCATGATCTCTAAAGGAAAAAAACAACAACAACAACAACAAAAACACTAAATAAGCATGAACACTAATCTTATAATAAAATGTGCTCATAGAATATTAAAGTTGGAAGGGACCTTAGAAGTCATCTACTCAAGTAAGTAACCTTTCTTCCAGATGACAGCCTTATAAACGGTGAAAACCAGTTATTGTGCCCACCCTCCTTGCCCCCACTTTCCTCTTCTCCAGGCTAAATATCCTAAGTTCCTGCAACTATTCATCACCTGACATGTTTTCCAGACCCTTCAATGCTCTGGTAATCCTTCTTTGCACAAGATCTAGACCTTCTTAAAATGTGACAGCCTAAATTGTTCACAATGCTCAAAATATTGTCTTATCAATGTAAAGTATGGTAGGGCATGTGTTTCCTTTGAAATAGATTTTACTTCTACTCATGTAGCCTAGGATTACATTAGCTTTTTGACCCCTCATGTCACATTGCTGGCTTTCTCTCCCCTCTTCCTCTTCCCCATCTCACCACTTACCCAATGAGTTAAACCCTGAGGGGCTCTCACTTCTGATGTCTGGTACAGTGAAGACTGAGGACTTTGACTGGGGCACTATACCCACCAGACTGTAATGCAGGTATCCTAAGTCAAGTTCAGGGAGGACAGAAATAGCCTATGAAGCAGAAGGGCAAAAGCTTACTTGGTGTATATTTATTCAGTATGAATAAACCACTGAAAGTGGGGTTCTATGAATGATATTCTATATTTACCTAGTAATTAAGCCTTGAAGAGCAGTAGGTTGGAATCAATTAAGTTATTAAAAAATAACCAATGTTGGTCAAAACTAAACTGACTGCAGATCTTTAACCATTTTAAACCTACTGATCCGGTTGATAGGAAAGATTGTACATCAAGGTTGTACAGACATTTTCTAGTACTCAAAATAACAATTCTCTATTACTAGATGATGTACATAAGTTATTCTACAATACTATGAGGCAGGTCCATTTCAATAGGGCAGACAAACATTCAGATAGAAAAAGCTTCTATCCCAGGTAACTCAATCAAGTAGATAACTAGGATTAGCATACAAGACCTCGAGTCTATACGTAGCTTAGTCAACGGCTTAGTCTACTCTACTGAGTTATACACACTCCTTATTTATATTAATCCCAGTCTATATCATCAACCTAAAAAAATAGCAACAGAAGGATGAAGTTGTGATCATTTATACACCACACCCGAATCTTTTCCAGTTTTGTCTCCCACAATCCTATTCCACATCTCCTCCTAAACTCCTTCAACTGGACTATTCACCACTATCAATTCATCCTGCCCTTCTCTGACTGTTAGTGCGGTTTCCTCTACCTGAAAATGTTCTTCACATCCTGACTTCTATCTACCTTTCAAGGCCTAGCTAAAATGCCATCTATACCACAAAGCTTTTCTTGATTTTCTCTCCTCCAGCAATCTCTTCTGCCTCTTAATTTCTATACCCCTCCTCTTATTGCACTTACTATACATTCACATTATACTTTGTGTAATAATCATTGCCTTATTCTCCTCTACAAGACTAAGTTTCAAAAATCAAGGATGTTGACAATCTTTGAATCCCTCATGGTATGTAACATAGTGCCTTGAATATGATAAGCACTCAATTTGTTGGAACAGTGAATTACAGAAATTTACCTCAACAATAAACAGGAGTTCTTAATCTTTTTTGTGTCACAGACCCCCTTGGAAGTTTGGTGAAGCCTACAGACTCCTTCTCATTATGTTTTTAAATGCATAAAAAAATACATAGACTTCTAAAGGAAGCCAATTATAATGAAAATTATAAATATTAAGAAAAAAGTTCATGAACCCCCAGGTTAAGAACCCTGAACTCTTTATCGAGTGCCTAATACATGCAAGGTACTGAGCTAGGTCTTAGGAGATTAAAAAAAAAATCTCAATATATTGTCTGTACCCTCAGAAGCTTGTGTTTTAGTTATGGAGAAGAAAACTACATTAGAATTTATAATGTGAAGCTACCATAAGAGAGATGTTAGCAAAGTATTATGGGAGGTGGGAACGGATGAGGGAAGAGCAACATTTTCTCTAGTTTTAAAGCAGCCTCATGTAGGTCTCATTTCTGCGGTTCATAAGTGGATTGTTTTCATATCTGAATGCAGAGGAGCTATGAATTTTAAGGTAATACCTATTTATTCATATATGACCTAAATATAATCTTGGGGGGGGCAGGGAAGGAAGACTGGGTCTCCCTATTTAGTGTACGCTGGAAGTACAGCTCAAAACTCTGAGCTCAAATGACCCATCAACTTCAGCCTCCCCCAGTACCAGGGATCATAGGCACATACCACCACACTTGTCTAGCAGTATGAACTTGTAAAGTCTTTTTCCTACATCCTTACTTACGAGAAGATAATTTTTCAACTGCATGAGTTAAGTAATAGCTATGAATTTTGAACCTATCAGCTATCATTTGCAGTTCAAAAAAGGATCTCAAATGCCTTAAAAAGTGTTTTATGTGGAAATACTGTCATGGAGCTCTTAGGATTCAGGGAAGAAAGTTTCATATGTTCCTTAGAAAGAGCTACTTGTCAAAGTTAACAGTACCTAGAAAATCATTATGAGGTAGCATGGAAAATGCAAGTTATAGATATGAACTTTACTCTCCCCTAAAATCTTGTTTCTTCCTTTTTTTAAAAAAAATTTTTAAAGGGTCCACAACATTTTTTGAGTGGGGGGGAGAGGAGTAAGGCAATTGGGGTTAAGGGACTTGCCCAGGGTCACACAGCTAGTAAGTGTCAAGTGTGTGAGGCCAGATTTTTGAACAGGTCCTCATAACTCTAAGGCCAGAGCTCTACCCACTTCGCCAGCCAGCTGCCCCTGTTTTTTCCTTTCTTGCCGAGTATAAATATAAAAGAGCAACTCACTCGATGAAATGAGTTAAATTGATACAATGGAAAGGAAGGGAAAATTACTCTGTTATGTCAACACTTCTATTAAAGGCCAAGGAAAATTTGGATATACTATGATAATCAGTGTGTTGTACTGTGTACAAAGTTCTCTCATATTTCTCTTTAGCAAAAAAGAATGCAAAAGCATAAGATATCATTTGCCCTGATTATATTCCCAAAGATACCAAGTATCTCGAACAGTACTGAATGATCCATGAAAGAGAGGAAGAAAAAAAAGACAACACTGCTTGCCATAGAGTAAAACAGCTGTTAGTTAAAGCTGCCAAAGTTTGTGGTCATGTGTTAAAGTTGTCTCTTCAGCTGTAGTACCTTCCAAGGTCACATTAATAGGGGCAGTAGAGAGCTCCAACTTGCCAGTTTCTAGGTTCAACAGTATACATGCCATTTTGGCACAGTAATCAGATAATTTTGCTCCTTATTTTAAGAACTCAGAAACACTCCAGTCAACTGTCTTAAGGGGCAAGAACTCAACAGTTTTGGCCATATTATTAGTCAGCATTGTCACATTCTGACAATTTGCTAGCACCAAGAATGCTTCGCCCCTTCCTTATCTTCCCCCCCCCAACACGAGCGCACTAAACAGGTGACTACTGTATGAACTTGAGAGATTATTTAGCATTGTGTCCCTTGAACCAGACATAAAAAATCCTGGAGATCTTATACGATGTCCACAGAATCAGAAATGTAACTTGTCATTTCAATATGTTGAACATATTGAAACATAAGTGCCAAAGGTGTCAAGTTAATGTCCATTAAAGAAAAAAGGTTGAAAGCAAGGTACTGGAAATACTAAAATAAATACTTGCTTTTAGGTTCAAGCAAAGAAGAAACTCAGTATTATATAATTCTTGAAGAGTAGTCCTGCAACACTCAAATACACCAAAAATGGACTAGTTTCCATCATAAGTGTATTGTAAAGTTTGACAATTATTTAGAAGCTGTGAAACAGATCCTATTCTTGAAAGGTAAAGTTCTTCACTCTTCAAAATATGATTTAAGTGGCACCTTGTTTAAAAATCAGAAGCATAACCAAAAATTTAACTGCCAGGGAAGAGTGAATTAATCTTTTAGCCTAGGGGCTTAAACAAAATGGTTTACAGTCTTTGCGGTCCATAGGGCCATCTTTAAAAGAAAGCTGCCAGCTACAAACCAACTGGGGACTTTCCTGTCTGCTAGTCATTCAAGAAATTAATTTATGCTTATTAGAGCTTGCCAATTTTTAAAAAATAGTAATATATCTAGAAGTTATTACTACAAAGATGCATTAGGAGTGCAAAGTATACTTGCTACTTTATAGTATTAGAAACATTTACTTCTTAAAAATGCCTATAATGATTTAACATCGATACACTTCTGCATTTTTACCATTACACTGTGTAAACAGCTGAAGTCAAAGCAGGTAGTGATGGATTACTGCAGTATGCCTGAACACATTACTTTCCCTAAATCTGCTGCTATTTAACTTGCATCTTCTCCTATACCAGATTTGACACAATGAGTATCCAAAATGCAAACTTGCTGCTCACACACAAGATGAGATTACTATTAAGACACCATTTTATTTATTTTATAAGACCCTTACCAATGGGTTTGAATAACTATCATGCCTGGCATGTATCCAAGTTATGTCTTTAAGAGGAGAATGTGGAAGTGCAATGCTGAATGCCCTCCTCACTCATCTGACACAGAAGCACTCTTTACTTTATGACTCCCTCTTCTGCCCTTTATTGACACTGAGGCACCTATACAACAAAAGACAGGATTACATGAGGAAAGGACATGATTTTGTGAACTTTTATTAAAAATTAGAAATGACTACTAACTTAATAGCATTTAGACTCTAGAGGTTTAGAAAGGTAAATTCATTACTTATTTTATTACCTGAAATAACAGATGTTAAAAATAACAGAGAAACTGGAGATTATAACATTGTTTATGATTAGGCCTGTTTTCAGATCAATTTAATGGAAGCCTACATATTTGTTCATTTTTGCCCATGTGCACTTTAATATAAAATGAAGGTCATATACCTCTGTCCAGGTAAGTCATTTGGGTCACATTTTGGCTCATTCTGGAAACCTGATTTTAGGAAGGTTATCTACAACTACAAAATAACCAGAATGATGAGGGGACTCTGTCAAAGCACTTTGGGATGTTCAGCCTAAAAGATTTAGGAAGAAGAAGACTGCTTTTTCAAGTATTTGAAAAGCTATTTTTTAAAAAAAGGTGGGAGTTGATTTCTTTTGCTTGGTCCCACAAGTTAGAATTAGGACCAGCTGTTCCTGGGAGTAAGGAGAAGGGGAGAAGTCATAGGAAGGCAGATTCTTTTTGATAAGGGATAAATTTGCTAACAATTTGAGATGGTCTCTATCACTTAAGGCATTTAAGCAAAGGCATAGCTACTCAGAAATCTAATGATGATAAAATGACTTCTGATGACTCTTCTCATTCAGATTGAAGAAAATTGCATTGTATTAACTTGTGAATACTTAAGTATGGAAAAAGGAAATTCTATTTGAGTACACACCACATATAACCATACTCCTAATTCCAATGAAAAAACAACTAGTCCCTTAAAAGATAAACACCACAAAATAACATCCTAAAAAAAGGACTACAAAGAATTCACAAATTAGTAAGAAAAAGAAAGTTAAGCAATAAGATTTTAAAGAGGTTCAGAGCAGTGAATTTTTCTAGGCCATTAAATGTATAAAAATATCACCAACAAGTAAAGTCTAGTGTTTTTGATATAATAAAGCCATTAGCAGTTTGATGAGGCAAGCTAGAATTATGGATTCCTTCAAGTCAAGAAGCATTTATTAAGCACTTACTATGTGTCATGCAATATACTAAGTGTTGAGGATACAAAAGCAAAACAGTTCTGGCTGTCAAGGAGCTCACATTCTAGTGGGGAAGACAATATACAAATGAGTATGTACATACAAGAAACAGATAAGGTAAATTGGAGATAATCTCAAAGAAAATACATTGGAGTCGGGGTGACCAGGAAAGGCTTCTCAAAGAAGGCAGGATTTGAGCTGAGAATTGAAAGCAGTCAGTGAAGCCAGGAGATGAAGAGGAGGAGTATGTCAGGCGTGAGGCAGCCAGTGAAAAGGCAAGGAATCAGGAGCTTTGGTGTTGTGTGTGAGGAATAGTAAGAAGACCAACCTCAGAAAAAATTAAAATCACAGAATCTTGGAGCTGGAAAGGACCTCTTTGTTGAATTAAAAATAATTTGGTCCAACGCTCTGACTTTAAAGATGAAGGCAGGAAAAGTTAAGTGACTCAACAAGTTCACACAGCTAATAGGCTTCAAGGAAAAACTGATTTATTTCATTGCAAGGTTTCCAGTATGCCACTGGATTGACTCTTTGGGATACATATGAACTTAAGATAATACTGTAAGAATATGTAAAAGCTTTAATCCACTATGGCAAGGTAATAAAAGGGTACATTTGCACCTTGGCAGTTTCCTAGAGGAGTCTGAGATAGTGTTAGGTTCCCTCTAGCACCAAGTTTAAGTTAAAAAAAAAGCCTCATTCACAGTACTCTGCATGCAAGTCACTTATTAAATGTCTGCTGATGAATGAAAATCAAACTAAGATTTCTTGAGTATCTATATCCAAGTGCCATATTATAAAGATTAACCTAAACAAAAGACAAATACAAACTGAAAAGGAAGCCATGAAAACTGTTACTGTAGGCATAACTGGATGGCTATTAAGTTATTCATTTGCCCTGATATACTGATGAAATTGAGCAGTTTCACTGGATAAATGAGACACTTAAGCTTCAGGGACTTTCCTAGTAATACACTGCATAACCACTACACCACACATACCAGAACTGTTTTGATATGTCAGTGAGAGTTCAATGATTTACATGATGAGCCAGTTTATGGGTTCTCACATCTAGAATGAACAGGTTAAGTAAGCTCACAAAGGCATTCTAACTAAGGGCTTAAAAACATGCCATGTGCTTCATGCCACCAAGAAATGCATGAAGCAAAAAAAGGTGACATCATCTGTCTTCTTAGAAATGACATACTACAGTTGTTTTGTGTTTTGGATAAGATATTAACTTTAGTAGGTATGGAGAAGGTGGTATTTTCCATTTATATCTACTATAAATACCCCATAAGCTTATACCAGGTGGTTATAAGAAGATTCTGTAGCTCCCCAGGGCAATAGCAAAGAATGTTTCAGTGTTGAGTAGCCTCATTTGCCTGATGCATGACTGTTAAAAGTATATTTCCCTACACAGCCCCAAATCAGTTTACACATTTGCATATTCAGGGTTTATTCAGAGATGTTCAATTTAAGGATCACAGGTGTTCACTGCATAAATCAAGAGTTCTCTGAAGACTGGGTTTAATACTGCCTCCTGAAATTTACAATTCCATTTAGCCAGGATGTATTTGAATTCGGAAGACTACAAGTTTATCCCAAGATTACAAAAAACAAAACATCTCAGATTAAAACTCTTCATATATTAGTAAATACATATCTTGACTAGCTATGAAAGTCTAACACAAAAGCTTATTTAATCTTAGAAAAGTATTCTCTCTTTGGGGTACTTATCTATAGAATCCAAATAGTCTAGTATAAATATATCCTCCTGCATTAAATTCTTTATACTTCAAGCCAACAAACATTTATAAAGTGCCTGTGACCTGCTAAGCAACGGGAACACAAGGAAGAAAAAGGACAATCCCCACTCTTATAACTTAACAGGAGGGATCCCATATGTACACAAATGAGTATAATACAAGACTTGATAAGATATGCAAAGGAGGCATCCAGACCTAACCTGTTAAAAAGGTCCTGAATGTTTTCTACATAATACATATTTACATAATACCTACAGAATAGAATGTTTATGATATTGCCATTTTATGTTTTTGGTGGAGGAGTAGCTTATTTCTCCTGTAAACTGACAAGAAACACACCCCCTCCACCCAAAAAAAAAGGAAGAAAAGAAAAAGAAATACAAAAGATTAACTCCATCTCCTCTGAATGACAAGAATGGGAATCTAGACATAAGCAAATATATGAGCTAGACTTAGGAAACCCAGTAAAGGTTTCAGAACTAGAAAAACAAAAGATTCACTGACACCAAAGAAAAATCCTTTATCACTGCAAGCAAAGAAAATGCTTTTAATAAAGCAGCCACCTCCAGAAAGAGGTCTCCTTCACCCTCTACTCCCTTAAATGAATGAATGGGTGACCTGTGGTTGGTTCGAAGTCACTGCAAATAGCATTTTAAGTATTACTTGTGCTGACAGTTACCTTAACGTCATCATCAATTAACGGGCAAAACCACTTCTCCTGTCGGGCCTCAGTTTCCTCATTTGACAAATGAGGGGGTTAGACTAGACGGTCTCTAAGGTCTCTTCCAGCTTTAAACCCGGTGGATGCGCTGAAGCTCCCAAAGTGCAAAACATTTAATTAAGATACACATCAATCGAGGCAGAGGGTGGGGAGGAAGAGAAAAAATGAGGCTGAAGTAAGTGCAACAGGACACTTAACATCCCTCCATTCATTCTCTCTTCGACCCTTCTAATAGGGTCCCCGGCCCTTTCCCCTAGCCACCCCTTAAAGAGTCAAGAGCCCTGATCTCCTCAGAAAGGCTGTGAGTGCTTCCCACCCCCGGGGAAACCATCACTCCCGGAAAGTCAGGGAGAGGAGGAGGTGCAGGGAAGAGGGCCCATCATCTCAGGGTTCCCCTCGACACCGGGGCCTGGGGGGTTAGGGGGCCTGGGGTCAGGCGCGGTCCGAGGGGCAATCCAGGGGGCCCGCCCCCCCTCTTCCTAGAGAGCTGCCAGTCCCCGCAGGGCCCGGCCCCCAAAGAAAAAGAGAAGAGAAGGGGAAAGAAAAGAAGGAGGGGGCCGCCAACGAAGCCCCCCTCCTCCCAAACGCCCAGCACCAGCGCCCCCTCCTTCTGCAAGGACCCTCCCTGACAAGCCCTCCAGAGCGCGGGCCACCCCTGGATCCCCGGTGAGAAGGAGAAGAGCGACACCCTTATACTCACCCACCGCCTCCTCCCCCTCGGCTGTTTACCTCTCACAGCTCCTCCAGCCTACAGGGCGCCGCCATCTTGGACGTACAGCGCCCCCCCTTCCCCCTCCCCTCCCTAGTCCGCGCGCAGAGAAAGCCTCTGGAGACTTCCGCCACGAAAAAGAGTTCCCGCCGACATCCCCCCTCCCAACTCGACCGTGGAGGTTTACCGTGGACATCCTCCTGCAGTTAGACCTCCCGCAAGAGATGAAGCATACCTATCTGTGCAATGGGAATACGTGTAAGGGAATTAAAGAGCGAGCATAAAGTATGCTTGCTGCGGAGGGGGGGGGCGGGGCGGGAACTGGCGGAAGGATTGGGAGAGAAGGCCATGGTAAAGTCTTGTGACTTTGAAGGCGGCAGAAAGAAGCGCCGGCGCTGCGGGAGGAGCCACGAGAAATGGGGCGGGAGGGAGGGGGGAGTGGCGTCACGTGACTGATTCTTTCGAGGGGGGGTGCTGCTAAGGAGGGATAAACAAGTTCATTTTGTCCGGGTGTGGTTTCAGCCGAAGGTTCCTATTTTCTACCATTCTGTTTGTTTGTTTTTTCCTCTCCTGCTTCTTGCAAAGCTGTAGGATTTAGGGCTGAAAGGGGCCTGGGGACTACTTGTTGAGACCCTGTTCCCAAGGGAATGGAGAGACCTAGGCCAGGCACTGCTTGTTACAGGCCTGATTCTGAACCTCAAAGGAAACGGTAGCTCACCTACTTAAGTAACATCCCCGCTCCCCACATTTAAAGGGCATTGACAGCCATGATTCCGTTTAATTTCTCTAACAACCCCGTAAAATAGAGCATTTTACAGAGCAGGAAAGAAAGGCTGTGAAGAGGTGTATACAGACTTAAAAGATACATAAGCAAAAGAACAGAGACTGGAACCCAAAACACCTTTGCTCAGCCCCTCAGGCTTGAGGAACCTTTCTAAATAATTTGCCCTTCTCTCCCACTCAGTTAGATTAATGCCTTTAATCACTATGGACTCATGTCACATTCTTTTATGGACTGGTTCAGGTGTGATTCACTAACTGCCTTTTGTTCATCTCCAGTTGGCTATTCCATAGGCCTCTCAAACTCAACATGTCCAAAACAGAACTCATCTTTCCCTCCAAAAACCTTCCCTTTTCCCAAATGTTTCCCTGTTATAAATTGAAGGTACCAGCATCTACGTAGTTATGCAGGCTTGCAATCTTGGTGTCAACCTCTACTCACACTCGTCCCACACCCATTCTGCCACTGCCTTCTCCTTTCTACCTTCAAAACATCCCTTATAGACATCCCTTTCTTTCTATTCATAGAGCCACCATCTTGGTGCAGGACCTTATCACCTCACAACTAAACTCTTGAAATAGCCTTCTGGTTGATTTCCCTGCCCCTACACTCTTCTCACCCCAGTCTAATCTCCCCTCAGCTTCAAAGGTGACCTTTCTAAAGCTTGTTAGCCTCCTACTCAATAAAGTCCAATAGCTCTCTTTTACCTCCGGCATCAAAAATAAAGTCTTTAGTTTGGTATTTAAAGCCCTTCACCACCTGAACCCTTCCTACCTTTCTAGTCTTCTTGCACTTTTAATCCTCAGCAGGTAGTCTATGATCCAACTACACTGGCCTGTTTGCTTGACACTTCCCACATGACACTCCATCTCCTGGGTCCCAAGCCTTTTCAGGCACTTCCCCATGCTGGAATGTTCTCCTTCCTCACCCCTACCTCCTGGCTTTCCTGGCTTCCTTCAAGCCTCAGCTTAACTCCCACCTTGTGCAGGAGACCTTTCTTTCCTGGAACATCCTTCCTTGCTCTAATGTCTTCCCTCTGTCAGTACCTTTCATCTATGTTGAATATATACGCAATATATATGATATATAAAGATCTTCTCTAGATGTATAAGCTCATAGAAAGAGAGAGCAAGACAGACAGACACAGTTATTTACAGGATGTCTCCTGATTAGAATATAAACTCCTTGCGGGCCAGAACTTGTCCCCCTTTCTTTGTATCCTAAGTGCTTAGCACAGCATCTGGCACATATTAATTGCTTGATAAACGTTTGTTGATTGACTAAAGGCATTCCTCCACTAAAGTTTACACATGATTTGTTTTGGACTTTTATTTTGGAGGTTAGGAAGAGATGAAGATGGTAGGATTTGAGGCAGGGAAGCAAGAAGAACCTGTGGATTTTTAAAGCACTTCACCAAAGAAGTCTTTCTGTAAGGATACCGCATACATATAAGTATTTGCCCTTTGTTCAGGGAAGAAAGGGAAGCCTAGTTGTGAGCCCCTTGGACATTTGCCTAGCCTACTTTGTAAAGTTAAATTTACCTTTTTCTTCCCTTGATCACAATTTGTGACTGTAAAGGCAGTTATTTGTTCTACAATTATTTATTGTACATCTGCTATACAAGCCCAGAACTGTGCTAAGAATTAAGAGAAATTTCTAAAAAGAAGGCTAAAACATGATCCTTCCTGAAAATACTTAAAATATATTTGAAGACACAACTAAAATCCAAATTCCTCAGTCCAACACTCTTAACCATCAATAATGTAAATAAAATATAAGGCTCTGGAAATCAGAGCCTTTTTTTTGGTCTTTTTATCACAGTTCCTAGCATATAGTAGACCTTTAATACTTGAATATAGAATCAGAGGAGTTATGGTTCTTATAAGTATATGAAACCCATAATAGCTGTAAAACTCCCATTTTCAGATTTGCTTCTTTTCATTACCACCAGTGCTATGAAAAATGGGCATGCCTACACTTGATGCTTGTTTGGAGTCAATTCAGCATTTATTAAGGGTCTGCTATGCAGAAGGCACTGTACTGGGGAAGAATTGGGGGAGAAGATGAAACTCAAGCAGCTTATAGTCTAGTAGGAGAATGTTACACAAATGTAATACAAATTAGAATATAATAAATACAAAGAATAGATTAGAATATGATAAGTGTGACACATTAAGCATCTACTATGTGCAGGGCACTGGATATATTAAAGACAAAAATAAAACAGGCCCTGTCATCAATTAGCTTCTATTATAGAAGATGAAACATATACACAAATAGCTAAATACAAAGTAATGCAGTATAATTTCAAAAGAGATATTAATGGAACTTGTGAAAGTTATGAGATCATACAGGGAGAGACTATATAGCAAGAGAAGAGAAAGGGGCCCTGGACAAAGCCTGGGGGAATGACTATTCTCGTTGTTGTTGTTGTTGTTGTTGTTGTTGTTGTTGTTGTTGTTGTTGTTTGTCCTTCCTTCTCAAAGAGGACCATGACATCAGGAAGATGATGCCATGAACTAGCAATTGAATTGGATCTAAGTGAGGGACAGCTGTGCAAAGTCACTAGCCTCACTTTCTTCTCCGGAGCCATCTGGGTTCAGTGGTAAGATATAGATCAGGATAACTGGAGATGGCCCGGAATGCAGTGGGAGACCTTGGCCTTGAATGTCAAGGGATGACTGTATAACAGTTGTTTAATTGTATTGCCACTCTGCTTTGTTCATCTTTCAGTTTGGTTGGTTTTTATTTTCTTGTGAAGTTGTAGTCATTTCCCTTCTCTTTGATGTTTCTAGTATTTATGTGTTTGTAGAGTAGATGAGGAGCCTGACTTTTTTCAAGTCTCTCAGTCCACCATCTTGACTATCTACTCTTTAACCCAGGTTCCTAAAGCCAATGCAAGCAGAGCACAAGGTCCTGCACATCCTGTTTGGGTTGGGAAGGTGTTGAATATTGGCCTACAATACATTATGAGTCTGTCTTGTTTTAATAGAATGGTCAAAAAGGCTCATCCCAAGAAGTCTGGCCAAAGGACGGGTGGGAAGGGGGTGGGTGTGTAGAATGACAGTACCTAATGAAGAACACCATTTCACTTCTAAATCAAAGGATTTCTGTGGTATGGAGGGAGTATCCAAAACAATGAAATCATAGGTCGTTTGAAGTAGTGAAGGATTCATTGTTAATAAAATTATTTTTCATTCAGGGAGACCTTTAAAGAAGAAGTGGGAAAAATAATTTACTCTTGAATATTGGACTACACTTAGTGAGAAAGAGGAATCTAAAAAGGAATGGCCAGATATGTAGAAGGAGAATTAAGAGAGTAAAAAAGAGAAGGAGGAAGTTTACAGGAGGAGGAACTGATCAGTGATATCAGAAGTTCTTCAGTCTTCTGACACCTTACTCCCTTCCATGCACTCTACAATCCAGTGACTCTGACCTTCTTGCTCTTCCTCTAACAGCAAGCTCCATCTGCCTGGAATGTACTCACTCCTCATCTTCACCTCTACTTCCCTTCCTTCAGGTCTCAACAAAAATCCCACCTTCTAAAAGAAGCTTTTCCTGTTCTTCCTTAGTGTTAGTGCCTTCCCTCTAATATCATCTCCAGTTTATCCTGTATACATCTTGTTTGTACACAGTCGTTTACGTGTTGTCTCACCTGAATGAGGGCAGGGAAAGTTTTTGCCTTTCTTTGCCTGGCACATAGTAGGTGCTTAATAAATGTTCTCTCATACTGCAGAAAGGTAAAGAATAATAAGAACTAAGGACAGACCATTGGATTTAGCAATTAAGAGATCATTGGTGAGCTTGGAAAGATTTAAATTGGGTTAGGATGCCCAAAAACCAGATTGCAAAGGATTGAGAATTGAGTGAGAGGCGATAAGTGCAGACAACCTTTTCAAGGAATTTGACTGTGAAAAACAAGAGATATAGAACAATACCTGGAGGGAACGATAGGATCACATGAAGTGTTTTTAACCATCAGAGACCTGGATGTGTTTGTAGGCAGTAGGGAAGGAGCCAGCCAATGGATGTGGTTGTTCACTTCTTTTTCAGTCATGTCCAACTCTTGGTGACCCCATTTGGGGTTTTCTTGGCAAAGATACTGCAGTGGTTTGCCATTTCTTTTTCAGCGCATTTTACAGATGAGGAAAATGAGGCAAACAGGGTTAAGAGACTTGCCCAGTGTCACACAGCTAGTAAGTCTTTATGGCCAGATTTGAACTCAGGAAGATGAGTCTTCCTGACTCCAGGCCTGGCACTCTATCCACTGTGACACCTAGCTGCCCTTAGCCACCTAGCTAGTGGATAAAAAGTGGTAATCCCAAAAGCTGTACTACTACTAAGTGAGAGTAGAGGGATTAAAGACATAGTTGATAAATAATTCTAAGCTGATCTCAATTTCCAATTCACAGAACCTTGCTGGATCTGTGATCAGTTTCCCTCCCAGGTCACTTAGTAATCATAATAGCTGATATTTATATTTCACTCTTTGCCTGGGATTACATAACCTTTAGGTGTCTGAGGCAAGATTTAAACCCAGATCTTCCTGACAGCAGATCTAACATTCTAGTCATACCACACAGAACATCAGTATTTCCAAGAGAAACATGGGAATCCAAAGCTATTTTATAGGAAGAATATTTGAGGATATCAAGGATTTCTAACTTAGAGAAAAGATTTAGGAAGTGGATTAAGATTTGATTCCCACCTCCAAACATCTCATAGGCAATCATATAGGATCATAGATCTAGAGATGGAAGACACCTCAAAAGCCATGGGCCAAAATGAGGACCAATATACTCATTTTACAGATGAGAAAACTGAGGGCCAAACTAAAATGACTTCCAAGTTCCTATGGGTAGTAAATTGTCAGAGCCAGGTTCTGAACCCAGGTTTTCCCTTTCTTCAACTAGTGTTATTTCCAAGTACCATATAGAATAGACTTGGCCTGGATAGCTCCAGAGGACAAAAATTGGACTACCAATTGGAATTATTAGGAGGAAGATTTCAACCCAACATAAAGAGAAACTAATAGTTAGAATTTTTTGACAATGGAATTGACTACCTCAACAGATGGTGAGTTGCCTGTCATGGAAAGTATTTGAAGAGATTAGATGAACAACCACCTTTTGGGATGCCTTAGAAAAGAATCCTGTGTTAGGTAGACGAATGAATGACTAAAGAAACCCACTTATTTTGCCAAGAACTTCGCTAGAGATAAAAATCTCAAAATGATATGATCCCTGCCCTCAAGGAGTTTCTATTCAAATAGAGGGACAACACTTTTAGGGGAGTAGTAGCAAGAGAAGGGTATTTTTATTTAAGAATTCAGAGTGTAACTTGGGAAAGTCGACTGACAAACTCTTTCCGTGATCTATAATATTTGTAAAAGCACTTAGCACATTGCCTGCACATAGTAAATGCTATAGAAACACTTATTCCCCTTCTGTCTCCCCCTTGCAACAGCAATATTGATTTTATTTCGGTTCCCAGGGTAAGAGGTAAAAGTAGTGGGTCAAATTCTCCCAAACTGAATGACCTCTGAGGTTCCTCACAATTCTAAGAATGATCCTGTGGAAAGATTGTCAATATTCACCAAATTTCTTGAAGAGAAAGGATAATTGTTACCATAATAAATATATACCACTAGGGGGACCTGAAAACTTTCAGAAAAAAAGCAATAAAATCTGTGACTGTATAAGGGTTTTTTTTGTTGTTGTTGTTTGTGAACAGGTTGGTTGATGAAGGGGATAGAAAATGAACATTTGTGTAAAGGAAACTGACCATGTAGCACAACTATTCAATAAAATTCGAAGACTTCTTATTACCTCTAGGATTAATCCCTAAATTTGAGACATTTAAAATCCTTCACAACCCTTCTCTTTCCTATTTTGTCCTTCGTATATATTACTCCCTTCTATTAACTCCACAATCCAGCCATACTGGCTTACACTGACATGCATATTTCTCACACACAACACTCCATCTCTCATCTCTGTGCCTTTTTATTGACTATCTCCTACCCCACGAATTCTCTCTCTTCTAACCTGTTTTTTAGAATTCTTAGCTTCCTTTAACACTCAGCCACCCTAAAATTACCTTCCATCTACTTTGTATGTTGATTTATGCGTATGTTATCTCCCCTGTTAGAATGTAAGATCTTTGCAATTTTTCTTTATATCTCCAATGCTAAGTACAATGCCTGTGTATCTGTTTAATAAGAGTTTGTTGATTGATCACTATTCTTGCAGTCATGCACATTCAAAATCTTAGTCATTCTAAACTGTTCTCATTTTATTTCTTCCTTTCTTTTGGTGTAAATCTGTGACAAATGAGGTAACCTCTCAGTCCAGAAATTCCCTTAGTCTTGGAGTAGCCTGAGGCACTGAGAAGTTATGGGATGCCCAAAGTATGTGTCTGAGGCCATCTGATTCAAAGACCTTTTATCCATTAGGCCACACTGACTTTCTCCACCCTTCATTAGAGGCATTGCAGTTTGTCTGTCTCTATCCACCTTTCCCACTCCCATCCTCTTTAATCCATCTTGTATGCCACCTGTAGACTTGTCTTCCGATTTAGACCCTACATCTGAATTCCTCTATATTTCAAGACCCTTCATAATCAGATATTATAGGCCCTGCCAACCTCATTTTCCAATTCATAGATCCTCTCATAAGAATCTTGTGTTATTCAAACTAAAATGTTCACTGCCTCCTCTGAACCTCAATGATACTGGTCCCCCACCCCACTCCTTTTTACCCCTTAGAATGCCTTTTTCTTTTCCCTCTTCCTATCCAAAGTCAACTAATCCTTCAATGATAAGGCTGTGGTCTCAGTCAATAGGACCTGGATCAACTCTTGCCTCTGACTGACACTTGTTAGTGATACTGGACAAATCACTTTATCTTGCTAAACCTCAGTTTCCTTATCTATAAAATACAGATTATAATATCGCCTATTTCATAAGGTTGTTGTGATGATTGAATGAGAAAATCTCTGAGAAGTACATTGTAAACCTTAATTGCACTGTGTAAATGTGAATTATTATAATTATCTCATTTGGATTTTTTTCAAAAGAGTTCAGATAAAAACAATCCTGGGACAAACCATATTCTGCTATTATTCTTGTATGTGTAATATTCTTCAGACAGTTACACAGGTGAATAAAGTAGCTGTTTTTTGAAACTGAATAAAAGAATTGGTATGAAAACTCATTTTCCCTAGGCTCACTCAAAGCCTCTTTGGGACAGCTCTTATATCAGACAGGATATTTACCTACTCCTTTCCCCAAATTATTTTAATTTCTTCTGTTAGATCTCTATGGTTTAAAAAGCTTGAGTTTTTGATGTGACAATATCTAACTGAAAATATTCTTAAATTTTTATAGATCAGTGACATGTCTCAGTGATTTGGTCAGTAGTTCTGTTTCTGATAATGGTCTAGTTCCAGTAGAGTTTATTTACTTAATTCTCCAGTGTACTTTGAGATCTGTATTTGTGGTGGGCAGATTTGTCTTCTTTTATTTTGTGAAAGATAGCAAGTTTCTCATGTAGCCATTAGGTCATGTCTTACTAGGTATTTGGTAGGTACTAAGTGTTTTCAGTCTGCAATGATGTATTGTACAGTTTCTACTATTTTCTAGCATTTGATCGATCAATCTGCATTTGATCCATAAATCTTTAAGGCTGGTCTAACGGCTCCTTTAAGATAACCTATTGACAATTTCTAGTAGTGATGACATTGAATAGGATGTCCCAGTGAAGACTTCTCAGTGTAACTAAAGTTTGGGTTAAGACTATCCTAAATCTGGTAATAAGTTCAGGAGGTAAGATAGGGTTAAGTATAGATTTCTGTAAGTTCTTTTTTTCCTAGTGCCGTATTAGTAGTTAAAGTCTGAAACATCCCTTCTGCATTTTGTAAGCTATATTTCTGTTATGGTGACCTGGCTAACATCTAGCTTGACTGCACAGTTTTAATTGCTTCTTTGACATTATCTCAGCAAACTAAGAAATATAGAGATGTATACTATTTCCTTTGTTCTATGGTAGCGTTTCGAGTAATGGACAGTTGGTGGGAGGGGGGATTTGCCCATTAGGGCTATTTAATCTGATTCTTTGTTTCTGTGTTTGTCTCCCCTCATCGGAGCATACTGGTGGAGGGACACCCAAATCTTGAGATTTGAAATAATAAATTAACTTTCCATTTCTCCAAAACTCTGTGTTTTGTTTTTTAATTTGAGTGGCATCCCACACAACATGATCCTGAATTACATAAAATTGAAATGATATGGCAATTGATCAAAAGTGAGGAATGAGAGAGAAGAGTTGACTATGACTCTCAATTCTCTCATCAGCTTCTACATATTCAGTTATCATCTCCATGCAGATGACTCTCAAATCTGTATATCCATCTTTATCCCCTCTCCTGAATTCTAATCCCACATCACCAACTGCCTACTGGACATCTCTCCCTAAATATCCCATAGTCATCTCAACCTTAGCATGTATAAAGCAAAAGACATTCTCTTTCCTCAAAGACCCACGCCTCCTTCAAACAATTTTTATTGGGGCCATCACCATCCTTCCCAGGTTTGAAGCCTCAGAGTCATCCTTCACACTTCACACTCTCTCATCCCCCATATTCAGTTATTTGCCCAGTCTTACTGATTCTTCCTCCACAACATTCCTCATATCCCTCTCTGTATCTCCATTCACTCAGCAACCACTCTAGCCCAAGCACACATAACCTCTCATTTAGACAATTGCAGCAGCCTCCTAAATAGTCTCTCTACCTAAAGTTTCTCTCCTCTCCAATCCTTTCAACACCAAATACATGCATACATTTATATATAAATATATATGTATGTGTGTATATTTGTATTTGTTGTTGAATCTTTTCAGTCATCTCTGACTCTTCATGACCCCATTTGGCATTTTCTTGGCAAAGATACTGCAGTGATTTGCCATTTCTTTCTCCAGTCCATTTTACAGATGAGGAAAACGAGTTAAACAAGGTTAAGTAACTTGCCCAGCTAGAAAGCATCTGAAGTCAGATTAGAACTCATGAAGATGAGTCTTTCTGATTCCAAGCCCAGTACTTTATCCACTGAGCCACCTAGCTTCATATACATATATGTACATATATATGTGTGTATGTGTGTGTCTGTGTGTATGGATATATGTATGCATATATACTATACTTATATATACATATACACATATATGTATGTGTGTATGTATGTACATATGTGTATATGGCAAAGGCAGCTGTTGTTCATCCTTCCTTCTTAAAAGAGCATCAATGGCATCACAAGACTGATGTCTTGACTTGCCTGACAGCTAGGTGGCAAAGTAGATAGAACACTGGGTCTGGAGTCAGGAAGACCTGAGTTCAATGCAGCCTCAGACACTTTCTAGCTGAATGATCCTGGGCAAGTCACTTAACTTCTGTTTCTCTCATTTCCTCATCTGTAAAATGGGGATAACAATAGCACCTACCTTCCAGGGTTGTTGTAAGAATCAAATAAGATGATAATTATAAAGCTCTTAGCATAGTTCCTGGCATGAAGTAAGTGCTATATAAATGTTAGCATAAATGTGTGTGTGTGTGTGTATATATTACATATATACACACTCACATATACATATATATATGTAAAATACTTACCATCCTATATTTTATATTTACTCGTATATGTAATATCTATTTATCTATGTATTTGCTTAGAGAAATCAGAAAGAGCACTGGCTTCAGAGACAGAGCACCTGGGCTCATAGGCTGTCTCTGTCATTTAGTACTTGTGTGACCTTGAGCAAATCACTTAATCTCTCTGGGCCTCAATTTCCTCATCTGTAAAAATTAAGAGAGGGGAGTGGACTAGATGGCACCTAACATCCTTTCTAGCTCTAGATCTATGATCATATGTCATTTCCCCTAATAGAATGTAAGTTCCTTAAAGGCAAGGACAAGTGTCATCTTTGTTTTTATATCCCCAGCACATACCACAGTGATTGCGATATTTGATTGATTGATTAATAGTGTTTACTAATATTTCATTTTCTCCTCAATTAAATTGCAAACTACTTGAGGAAAGGGATCTTGTCTTATAGTTCCATATCCCTGACTCTGCTGGGCACACTGCTGGAAATATTGTAGGTACTCAGTAAACACTTGTTGAATGGACTCTCTGAGTGACTAGAAACAGAAATATCTAAGTTTCCAAGTCAATAAACTATTCTGTGGTAAAATTCTCCCTTTCTTTAGTGAAATTTAAAATCTGTATCCCTTTCCACCCCTACCGCCCACCTTTCTTTTTTTTCTTTTTTGTTAACAATTTTATTTATATTTCATGTTTTCTATCACCTCCATTTTCCAATACTATATATCATTCCCCCACACCCAGAAGAGAGCTATTCTTTATAACAAAGGATAAAAAAGAATAAGGAGGAAAAAACAGTTCATTGAAACTAGCTCATATTTCAATTAATTCTGGCCGTATATGCAGTTTCATACCAATCCTTCATATATCCTCTTCAGGGCCAAGCTTGGTCATTATAATTATAAAGGATTCAGTCTTTTTGTGTTTTCTATTCTTTCCTTGTATGATGTTGTCAATGTGTGTATTGTGTGTATTTTGCTCATTCTGCTTTATTTTGCATCTAAAGTATTTCCATTCTCACTGTATTTTTCACATGTGTCATTTTTCTTAGTGTAGTAATTTTATATTCCATTCATATACCACATTTTATTTAGTCGGGGAACCTGAAGCCCCATCCCCTCTTCCCCCCCCCTCACTCCCAGGATAAGCTGATTGCCTGAAATCTCATCACCACTAAGAATGGCCCAAAAATAGATTTTTGATAGGCAACACCTTCCCAACCCCTCCTCAGTTACCTCTTCCCTCTGATTGGTGGGCTGGAGAACAGAGCACTAAACTTTTCCCAGAGCCTTCTTTTACCAAGGGGTTTCACCACCTTCCTGGTAACTCCATTTTCTATCCACAGTTCTATTTGGCTCTGACTGCAGAGAACAACATGCCCCCTTCTCCCTTTTTTAGCTTCCTTTTGCATGTTGTCACGCCCCCATTACATTGTAAGCTCTTTGAGGGCAGGAATTGTCTCTTTCTTATTTGTATCCCCAACTTAGTACATAGCTTGGCACATAGTAGGTACTTGGTAAATGTTTATTGAATTGAATAAAAAGTGTATCCATATATATTTGAGTATATATGAGACTTTTCTTTCTTTGACTGCTTTAGTATGTATGTTCTCTAGCAACCTCTTCACCTTTCTTTAAAAGTGAGATTTGGGGAAGGGGGGAATCCTGGGATCCCTGGTCAATTGAATCTTCCAATACACTTGATGAAATTAAGGGAATCAGACTTTGAGTGGTCTAATGACTTTTGAAATTTCTATTTGCATTATAAAGGAACAGGAAAATTGATTAAAGATAAGAAGAGACTGTAGACTTGGGTAGCTGGGTGGTGCAGTAGATAGAGCACTGAACCTGAAGTCATGAAAACCTGAGTTAAAATCCAGCCTCAGACACTTATGACCCTGGGCAAGTCATTTAACCCTGTCTGCCTCAGTTTCCTCATCTATAAAATGAGCTGGAGAAGGAATGGCAAACCATTGCAGTGTCTGCCAAGAAAACCCCAAATGGGGTCACAAAGAATTGGATATGACCAAATAACAAGGACTTTCCACCTTTTCTCCATCTACTCATTCAGATGGTCAAATGAGAGAGTGGGAATTTTTAAATGTAAGGCCTGACCATGGTGAATCAGTCAAGAAGAAAATGTGCTGTGAAAGAAGAACTCAGCTCATTGTACTTTCTGCTTTTGAAGATTCAGTTATGCCTCTTGCAGAGTGCAGCAAGATGGGGGAAGATTTTCTCTTCCTCCCCACAACATATGCCAATTAATCCTGCAATGGTGCATCAAAAACATAGGAGAAGCATATTTGTGTGCAGAAGGGGATTGTGAGAAGGGATTTAATTACATCACTTCTTGAGCCTCAACCTTCAGTGTTGAAAGAAAGTTCCGCAGCTAGGGCAAGGATCTTACTGAGATTCTGGGAGAATGGAAGTGGGGAGGTTTCTCAACAGTCCTGCAGTAAGGTCTCTGGTACTCCCTGAAAGAGCCTGGAAGTGCCCTAACCATAGGCTTTTCTGCACTGCCAGAAGCTGGAGGAGGTAGATACTGTGGCCAAATAGTGGAGATACAAGCCTAGTCCAGTAGAGGTGCTGCCCCCGGGGAGAAATAGCTTAAGGAAACCCCAGTACAGGTCCTGTACAGTACAGGTGTAACACTTCCACATTGATTTTCCACATGGGGGCTCTGTGTGTGATCTCTACACTTATTAACTCTCCTCGTCAATGTTGTGTATATTTGGGGAAGACTGTACCTTAGGTTTTGGGGGAATGATCAAACATAAATACTCTTACTAGGCTACTCCAGTAAATGTCTTTAAGTTAGTTGTATTCCCTGGCTATTGAAAGATAGACACACTAGTGGGAACTCATTGGCGTTTGGACCCACAAAACACCTTTAATATGGAATAACCATCCCTGGGGGTACCTTACCTACGAATACAAATTGAGAGGGACTGCTCTCTAGAATACTACAGGTCAGAAAGTAAACTTTGTCATTGATTGCTTTAAAATTGCCTTTAATAGCATTATAACCTACAAATAAGAAAAACTTTCATTGTAGGAAATGGATGTTGGCAAAGTGTGAGGACCTCCAGAATGTAAAGGGGGAAAACCTCCAATATGTTGGGCCATTACCCAAGCAGATTTTTCCAGGAACTCAGGTTATATCCACTCCACAAAAAGCATGATTTACTACCTAGGTCCCTCAGCATATGTCCAAGTACCATTCAAGGTAGTCCTATTCATTGTTGTAATGAGAAGATAATAAAAATACTGTCATTTGGCAAAGATTTAATCCTGACTTGAATGGTAGCCTAAATTACACTGGGTAGTGAACAAAGTGTTAGACTTGAGGTCAGAAAGATCTGAATTTGAATCCTATATCTGACACTTACTAGCTGTGTGGCCATGGACAAGTCATTTAACTTCTCAAGGCCTCGGTTTTTCTTCAACAAACACTTATCAAATCATAAGTCAATTATTTATTTATTAAGTGCTTACAAAGTGCCAAACACTGAGAATGTTGTTGTTGTTTGTCCTTTGTTCTTAAAGAGGACCATGACATTGGAGAAGTGATGCCATGATATGCAAATGAATTGGATTTAAGTGAAGGAGGGCTGCGCAAAGTCACTAGCCTCACTCTCTCCTCCAGAGCCATCTGGGTCCAGTGGCAAGATATTATATCAGATGACTCGAGATAGCCCTGGATGCAGTGGGATACCAGCCTTTTTAAGCCAAGGTCATTAGCATGTCCCAGTTTGACTGAGGCAACCACCATTCAGTGCTTAAGGCTAGGTGAGAAATGAGGCAGAGAATGGCCTCTTTTACCTAGGGGGAAAAATCAGTCTGGGAAAGGAAGACCAGAGTTTCTGGTGAAACAGAAACAATTGCTATTTTTATTCACTCTCAGTCAATTAGGGCCCAAACAATGACCAAGTGGGGTTGGCCTGGGACCTATTGTTAGCCAATCAGTGAGAGCCCAGTGATTTTGGTTTATATTTTAGAGTATACTCATAATTAGAGGGCATGATATAAATGATGAGATAGGAAAGTACTGAAGAGATCAGATGGAAAGGAGAAAAACCAAGAGTTTCAAAAAAAAGAAAGAAGAGGGTGGTACAGTGGATAGAGCCTGGGCCCTAAAGTCAGGAGGAAATGAGTTCAAATCCAGCCTCAGATACTTACTAGCTGTGTAACCCTGGGCCAGTCACTTAACCCTGATTATTTGTTTAAAAAAAAATAGAGAAGACAGAATATCCAAGAGGAAAGGATGCTTGACAGTATTGAATGCTACAGAAAGGTCAAGAATACTGAGGATTAAGAAAAGACCACCAGATTAGTTAATTATTAGGTCACTGGTAACTTTGAATACAACAATTTTATTTCAATGAGTGAAGTGAGGTCAAGAAGTTGAGGAGTATAAAAGGGGGGTTAATAACACCTGTAGTATCCACTTCACAGGATTGTTGAGGCCCAAATAAATTAACATAACAAAAGCACTAATATCATCTATTATTATTATTTAAATGTCAACCACATCTTCTATACTATGCATTCAAATTCCCAGGCACTCCCACCCCACTCCAAGTCCTTGAACAAATACTTCTCTAGATGTCTATTGCAACTATATATGTGAGCTGCTACATTGTTTCATGACTCTAAATGTAAACAGTTTCCCCATACTGGGGTGTGCTGGTACCAGCTCTAACCAGCCTACAAAAGTCAATTCCCAAATTTTCAATGTGAGCATTTAAACCTCTGAAACAATCTTTACAAATCAGAGCTGGATTTATTGTTTGTTGATTGTCTAGAGTTAAGAAAATGTTAATAATGCAGATTAAACTTTAAAATGTATGTTCGTATATTTTTCCCCCCAACTGGTTGTCAAGTTTTTTGTTTGTTTAGGGGGCTACGCTGGAATTCTAGGGAGGCAATGGAATTAAGTGACTTGCCCAGGATAACATAGCTAATAAATATCTGAGGCCAGATTTGAACTCAGATCTTCCTGACTCCAGGCCAGTGCTCTATCCACTGAGCCACCCACCTGTTCTTATTAAACATTTAGCAGCACAGTTCTATATTGTACTATAAGCATTGTCTGAACTCAGCAAGAGTGTAGGAGAAGGCTAATGAAATGAAGTAATCACCAGACTGAAGACCTGGTGACTATAGGCTAAAAATAATAAGTGATAACTGGCATTTATATTGCTCTTTAAGGTTTGCAGAGTGCTTTACATCTATTTATCTCATTTCAGCCTCATGATACCCCTAACTACAACTGGGGTACTACCGCAAGTCAGTAGCAACAGCATACAGCCAGACGTTAGAGATGGGCTTTGCTTTATTCCACAGAAGTCCTCGAATACCTCAGTCTGGAGAGGTGACCCTGGGTTCTGGAAGAATAGGCCAGCGAGTAGAGCACAACCTTTGGCAGAATCTATCAAGCTGAGAAAGTTTTAAATATGCCTTCAGTGACAGATTGTGTTTGTAATCCAAAGACTAGTCAGTAAGTGTGGGGGGATTTGTCACCTTACCATAGCAACTCATTAAACAATTTACTAAGGCTGTCAGCCTTAGTTGTAAAAAAAAAAAAAAGAAAAGAAAAGAAAAGAAAGAAAGAAAAAGAAAAAATGTACATGGAGGGACTGCGTTCTGCATCATTCAGGAAAGGAGGAACCCCCATTGATGAAATAACAAAGCATTAAAGGAATGCCTGGCTTTGAGAAAGGCCAGCACACAAAAGTCTGACACTGAGAGATTTTAGTCCCCAACTCTTTACTGAGTGCCTACTGTGCTTTCATCAGTGTGCAAGATGAAGGGGAAAACATGACCCAGAAGTAGTGTGGTAGAAGGATCTCTGGATTAAAAGTCAGGACTTTTGGTTTCTATTGAGGACTCTACCACTACTATAGCTTTGGTTACATCACTTCTCCTCCTGGTGCCTCAGTTTCCCCATCTGTAAAATAGGGGCATTGGACCATCTCTTAGGTCCTTTCCAGTGCTAACATCTTTTAAAATCTGGTTCTTTGTTTTATTATCATTCCTACCAGTTTCTTTTAAGTAGTTATCTCAGACCATTTAAAATATATATATTTTTAAACACATACACACATACCACACACACACACACGAAGGTTTATAATCTTTCAAAATCATTTCTACTAATCTTAGATTCCTTAACAGTCTGGCTACTATGGTGGATCTTTAATAAACCTTGCCTTTAGCTGAAAAAAAAAATTATTTCTACTATATTGTAAACCACTTGAGTAGGCCTGCATAACCTGTGGCCCGCCAAAGGATTTCAGGTGGCCCATGAAAAATGTACAGGAAAATATCCTCTACATTTTTTGCAGGCCCCCCGAAATCCTTTGGCGTGCTCACAGGCCGTACATGGCCGTGGGCTGAGGGCTGCAGGTTATGCAGGCCTACACTTGAGGGACACTGCTGTAGTGGATGCTAGTGTTCTCCCAAGTGCTGAGCCCTACGGGACTGACTAGGTGCCTCAGTCACAATTATATAGCATGAACGCAATGTCCTTTTAAGGGAGAGGTGGCTAACAAGGTACCAGAAAATACAGAATGAGTAACAGAATGAATGTAAAGGAGATATCATCTTAGGCCAGAGAGTAAATTATAAGCAAAGGGATTGTAGACCCTTGATTTTAATTTCTAGATATAAACCTTCAAATGTTTCAGAGTAGAGATACCTGCAAGGCCTTCTTGTTCTAAGAGCCTGTATTCTGTTCCTGGTAACTGTCCCCTGGAGGACACCTTCTGCTGACCACTTGGGGCACTGTGACTTTCCAGTAAGCTGTCACCCCACTGGCACTGCTACTAGTATTCTGACTTCTAAGAGTGTTTGCTGATTTTTTTTGTTCCTTCTTGTATTAGCTTTGTTTAGAATATGCCTCATGTCCTACTTTTTCCAGGGAGGGACAAATGGGGGGGTATAATAAGTTGCCTTACATCTTAGCACCTAGAATCAAGGCCCAGATCATTTACTCCTGAGGCAGCTAGGTGGCACAGTGAATAGTAACACGCCTGGAATCGGGAAGACCTGGGTTCAAATTCAGCTTCAGACACTTATTAGTTGTGTGACCTGGGCAAGTACATAGAAGGCAATTAATAAATGTTTGTTGAATGAATGAGTGGATGAATAACTATCACGTACAGTCAGACACATCTATACCTCTTTCTCACCACACATATTCTTTTTTGTTATTGTTATTTTAAAGTTTTACTGATGCCTTTTGTTTTTTACAACACAATCATTTCCTGATATGCTCCATTCCCACAACTAACACAGAGCCCTCCCTTATAATATAAAAATAACATTTAAACAAAAACAACAGACACAATGAGTTTGGCAGCAGATGCAACTTTCTGTACCCATCGACCACAAACACTTTCTTTTTTCAAGTAAAGGGAAATACATTTCTCCATTTGTCCTCATAGACCAAGATTGATCATCGCATTTAACCTGAGATCAGTTGTCTTTTAGCCCATGTGCTCTCTTCCCCAATATTTGTGTCTCACCTCTTTCTACAGCTTATGCTTATATGTAGAGAATATATGTGTGATCATGAATAGATAATAAAGAAAAAAAGAAAACAGAACAATAATGAATAGCAGCACATCAGAGGTGCCCTGATAAACTGGAAATGAAAACTGCCTGAGAGCAGACCATGCATGCAGAGTACACATAAATTAGGTGCAAGTCATTTGCTGGTACATTTGTGGCTACCCTAAACATTTGTTTTACTTACATGTGGCCCTCAGGAAAATGTGAATGGTGATCACTGCCTCGGAGACAGCCTATTGGAATCCCCTGAAATGAATATTTATTTCTATTGCTATGATGCTTTAGGTTGGGTGACCCTGATATCTTTTTGAATCCATTCTTTGTTGTGTTTTGTTTTTTTCACCTATTGTGTTTTTCTCCCTTGTTTATAGACCACTTCATGTATATGAAGCCATTGCCCAGTTAATATTTATTGTGCCACTCCACACATTTCCTGGAACTATACAAATACTAAATAATAATACAATAGTTTCCATTTATGGCCAATTCTGGCTTTACCTAAGTAGACCGTTCTCTAGTCATGAGAGAGAGGAGGAAAGGAGGGGACCCTACACCTGTGGAGGAAGGGGACTGGCACATGGTTTGAGGACATGTGGGGTCCAGAGACAGGGAAGCAGGAGCAGGAGGAAGAACAGGAGGCCTAAGGGGAGATAATTGGGGGTCTGACCAGAATGCAAAGGAAGAACAGGAAAGGGGTGGGGTGACACACAGGGGGTGGGGTGGAAGGGAAGGGTATGCTGAGCAGGGTAAAGGTCCAACAGGAAGTCTCAAACCAACCTCCCTCCATCCCATAATAGTGGTAGGGGTGGGGGTGTCTCCATGTCTGTTCTTTTGCTTTCATTTGGAGGGTTTTTTGGTTTTGGTTTTTGGTGGGGTGAGATGGGAGGCTAAAGAGTGGAAAGAGAGCGCAGTGCTGTACTGTAATGTTAACATTGGGGTTTTTTAGGAATGCAGATTTCTTTCAGAATTCTTTAAGTAAAGTCAAAGTTGCATAATGCAAATTTACTTAAAATGAGAACTGTCTCACTTTAGAGCACTGGACCAAGAGTCAAGAAGGCTTGAGTCAAAATTTTACCTTAGACATTAACTAGCTGTGTGACTGTGGGCAAGTAACTTAACTTTTGTTTGCCTCAGTTTCCTCAACTGTAACATGGGGATAATGATAGCACCTACCTCCCAGACTTATTGTGAAGATCAAATGTGATAATATTTAGAAACTGCTTAATGGCTTCCGGGAGCCAAGATGGCAGAGTGAAAAGGTAGTCGCTCTCACTCTCCCCTATCAACCTCTGAAAACCCAGAAAATAACAGCCCAGAAAAAAAAAAACCGTGGAACACCTGAACTAGAAGAAAGACAAGGAGCAGCAGTGCAGTAGCCCAGCAAATGGGTCTCCCAGTGCCTCAGCAAAAACAAGGGGCCCCAGGCAGATAAGTACCCTGTGGCATTCATCTGAAAGGAGGTGAAGAAAACAACCTAAAGGCTTCCTAAAGCCCCGGCCTTGCTGATTCCAACCCAACACCAGGTGAGCTGTAGGAGCCCTGAAGCCTCCAATTGTGAAGAAATCCTGAAGCCCAGGTGGTAGAGCAGGCAAACACCAACACCTGGACCTCCAGTGCCTCAGTGAGGGGGGGAACCGGTGGAAACCAGCTCAGAAAACCACCAGGTCCTCGGCACTCCACCAAAGGAATCTCCCAGTGCATTAGCAGAAAGAGGGAGACAACACTGCAGGGGCCCCAGGCAGATAAACACCTGCAGCACCCATCTAAAAGGAGCTGAAGAAAGCTAAAGGAAAGGAAAAGCAGGCAACCTAGAATTGCCTGAAAGTTCCAGCCTTGCTGAACCAACAAGGTAAGCTGCCAGAAACCTACAGCCTCCAATTCCAGCATAAGAGGCCCCAGCACAAAGCCAGTGACCAAGACCTAGGCTCCCAACACAAGAAGCTTGGGTCAGTACCCTCTGTTCCCCAGCAGGAGAGCTCAATCTCTTTAAAGGCCAGGGAATAAAGAAACACCATGAGTAAAAAGAAACGTACCATAGATTCATATTATGAGAAGAGTGAAGATCAAGACAGAAATTCTGAAGAGGACAACATTGTCAACAAACCCACATCTGCAACAACAAAAGGGAATATGAACTGGTCTGAAGCCCAAAAAGCCTTCTTAGAAGAGCTCAAGAAGGATTTTAATAGTCAAATGAGAGAGGTAAAAGAGTCCTTCAAAAATACAATTGGCCAATTGGAAAAAAAATACACTGAAGAAAACAAGTCCCTAAAAAACACAATTGGCCAATTGAAGAAGGAAGGACAAAAACTAACAGAAGAGTATGAAGAAACAAGTCCCTAAAAAACACAATTGGCCAGTTGAAGAAGGAAGTACAAAAACTAACAGAAGAAAACAATCTGTTAAAAACTAGAATTGGACAAATGGAAACTAATGTCTCTATGAGAGAGCAAGAATCAGTCAAACAGAAACAAAAAAATGAAAAAATAGATGAAAATGTAAAATACCTCATCAGTAAAACAACCACCTGGAAAATCGACTCAGGAGAGACAATTTAAAAATTATTGGACTACCTGAAAATCATGATGAAAAAAAGAGCCTGGACAGTATCTTTCAGGAAATCATAAAGGAAAACTGCCCAGAAGTCCTAGAACCAGAAGGGAAAATAACCATAGAAAGAATCCACCGATCACCACCTGAAAGAGATCCCAAATTGACAACCCAAGAATATAATAGCAAAATTCCAAAATTACCAGATGAAAGAGAAGGTGCTGCAAGCAGCCAGAAAGAAAGAATTTAAATATCATGGAACCACAGTCAGGATTACACAGGACCTTGCAGCTTCTACATTAAAAGAGCAGGGCATGGAACATGATATTCCATAAGGCAAAGGAGCTTGGAATGCAGCCAAGGATCAATTACCCAGCAAAAATGAGCATCATTTTTCAAGGGAGGAGGTGGATATTCAACGAAATAGGAGACTTCCAAACTTTCCTGATAAAAAGACCAGAGCTCAACAAAAAATTTGATCTTCAAGTACAGGACTCAAGAAGGACTTAAAAAGGTAAATGGGACAGAAGGATACAATATGTTGTTAATAAGGGGGGGGCTGTTTAAACCCCTACAAGGGAATATGAGACTTGCAACCCTTGAGAACTGTATTGTTATTACACCTTGTTAAAGGAGTATACATAAAGAGGGTGGATATTAGTTGACTTTGATGTAATGATAAAAAAAAATCTAATCAAGTGGGTTAAATGGATCCAAATAAGTGGATCAATCTGATCTTAGAAAAGTACTGAGAAAGGAGGAGGCAGACAAGGGTAAATTACATTACAGGAAAAGACACAAAATCCTATTACAGCAGAGGGAAAGAAGGGGGGGAGCATTGTTTGAACCTTACTCTCATCAGATTTGGCTCAAGAAGGGCATAATATAATCAGTTAGGTATAGAAATCTAACTTGCCCTATAGGCAGTAGGAGGGAAAAGGGGAAAGAAAAGGGAGGGGGAAAGAAAAGGGAGGGAAGAGCAGTAAGACTAAAGGGGAAGAAAAGGGAAAGGGATAATAAAAGGGGGAAGGGACTGAAGGAGGCGTGGTCAAAAGCAAAACACTAGTGAAGGGGGAAAGGAAAAAGGAGAAAGAAAAGCATAAATGGGGGAAAAGGATGGAGAAAAAGACACAGATAGTAATCATAACTGTGAATGTGAATGGGATGAACTCTCCCATAAAACGGAAACGGATTGCAGAATGGATTAAAAACCATAATCCTACAATATGTTGTTTACAGGAAACACATTTGAAAAAGAGTGACACATACAGGGTAAAGGTAAAAGGCTGGAGCAGAATATATTATGCGTCAGCTGAAGTAAAAAAAGCAGGGGTAGCAATCCTGATCTCAGACAAAGCAAAAGCAAAAATAGATCTAATCAAAAGAGATAAGGAAGGAAACTACATCCTGCTAAAAGGCACCATAGACAATGAAGTAATATCATTACTAAATATATATGCACCAAATGGTATAGCATCCAAATTCTTACAGGAGAAGTTCAGGGAGTTACAGGAAGAAATAGACAGCAAAACTATACTAGTGGGGGACCTGAACCTCCCCCTCTCGGCACTAGATAAGTCTAACCACAAAATAAACAAGAAAGAAGTTAAGGAGGTGAATAGAACATTAGAAAAGTTAGGTATGATAGACCTCTGGAGAAAACTGAATGGGGATAGAAAGGAATATACTTTTTTCTCGGCAGTACATGGCACATACACAAAAATTGACCATGTACTAGGGCATAAAAACCTCACAATCCAATGCAGAAAGGCAGAAATATTAAATGCATCCTTTTCAGATCATGATGCAATAAAAATTATATGTAATAAAGGGCCATGGAAAGATAGACTAAAAAATAATTGGAAACTAAATAATCTAATCCTAAAAAATGATTGGGTCAAACAACAAATCATAGAAACAATCAATAATTTCATTCAAGAGAATGACAATAATGAGACAACATACCAAAACCTATGGGATGCAGCGAAAGCAGTTCTTAGGGGAAGTTTTATATCTCTAAATGCTTACATAAATAAAATAGAAAAAGAGGAGATTAATGAATTGGGCATACAACTAAAAAAACTAGAAAAAAACAAATTAAAAATCCTCAACTAAACACCAAATTAGAAATATTGAAAACCAAAGGAAAAATTAATAAAATTGAAATTAAGAAAACTATTGAACTAATAAATAAAACTAAGAGCTAGTTTTATGAAAAAACAATAAAATAGATAAGCCTTTGGTTAATTTAATTAAAAAAAAGAAAGAAGAAAACCAAATTACTAGTATCAAGAATGAAAAGGGTGAAGCTACCACCAAGGAAGAGGAAATTAAAACAATAATTAGGAATTATTTTGCCCAACTATATGCCAACAAATTTGACAATCTTAGTGAAATGGATACATATTTACAAAAATATAAATTGCCCAGATTAACCGAAGAGGAAGTAAAATACTTAAATAACCCCATCTCAGAAAAAGAAATTGAACAAGCCACTGATGAACTCCCTAGGAAAAAATCTCCAGGGCCAGATGGATTTACATGCAATTCTATCAAACATTTAAAGAACAATTAATTCCAATACTATATAGACTATTTGGGAAAATAGGTGAAGAAGGAGTCTTACAAATTCTTTTTATGATACAAATATGGTGTTGATACCTAAACCAGGAAGAGTCAAAATAGAGAAAGAAAATTATAGACCAATTTCTCTAATGAATATAGATGCAAAAATTTTAAACAAAATACTAGCAAGTAGATTAGCAACTTATCACAAGAATAATACACTACAACCAGGTAGGATTTATACCAGGAATGCAGGGTTGGTTCAATATTAGGAAAACTATCAGCATCATTGAGCATATCAATAACAAAACCAACAGAAACCACATGATCATCTCAATAGATGCAGAAAAAGCTTTTGATAAAATACAACACCCATTCCTATTAAAAACACTAGAAAGCATAGGTAGAAATGGAGTCTTCCTTAAAATAATAAATAGCATATATCTAAAACCTTCAGCAAGCATTATATGTAATGGGGACAGGCTAGAAGCATTTCCAATAAGATCGGGGTGAAACAAGGATGTCCATTATCACCACTGTTATTCAATATTGTACTGGAAACCTTAGCTTTAGCAATAAGAGAAGAAAAAGAAATTGAAGGCATTAGAATAGGCAAAGAAGAAACAAAGCTATCACTCTTTGCAGATGACATGATGATATACTTAGAGAATCCTAGAGAATCAAGTAAAAAACTACTTGAAATAATAAACAACTTTAGCAAAGTTGCAGGCTATAAAATAAACCCACATAAATCATCAGCATTTCTATATATTACCAACAAAGCCCAACAGCAAGAGATAGAAAGAGAAATCCCATTTAAACTTACTGTAGACATTATAAAATATTTAGGAGTCTACCTCCAAACAAACCCAGGAACTCTATGAACACAATTACAAAACACTTTTCACACAAATAAAATCAGATCTAAATAATTGGAAAAACATCAGTTGCTCATGGGTAGGCCGAGCTAATATAATAAAAATGACAATCCTACCTAAGCTAATTTACTTATTCAGTGCCATACCAATCAAACTACCAAAATTATTTTATAGAGTTAGAAAAAATAATAACAAGATTCATTTGGAAAAACAAAAGGTCCAGAATATCAAAGGAACTAATGAAAAGAAATGCAGGGGAAGGTGGCCTAGCAATTCCAGATCTTAAATTGTATTATAAAGCAGCAATCATCAAAACTGCTTGGTACTGGCTAAGAAATAGGGAGGTGGATCAGTGGAATAGGTTAAATATGCAAGACACAGTAGTCAATGACTATAGTAATCTATTATTTGATAAACCCAAAGACCCCAGCTTCTGGGATAAGAACCCACTCTTTGAAAAAAACTGCTGGGAAAACTGGAAAAGAGTATGGCAGAAACTAGGCATAGACCCAAATCTCACACCATATACCAAAATAAAGTCAAAATGGGTTCATGACTTAGATATAAAGGCTGATACCATAAGTAAACTGGGAGAACAAGGAATAGTTTACCTATCAGATCTATGGAGAACAGAAGAATTCATGACCAAACAGGAGATAGAGAACATTATGAAAAGCAAAATGGATAATTTTGATTACATTAAATTGAAAAGTTTTTGCACAAACAAAGCCAATGCAACTAAGATTAGAAGGAAGGTAGAAAATTGGGAAAGAATTTTTACAACCAGTCTCTCTGATAAAGGCCTCATTTCTAAAATATATAGAGAATTAAGACAAATTTATAAGAACACAAGCCATTCCCCAATTGATAAATGGTCAAAGGATATGAACAGACAGTTCTCAGATGAAGAAATTAAAGCCATCTATAGTCATATGAAAAAATGCTCTAAATCATTATTGATTAGAGAAATGCAAATCAAAACAACTCTGAGGTACCACATCACACCTATCAGATTGGCCAACATGACAAAACAGGAAAATGATAAATGTTGGAGAAGATGTGGGAAAATTGGAACACTAATACATTGTTGGTGGAGTTGTGAAATGATCCAACCATTTTGGAGAACAATTTGGAACTATGCCCAAAGGGCTACAAAAATGTGCATACCCTTTGATCCAGCAATAGCACTTCTAGGGCTATATCCCAAAGAGATCAAACAAATGGGAAAAGGACCCACATGTACAAAAATATTCATAGCAGCTCTTTTTGTGGTGGCAAAGAATTGGAAATTGAGAGGATGCCCATCAATTGGGGAATGGCTGAGCAAGTTGTGGTATATGAATGTAATGGAATACTATTGTGCTATAAGAAATGATGAACAGGCTGACTTCAGAAAAACCTGGAAAGACTTATACGGTCTGATGCTGAGTGAAGTGAGCAGAACCAAGAGGACTTTGTACACAATAACAGCCACGTTATGCAATGACTAAGATTGTTAAACTGAACCCTTCTCAGCATTACAAGGATCTAAGACATCTCCAGAGGCCTCGGGATGGAAAATGCTGTCCACATCCAAAGAAAGAACTATGGAAGTCGAATCGCTATCACTTATTTTTACCTTCTGTTGAGTTTTGTTTCATCTTTCTGATGGTTCCTATTGGTTTTAATTTTTACTTACAACTTCACTAATGTGAAAATATGTTTAATGGGTATGTAAATGTAAAGCCTATATCAGATTGTGGCCGTCTTGGGAGGGTGGGGGGAGGAAGGGAGAAAAATTTTCAACTCAAAAGCATATGGAAAAAATAAAAAAAATTAAATAAAAAAAA